>NC_056745.1:583189421-583191921 GCF_019279795.1 Protopterus annectens | reverse complement strand
CAGAACAGCAATTAGTTAACCCCAAAGACAATGCAGGAAGCTTCCTAGTACAGACTTTTTGTCTATGGCTGCACTGAGAACTGTAAGATACAATCTTTATGGCCTAAGCCAGGTAATTTAATTTCAAATTATTTTCGGAGTTTGAGTTTACCCTCTTCTCTGTCAGTATCCTCTGTTAAAACATATACATTTAAACAGGTACAATAATGCATGTATATTTCTTTTTCTGTCCAGCAGGGCACATTGTTGGTATATTTTTAACACAGCCAGCTAGCCAGCTTTACAAATACATTTTTCAACACAAGCATCTGTACAAATCAATTTGATATAAAAATGACATATAATTATTTACAAAATTCCAGCTAGCTGTGCTGGCATATGTTACCTACTGCCCTACTTCTGCCAGCATAGCTGGCAATATCTCACATCATCACAGATGGCCTCTTCATTCTTCATGTAAGGATACTTATCTCACAAAACATCTTCCCCATTGTTATGACACCTTGTGTGAAAGCCACTTAATACACATTTTCATTATGCAGTTCCTACTGTACCATATGGATATGTGATTGGTGTTGCTGCTACATCTGTATTCCATTGACATGCCTTTATCTGCTGTACATTAGGTTTCTTCACCTGTTCTCTTTTCCTCTGTTCATTCCTATAATTTATCTGTGTGTCCCTATTCAATAAACACACTCTTCTCCTGAGTGTTTATTTTACATGGCAGTCCGTGTACCCTTACAGATCATTTCCACAACTTCCTTATAGAATGCCTGTAATGGGATTTCACAATATTCTGCACTGTATACACTGTGCACTGTGCTTGGACCATATACATAACATATATGCTAAGCTGTGGTAATCATTGTAGCATTTCATGCAATCCCGCTAACCTACTTTGCTGTGAGGTAACCAGGTTTGCTATCCATGTTGCTTTACATGGTTTCCTGGCTGTCAACACTGTTGCTAGCCATAAAACTGCACTTGTTTATGTTTAAACACAATACATTGCATACATATGCAATTAGTGCTGCTGCTGCTCACAGCGCATCCTTGCACACACACATAAACCCATGAATTCCAGGGACAAAGTGCATTTAATTAGTCTTAATCTACTGTTTCATATGCTGATTATATTTTTGGTATTGTCCTTGACTTTATTTAAAAGATTGCTTGTCTTATTCCATATATTTTATTTTATTTTCAATATGCCAGCAAATAATTATCATACAGTGGTGACCAGTTACTGCGGTGGTGGTGCTGCGGTAGTGTTGTTGCCTCACAGTAAGACGTTGTCCTGTTCGATTCTCAGCTAGAGCATCTTCTGTGTGGAGACATGCATGAATGGGCGTACCTTCGTTGAAGGTTGTGCATCAGGGCTGGCAACTCGGCACATAAAAATTTACTGCCAATCATTAGCGGACCGGAGTTCTGCTGTGGCGACCCCTAACTGGGAAAAGCTGAAAGACACAACAACAGTGGTGACCAGTTCTTCCAAATAACATCTTATTTTGACACAGTTTCTATTACCCCTCCGACTTCTCTATTAACCCTCCTCTGTAAAGTCTCTGATGCTCTTCACATGATTCTAACATCACCTTCCAGAAATCATGTTATTTTGTAACCATCCCTTAATTTGATTTTACATTTTCTGTACTCACAGCCATCCCTCTGCCTAAATATTTATCTTTCCACTTTATGGCAATTTTGTGCTACATCCATACTAATAAATATATTAGCCCTATCTTCTATTCCTAAATATATACTTTGTTTTCCCATTTTCCATTCCAAGCAAGAAGAAAGGCCATGACAATTCAATATTCTTCCAGAGAACACATTTCCAAATGTATATCCCTGCTTTCTGTATCTGTCTATTTTATTTTATTTTATTTTGATTTGACATTTGGTTACCCAGAAACTCCGACTGGGCAGAAAAAAAACATTTTCAGTGGAGGCCTGGGAAGAAAAGCTCCAGTAACAATAAAGATACAATTTTACAAAAAATAGCAACAGTTATAAGTAGTAAGAAAAGGCACATTTATAAAACTTGCTAAAAGATCAATATACCAGGTTTTGCATAACATGAGTAACTGCATTCAGTTAGAAAGAATGCATATTTGTTAAAGTTACTAAGAGGTCATATACGTATTTTTTCTTAAAGTTGAGTAGTTTTTCAATTAAATAAGATTATGTAAGATAGTTTAGGCTTTACAATAACATATTATATTCTTCTATTAGATGTACAGGTAGTTTTCTTCCATCTCTTTACTTTGTTAGCAAATGTCATGTTCAGTAATTTACTTATTTTTTTTGCTGTTTTATTTCACCTACTGATGATTTGCATTTCCTTTGAAAAATTAGGTGAGTCACTAGATGAGCTCCTCACACCTATGTAAAACTTTTCCCAAAATTCATTCTCATTCCACTACTTCTGCTCCTTTCTTACTTCAAGTTTTCTTTAACTATGTTAATATTTCTACCTCTTTGATCCTTTTAC
>NC_056745.1:583109421-583186921 GCF_019279795.1 Protopterus annectens | reverse complement strand
AAGATGGCACTTGAAACATAAGTTCACAAGTTGTATTAAGGTCGTCAACTGTAACATTCACGGAATTACTATCCTGAGCAACTTCCACATTATTAATGTTTAATAATGGTTTATAAAACTGCCTAGCTCATTTAGACATCAATTCTTCCATAAGTTCATTGATCATATTATCAGGGTAGCCCCGATGGATAAACATACTTTTTAACAAGGAACATTCATCATGAAAGTCACTGTCAAGAGTGGTGATAAGGGCTGCCCTGACTAACAGACCCTTAACTACAGCTCGCTTTTGGTGCTGAGGATGACAGCTAGAATAATGCAAAAAAGCATTAGAATATGAGCTTTTTCTATAAAGTTTAGCTGTGTATCTCTGAAGTAAATGATTGTTAGATAGCAAAATGTCCAAATAAGCTATAGACTCAGTGCTAAAAGTGGATGTAAACCTAAGAAATTGTGTGGTACCATTAAGGTAATTAACTACCATATCACTAATGACTCTGTTACCATTGAGCAGGATAAAAATATCATCAAGGTAACGGGTATAAAAAGTCATTCTGTCCTTATAGTCAAAGTGAGATAAAACAAATGAGTGTTCCCAATGGGCCATTACTAGATTTTGGAATGTGGTTCAGCAATTTTGGATTGTGGGCAGAGGAGTATTCCGACCGACTTTCTTCCTCCAAATTCAGCAGCACTAGTCCATCCAGTAGGTACACAGCAACAAGGTAACTTTAATCAATCTGTTACATTTGCTAATTTACTTACACAAGGCTCAGCTTCACCAGTATCATCAGCAGCTGCTCCACGGTTACAGACTGCTGTGCTTTCAGCGTCTAATGATCTTTCGAATTCACCATGTATTTTAAATTGGATGGCAGACAATTTTACTTTTTCTCCTCATGCCAGCACAGCAGTCCAGGAGCAACTTGAAGCTGAGTGCTTGGATATTTCTGCCAATTTTAAATCACTTGATATTTTTTTTGTCAAACTAAAGAAAACACAGTTGGAAGTTTCTTACTTCCGTGAGTGGCTCGCTCATAAAATTGTGCCAAAAGGTTTGAGACACTACCAGTACCCCACTGGGTTGGTGGCTAATTCCAGCTTTCATAAGGATTTGATTGAGTTGTTCGACCGACAGGGTTTTGAACTGTTGGAAGTTATGATCAAGCATTATTCCCTGTCGGTTGATACTCTAGGTAAGCAGGTGGTTGAGCCTGATGAACAGATTAGGCACGATAATGAGTTTTTTCGTTACAAATACGATTACAATCGAGGTTTTTCTGGTTTAGACCAATACTTAGTTAAACTTAAAAACAACAAAATTAAGAAACTGGACAGGGATACTAAAGCTTATAATGGTGGAGTTGCATATCCCTCACCATAAGCAGCACAAGTCTGGCATGGTTACACGCCTGTCAATTCATATACAGTTAATAGATCTTCAGTGTTGGACTTGAGTGTAAACCACGTGGATACTCAACCATCACAAAATTCTCCCCCTTCTAACAGTGTTTCAGTTAATGGTTTGGTTACACCACCCAAATTAAGACAGAGTGAAAGATTGCAAAATAATAACAAGTTGGGGCAGAATAATGAGAATGCACATAACCTTAATTTTTTAGGGGCAAGACCAAAACAAACAACTTTGCAGTTACAGCAGAAGCCGAAGCAGAAATCTAAGTTTTACAAGACTTGAGTTTTGACTCTTCTATTAGTATATTAGGGCAAGATATTTATGCCCCTGATATTTTGGACAGCACTGCTTATTTTTCTAATTGCTTGACTTCTTTGCTGGCTTGTATGGATGACTGTTTTAATTCTCAACTATGTGATGATACATCTGTTCAGTTTTTCAATTTTAGTACAGATGGTCTTTGTAGTGTGACCAATTTAAATGGTGACCAGTGCACCCTTCAAGGTGGAACGGGTCCCAACATCATACTCAATGATGACAATGATTTTAAAGTTTATAATTTTTGTTCGGTTAATATCACCCGTGAAATGGTTGAATTATTTTCTAAGGGATACACTTATGTCCCACCCCAGAAATTAGATGTGGTGAGCTCTATTATTGATCTTAAATTGTTCACTAGGAAACTTAATTTCAACCTTATGATGGGTTGGAATAGTACTGTTAATAGTGATACATTTAGAATTTCTAGTGTTTTCAACCCCCCCCCCCTTCATCCCCTCCTTCACATGTTTGAGCTCATGTGTGTGTTGGATATTCGTCATAGATTCCAGTCTGAGTACCACTACATGTTTGGTAGTGCAAATACTAAAACAGAGAAGGAATGTATTGATTTTATTAAAGTCCACGACCTTCATGTTTGTAAACCAGACAAAGGTGGGGGTATGGTTGTTTTTGATAAGATTGATTAGGTTGACCAGATGTTAAAACTATTGAACAGTCCATCTTATTTAGTTAGCTCACGTTCTGAAGTTAACACAGCATACATGTATATAAAGAATACCTTAGAAGAAATGTTTATTGATGGGAGGATTGATCAGAAAATGTTCAATTACCTGCTTACTGCATACCCTAGATTCCCAAGTATTTTTGGTATTCCCAAAATCCATAAGGACGTTCTAGCTCCTCCTTTGTGCCCACTGGTTGATAGTAGAGGCTCACCTACATATTCGTGTGCTAAAGTCATTGATGCAATCTTGCAAAAATTTCTAGTTAAGGAAAAGCAAATTTGCAAAGATTCATGGTCTTAATTTGAGAAAATTAATGAGTTGGCCTTTGACACTAAGCACAATTTTCTAACTATACATGTAAAAGATTTGTACACCTGTATCCCACACGAAACTGCTAGTGATTGGATCAGGCAGGATTTAAGAGCAAGTGGTTGCGCTAGGAGTGAGCTCGATTTAGTTGATGAACTTTTGGATATTGTTCTTAATAATAATTTTTTTATGTTCAATGATGAATTTTATTTGCAAAAAGTAGGGGTAGAGGTGGGCTCCCCTTGTGGTGCTAGTAGAGCTAATCTAGTAATGGCCCATTGGGAACACTCATTTGTTTTATCTCACTTTGACTATAAGGACAGACTGATTTTTTATACCCGTTACCTTGATGATATTTATGTGTGCTGCTTTGCCTGCCTCAGTCTGTCTTTGTGGATATACCTTTCAATGAATTCACTTTTACCATATAACCTATCCATCTCTATTTATATGCCCTCAGTAAAATCTTCTCATTAAAATTTTAACTTTTCCACATGTTTCTTTTTCACAGAGTTCCAAAACCTCATCAGATGTCCTCGAAATCATTCATGTTAAGCTGACATATAGATTTCACCACCGGTTCTGTCCCACCTAATACTTTACACGTACCCACCTTTCACTGTCTGCTCTCTGTCTTTCCAACCCTATAATCCATGTGGACCCTCATTAGTACTGAAACCCCCTTCTTTCCTCCTCTTTTCTTATTCTACTATTCTTCAGTCATAAATCCTGTCCTCTGAGTTTCTGCAGTTCCATACTCTTTAGGTTTATTTGTTAGAGCATGAAAAATGCTTGCACTTACCTTACTATTTTTATCAGCAGCCTACCTCTTTATTTAGACCTAGCATCATACCCCTCTTTGTGCAAGCACTCCATATTTCTTGTGGCACACTAACTCTTCCCATTTCATGCCAAACTGCTGGAATTCTGCACCCCATATGTGCTGCCATGTAAAAGTTTTTCTACTTTCACATCTTTGCCTTTAAGTTATCTTAACACCCCTGCCATATGTTGATGCCTGGACCCTGCCAGGCTACCTTATCCATTCCCCCATTATAGTCCATCTCCATTTGACTTCCCAGTGGAGCTTGTCTCATATCTGATATCCTGCTATAAATAGAATGTTCCTGATCACATGTAGTAATACTGAAATGACCATGAGTTTGAGTGCATATTGAATGTTCCCCTTAATGACTAAGTACTTTACACCTCATTTTTCTCCCTTTCATATTATTTATCTGTCTCATTTTTTCATTTCACAGACATATTTATGAACTTCTGTAAGCCCCCTCCAAATCCTCTACCATCATAATCTAGTCATCAACAAACACGCACTTCCACTGTTTTCATCCATGTCTTCATTATTTTTCTCTGGTCAACCACAGCACTTCTATTCTAGACTCATGTACAACATTTTCTATCAATAATATAATAAAACGTGAGGAAAATAACATTCCTGCATAGTCACTTTGTGAAGTGCCACCTCCCGAACTTGCCTTTAACTTCAGAACTCTATACTTAGCATCCATGCTTTCTGTAATAATTCTCCCCTCAACACTTCTCCTTAGACCATCTCTCAGATAATCCCATTGGTCAGTATTAAAACCATTGTGTATATTAGAAGAACTACTTTTACACCTTGTATCTATATCTTTTTAATTTCATTTAGTAGTCTGTCAATTACCTGTAGCTTTCCTGCTCCTTACATATCCCACTTGCCCCCTTTCAATTAATGTAAGTAGTCTTCTGCCTATTCACATTACCAGTGTTTTAACAACGAGTAGCACAGCTCCTTCTTCTGATGTTTTACATAAGCAAACACACTGCACCCCTGTTTCTGAATCTTACTCAGAACAATAAATCACATTGTTAAGAAGCAGATGAAAAGTGATCTACAGAAATGTATTTGAGCATGCAGGGGTGTAGTCAAGATTTTTAGAACTGTATGATAATTTCCAGAATGTAGCTATCTTCTGCAGAAATGCAGTTCCCAGCCAGTGGCCACCCCAAAAGCAATTTAACAAAGCATGTAACCATAAACCATGATAAGTATGGCATTTTGTAAATTGTAGCACATCTCATTACACAAAATAAATATATAATTAAAACGTACTGTACAAGAGATGTGACTGGCTCTGTTTGTGTTTATGTATGACGGGTTCATCGTCATTCAGTAAACTAAAGTGATTAATAAAGACATCAGAACAGAAAATATTTGGAATCTGCATAGAAAGCTGTTTACAGAAACCTGAGATAAACTGATTTAGTGTTCCAGTATTTCTATGAAGTGGTTGCCTCTGTAATGGAGAAAATAAAGTCTTATTATGTAGATGACTTAGGATCAGTTAGGGTCCTGGGCACTGATGGAGCAAATGGAGCTGAATACGGCTGAATGATCAGTGCTAGCTTTCATACCCTATGGTGCAGATGTGGTCTAGCCTGCTGCAGTACTGGTGTCTAATAGAGGCAGAGCTGCATGGCTTGCAGCATATTAGCTGTGGATACATGCTTGGTTCTACCAACCCATATCCATATGGTAACCTTCATAAAGCCTGTGAAAGAGCTGCCATGATCTGGGGAAATAGAATGCCCTGCCACTGGATCAAGATAGGCTGGAACGAGAGAGTGAGACTGATGATCTGCGCAACTCTCTCTCAGTAAAATCCAATTCACGCGCAAGTCAAGACATCACCCCCCCCCCAAGTCCTGTGGCGATGGGTGAATGACGAAGCAGCAGGTGTGGATGCACTGGAAGCTGTAGCCACAACCTCACACACAGGTGGCCCAGGACAATTGGTCACTCTCTACTGGACTGAAGCAGCTTTGGCATTTGGCAGTCCCCTGGGTGTCTGAGCAACCCTATTTAGGATCACTCTGCTCACCTCCATGGTCTGAGGAAGGGGCTAGAAAAGATGCCCTAAACATAGCCTGTTTCATCCTACCCCTGGCCTTCTTGCCACGGCAGGCAGGGATCCCAACCATATGGTCGAATCACAAAGAAAAAAACAATGGTGACTTTGTTCACCATTGGCATATGCAATGTGCGCACGGCGCCGCACGCTCATGGATAGCTTCAAATAGGCTTGCCACCCCTCCGTTTTTTTTCCGGACTATCAGGAAATCAAACTGATTCTCTGGTAGTCTGGAAAACACTATACAAACTCCGGTATTCTGTTTCAAAAAGGAAACAGACTATTGGAGTTTGTAAATCGGCTGATTTACTATGCTTTTTTTACAGAAAAGCATAGTAAATCAGTCAAAAGCAGGTGGCGGGAACGGAAAAAGAGGGCGTTCCCGTTGAGTGATGCTGTTGTGACATCACAAAATAGGAGGTATGTTGGCGGGAGAGGGGGTTGGGGTGGGCAGGGTTACGGGTGATGCAAGGGGCATGGCTTTGCTCTGGTTTTAGCCGTGAAGGAAGGTGGCAACCCTAGCTTCAAAACAGACAGACCTGAGAGACGGACTGCACTTATTGCAAGAGAACTCAGCAGGTACAACTTCCAGATAGCAGCCCTCAGTGAGACCAGGTTCACAGACGAAGGCCAGCTGACAGAAGTTAAAGCTGATTATACTTTTTTTTGGCGTGGCCGCAGCAGTGATGAATGTCGTGAAGCAGAAGTGGGTTTCGCCATCAGATCTAATCTGATTAGCAAATTAGACAGCCTCCCTAAAGGATTCGATGACCAACTCATGTCTCTGCACTCCCACTCAAAGATAAGCGCTACGCCACCTTCATCACAGTATATGCCCCCACCATGGCAAATCCAGACGAAATTAAAGACAAGTTTTATGAGTCCCTCATAGCATCTGTGCCCAAGGTGGATAAGCTCATCATCTTAGGTGACTTCAGTGCCAGAGTTGGTGCAGACTACCAAAATTGGGAGGGTGTCATTGGGAGGAATGGAGTCAGCAAAAGTAACATCAATGGTCATCTACTTCTGAAGACCTGCACAGCTCATGACCTGTTGATCACAATTACAGTCTTCCGCCTACCCAACCGTAGCAAGATGTCCTGGATGCATCCATGCAGCAAGCACTGGTATCTATTAATTATTTTATAGCAAGGAGAAGGGACAGGCAGGATGTTAGAGTGACTAAGGCCATGTGTGGTGCAGACTGCTGGACAGACCACAGACTCATCCTCTCAAAACTCAACATGCACATTCAGCCTAGGTGGCACCCACAGGGGAAAAAGACCAATAAGCGCCTGAATGTCAGCAAGTTAGAACAGCACTCTGTGCACCAGAACCTCAAGGAGGACCTCAACAGTAAGCTTGACCAACTCAGCTTTGGCACCAACAGTGCAGAAGAGGACTGGGCAGCCTTTAGGATGTGGTCTACAACACTGCTCTCGCTCATTTGGACCTAACACACACAAACACCAGGAGTGGTTTGATGATAATGATGAAGACATTCAGAAGCTGCTGGCATGAAGCCTTCAGATCCCTCCAGCAAGACACTACATCTGTCTTCAAGAAAGCAGCCTATAACTCCATCAAAGGCAAGCTGCAAGCAAATCTCAGTGAGATGCAAGACTCCTGGCTTAGCAGAAAGGCAGATGAGATCCAGAAGTATGCTGATAGCAACAACTCCAAGCATTTCTATGATTCCCTGAAGACCATCTATGGGCCACAGTCCTCTGGAACATCACCACTGCTCAGTGCCGATGGGTCCACCCTGCTTACTGACAAGAAAACCATCCTAGAAAGATGGGCTGAGCACTTCAACAATGTTCTGAATAGGCCTTCCTCTATCAATACCGAAGCCATTGACTGCTTGCCGCAAGTCACCATTAACACCTCCCTGGCAGAACCTCCAAAGGAATCAGAGGTTAAGGAAGCAATTAAGCTTCTCTCCAATAGTAAAGCACTAGGCTCTGACTCCATTCCTGCTTAAATCTACAAGCCAGGGCAACCAGTCTTGCTACAGAAGCTCACCGAGCTCTTCCAGACCATGTGGCAACAGGAGGTTATCCCTCAGGAGCTAAAGGATGCCGCCATCATCCATCTCTATAAGAGAAAGGGAAACAGGCATTCTTGTGACAACCACAGTGGAATCTCTCTCCTGGTCATTGCCGGCAAAATCCTTGCCAGAGTCCTCCTCAACCATCTCATTCAACACATGGAAGATGGACATCTGCCAGAGAGTCAGTGCGGCTTTAGAGAGGGCCAAGGGACACTGGACATGATATTTGCAGCACGTCAAATTCAGGAGAAGTGCCAGGAACAAAACAAGGACCTTTACACAATGTTTGTGGACCTGACCAAAGCCTTTGACACAGTCATGAGGGGCTATGGTGGATCATGGAAAAGTTTGGCTGCCCAGACAAATTCACCAGTATGGTGGTGTGCCAGTTCTATGTTGGCATGCTTGCTCGAGTACTGGATGATGGAGACTCCTCTGATGCCTTCCCAGTCACCAACAGAGTCAAGCAAGGCTGTGTATTGGCACCCATGCTGTTCAGCATGACATTCTCGGTCATGCTGGCAGATGGCTTCTGCAATGATGAAGAAACCAGCATCAAGATTAGGTACAGGACTGATGGCAGGCTCTTTAACCTGCGGAGGCTACAGGCCAAGACCAAGGTTGAAGAGGACTTTGTGCACAATTTCCTGTTTGCAGATGACTGCACATGCAATGCTGCTACAGAGGCCCAGATGCAGCAGAGTATGAACTGCTTTTCCACTGCCTGCAGAAACTTTGGCCTCACAATTAATACCAAGAAGACTGAGGTTTTTCATCAGCCTGCACCACAGAAGACATATGCAGAACCAACTATCACCACTGAAGGTGAGATATTGAAAGCTGTTGACAAGTTTACATACCTCGGCAGCACACTCTCCAGATTTGTGAACATTGATGATGAGGTAGACATGCATCGATGAGGCAAGCTCTGCATTTGGATGGTTGCGGGAGTCAGTGTGGGAGAGGAGAGGTATCAAACTGTCCACAAAGCTGAAGGTGTACAAGGCACTCATACTGCCCACACTACTGTATGCCTGTGAGACATGGACTGTGTATGAGCATCATGCCAAAAAGCTGAATCACGTCCATCTAAACTGCTTAAGAAGGCTGCCAAAAATTACCTGGCAGGACAAAGTTCCAGGCATAGTTGTCTTCTCTGAAGCTGGACTGCCAAGTATGTACACCCTGCTGAGGAGAGGCCACCTTGTACGTATGCCAGACACACTCCTCCCCATGAGACTGTTTTATTATCAACTTGCAGGAGGCAAATGCATACAAGGTGGGCAGAAAAAGCACTTCAAGGACACAGTGAAAGTCTCTCTGAAGAGCTTTGGCATTGACTCGGACTCCTGGGAAACCCTAGCACAAGACCACCCCACCTGGCAAAGCTGCATCAGCAAAGGTGTTGCCTCCTATGAGCAGAGCAAGACCACAGAGGCACAGAGGAAGCATGAGCTGCATAAATCCACAGCCAACACTTTGCCAGCCAACCCAAATGACCACTTGTGCCCAATATGTGGCAGAGCTTTCCAAGCCCGCATCAGACTAGTCTGACATGATGTCTTTGGTCATCATTGATAATGATGAACACACACACACACACACACATATATATATATATATATATATATATATATATATATATATATATATATATATATATTTTTTTTTTGGTGTGTGCACGTGTGTCAATCTTTCTTTCAGTATTACACGCATATGTTTATGTATATGTAACATATATGCACATGTACTTGTATATATTATTTATATTTCTATAGTTATAGATATAAATATATACATGTATTTTAGAGAAGCAATTCATTTCAGGAATTAACAAAATATGAACAACGGAGACTATCCATTTGCTTTTGCTTACCGCAGCAAGATAGTCTTTTTTATTAGAGTAATAAGAAAGACAAAACACAGTCAGGGAATGTGTATTTCATTGTGGAGGATAAACTTATTTTGCTCTTCTTTGACATGAGCTGCTTATAAAAAAGTTAATGAGAACTATGGTTATTAATTTGCTTATGTCAAGTACAAACAAAACTGCATGTGCATTTTGCGAGTAAGGGTCATGGCTATTTGTATTCTACCTACCTGATCAGAAATTGCTCTTCTCTTTCCTCCAAGGTTATTTTCTCCTATGTTTCCTTTATATCAGTGCAAATCTCCTGTCCACCCTTTTATTACTAGACATTAATGTATACATCAGGCAAGAATATCTGAGAATTTTCTTTATCATGTTGTCTCTGTTCTTTTCTACTACCGCCACACCACATAACACACAACACTAATCTCCTGGTACGCATTTCTGAAAAATTCAATCCCATTAAAAATGTAGTCTTCACATATTCCGGATGCTGGCTAAGGCTCTTGCCACCCTTACAGTGCCTTTTTAGGCAATGTTCAAATGACAAATTCACCTCCGTAACAGGTACAAGCAAGCAAAATCTGAGAGTAATGCTACTCAATGCTAGAAGTCTAAACCTCAAAATGCACTCACTCAAGGCACTCTTTAAAATGGAGAACATTGACATCTGTACAGTGACAGAGACCTGATTCAAGGTTCCAGAGAGCTCCCCTGCATTACCAGGCAATAATGCATACCACACCTTTTGGCCACCTAACCTGGACTGAAACACTAAAGATGGAAGCGTGTCCATATTCATTAAGGATATCCACACCTCCAGGCTAGTTGCTCAGCATAATGCATCTGAGATTATCCAAGTGCAACTAACTCTGAGCAAGACTGCAATCCAAATTGCAGCTTGCTACAGATCTGCCACCATGCCCCAGGATTCTCACTCCTCATTTCTTGATAGACTGGAAAATATTAGGGTACAACCTAACACACTAATAATGGGTGATTTCAACTACCCCACCATTAACTGGGAAAACTACTCATGTACCAACTCCTTTGCTCAACATTTTCTGGAATTCATAAATTCCAGTGCCTTGGAGTAACTTATCCACACCCCCACCAGGGGCAGCAATATCCTAGACCTGGTCATTACCAACATGGGCAACTGGTGTTTCACATCAGCAGTCAATTCCTTTTTGGTCAGATCTGACCACAAGCTAATCAACCTAGATATCCACATCCCACCCCCTACCCCCCATTAGGGAAACCACTGTAAAAAATTTTCTCCAAAGTCAACTTCACGATTTTAAGACAGAAGTGGAAAACGTCATGACACCCATGCAGACGGACAATAGAGGTAAGACTGCTGAATCCTACACAAATGCCCTTTATAAGCACTTACATGAGTGCATGGATAGTGCAATCCCTAACAGAACCAAGATGCTATCCTCCAAAAAAGGAAGACAATCTGGTGGTCCCCTGCCATAAGCAAACTCTACAACATAAGAAAGAAACTGTTGCAAAAAAGAGTAAAATCCCATGATTGGAGGAACTCCCTGGTCAGCCTCAGTAAGAAGCTGAGATCCCTCATAAAATCCTCCAAAGCTAGTTATGAAAACAAAATCCTCACTGATTCTAAAGACAACCACAAAGAATTCTATAGCTATGTCAAGAATCTCAATGGCAACAGTCAGATTTGCTCTGAGTTACAGCACAATGACACTAAATATACAGAACCAACTGATATTGCCAACATCCTGGCAGATAGGTTCATTGCTAACTTCACCCCCCCTCTCACCCCCTAAAGGGACCATCTCTATACTGGAAGAATGCAAAGTTTCTGTAATCACGGCTGCACAGGTAAAAACCATACTTTCCAAAGCCAAGAACACAGCATCCATGGGACCTGACAACATCCCAGGCTGCGTTCTACACAAATTACAGAACAAACTGGCACCCCACCTAAGTACCATGTTCAGTCATAGCCTCACCTCAGGCTTTGTGCCCACTGAATGGCGCACAGCAATGATTATCCCACTCTACAAATGGGGAGCCACCACAGATACCTGGGAACTACAGCCACATTAGCCTGACGAGCCTGGTCTGCAAGGCTATAGAATGTATCATCATGGAACTTATAAACAATGACACTGGTAGTCTCCAAACTCTGGACCCCACCCAGTTTAGGTTTGTAAAAGGCAGATCAATTCTCTTAAATCTGACAGACTTCTTTGAAGTGGTCACCAAAGCCATAGATGAGGGTAAGGTCGTTCACCCAGCCTATCTAGATCTCGCCAAGGCTTTCAACACCATTCCCCACTCTGGAATTATAGATAAACTCACTAAACTAGGTATACATCCCTATGTCACAAGATGGGTTGCCAACTGGCTCACTGACAGAACCCACACTGTGAAAGTAGCAGACTCCAAATCTGACTTCAGACCAGTAACAAGTGGAGTACCACAGGGTTCAGTCCTAAGTCCTCTCCTATTTGGTATCTACTTCTCTGAAGCACAGGTTAACACAGAAGCTCTTTGGCTAATGAAGTTCACAGATGACTGCAAACTAGGAGCCATAATCAAAACTCCTAATGATGTGGACATCCTACAAAAGGGCTTCACTGAGACAGATGCCTGGTGTCAAAGCCATGGCCTCAGGCTAAATGCCAAAAAGTGCATTGTCATCTCTTTTGGTAAAAACTCTGTACCCATGAACTACCACATAGGCGGTAGTCTAGTTAACACCAAAAGTGTGATAAGAGACCTTGTGATACAGGTGGACAGTAGTCTCTGCTTTGATCAGGGGCGGCTCGTGCTATTGGACTGCAGCCCCCTCCCAGCTGTAAAAATAGAAAATAAAAGAAAAAAATGAAAAAGAAAAATATAAAAGGAAAAAAAGAGCATGCGCACTCGCAGCATTTCCCGATATCCGGACTGCTGGTGAACCAGTCTGGAGCATGCTCATAGAATCCAGACTGTCTCATCAGCAGTCCAGATTAGGAAGACAGCATTCAAAAGTGGAAATTCCCAGAAGTATATGCAGTTACAACTGCATAGACTGAAAGGGGATCAAACTGCAACATCGGCAGGCTGGGTAGCAGCAGCCTGCTCTCGCGGGAGGACTTTGCTGTCGCCGGCTTTTATGAGAGCTGAGGACTTGCTTCTTTGAAGTGGACAGGCAGAATTTAAGACTTGCATCTCTGAAGGAAGGACTGAAGGATTTTGCAGGACAAACGTTTTTGAAAGGTAGGTGTGTGTGTGTGTGTGTGTGTGTGTGTGTGTGTGTGTGTGTGTGTCTTTTGAAAGCAGAACTGAAGAATTTTGCAGGACGAACTTCTTTGAAAGGTAGGGTGTGTGTTTGTGTGTGTGTGTGTGTGTGTGTGTGTGTGTGTGTGTGTGTGTGTGTGTGTGTGTGTGTGTGTGTGTGTATGTATATATCTGTTGTGTGCCTGTGTGTTTTGCATTTGAATGCACAGACTTG
This sequence comes from Protopterus annectens, assembly GCF_019279795.1. Classification (NCBI taxonomy): domain Eukaryota; kingdom Metazoa; phylum Chordata; order Ceratodontiformes; family Protopteridae; genus Protopterus; species Protopterus annectens. The sequence continues at coordinate 583,173,881 of NC_056745.1, read as the reverse complement.
TCTGACTGTGTGCTTTGCATATAAGTGCAGAGGTGTGTGTATATGTGTGTCTGTCAGTCTGTCTGTGTGTTTTGTATATGGGTGCACAGATGTATTTATATATGTGTGTGCGCTTGTGTGTGTGTGTGTGTGTGTGTGTGTGTGTGTGTGTGTGTGTGTGTGTGTGTGTGTGTGTGTGTGTGTGTGTACCTCTGCCTGTTTGTCAATACATGTGCCTGCAAATACACAAGCTCTCATAACAGAGAGTGCATTCATTGCATCATCACTGCTGAATGGTGACTGACCTGCCCAAGTGTTTGATATGAATTTCTGGAAGGGGTGGGGACTGACAAAAGCTGAGTGTATTTGATTTAACCAGTTTGTAAATACTAGAATGTTTACTGTACTGTTTAAAAAGGGGAAGGCTAATCTGTGAAATTATTATTTTTACTTCTTGAAGTATTTACTTGTTAAGAGTGATGTCTACTATGATTAGTACTCTTTTGTGCCCTCAGAAGCGTCCTCTGTTAGATGTGGTTGTTTTCAACTTGAATGGCAAAATACTAAGCAGAAAATGAGCAACTTCAGAAGAGAATATGGATTCAAGGTTATTCAGTAATATTGAGTGCCACAGTTGTGTCAATATTTACCCTGTTTTACTAATGACTCTTAATCTGACCGTCTTCACTCTGTGTCCTTGTGGTATACCAAGTTTCTCTCCAGCTACACTCACCCCTCCTTACACTTCCTTCTGAACCTTGTGCAGTACTCTCCAGCTTTAATTATCTAGCCTGGGTTTAAGGGAACTTGTATCTTCTCACATTTCTTACACATTCCATTCAACTTCTCAGTTCTGTTTGCTGCCTGTCACACTGATCTCTTATTTAATGCGATTTTACTGTAAGTAGTCTTGGCTGCTTGTCAGCATTGGTTCCCATGAAGGAGTTCCTTGCAAGATTCACAGAAAGTGTGTGATGCCCCAGTGAAATATACCTGGTGGCTATACTCAAACCCTGCACCTTACAAACAGGTAGCAAGAGCTTGAATTCTCTGCCCACCACCACTTGTGAAATTATTGCCTCATATTTCTGGTTTGATGGATTTTGAATAATGACAGGCATTTGAATTTCAGACTTCAATTCATATTCTTCAGAAAGTACACGGTAACACAAAACCTTTTATTCTAGCAATGTTCTGTTTATAACATTAATATTTGAAATGTGTCGCTATTTGGAGCTGTATCCCTCCATTATTGGCTTTGTCCAGGTTTTTTGTGCTGAGAGGCTGAGAGCTTTGGCAAGAACTGAATTCACTGAATATGTTTAGGGAGCTGTATTCCCCCATTACTGACTTTGTCTAGGTGTTTTGTGTTAACTAAGAAGTTGAGAGTTATGGTGAGAACTGAATTCACTAAATGGTAGTCATTTAAGATTCAGTCTAGCTGTTGTTTAAGAAACAACTGATCTGGCATAGTGTTGTATTTCTCTGACTGTACTGTACAAGGTCCAGGGTTCAAATCTTAGCAGTGAATGCATGGTGGTAACACAGCATTTTATTCTAGCAAATCTCCAAGGTTATATAAGTAATGTTTAAAATGTGTCCCTACTTTTTCAGCTTTTGCCCCCCCAAATAAATTTTGGCTTTTTCCAGATTTCTTGTGCTTCAAAGTTGAGAGATACAGTTGAGTGTCAAGTGGATTTTACAAGGAGCTGAGAACTTGAAGCGAAATTTAATGCTGGTTATGTTAAGTATGTCGGTATTGTTAGTAGCACAACAGGTAGTGTACTTGCTCTTTATGCAAAAGGCTGTGGGTTCTACTCCCACAGTATATAGATGTATTACTATGCTGTGTTGTACTTTTAAAGGGGGTGTGATGTTGCAGTCCTGAGAATGACCTCTTTATTGGAGATACCTAGTAACGATGAACCAGTTATCAGTTTGCCATCCATTCCCTATTGCAATATTATTGCTTATCATTTTTTTATTGCAACATAGGCAATTTATTCCTCAACAGCAACAGGCACTTTATTTGTAGATGAAACAATGAAATATAAAGTTATTTGCTAGCAGCAACCTCTTCATTAGTTACAGATCTCTTTAATGTGGAATTATTTAGATGACTTTACTTCTGCGGAGATTGTGCATATTTACTGATACTGGAGGAATGTAGAAGTTTGAGTAGACTTTTATGATGGAACTGTTCTGAACTGGGCAGTTTTGTCATTATAAATGCATACATTTTGTTTTATTGTTTACTGGAAAAATGTTCAAAACAATAAATTTAAAATGCCCTCTAACAGCTGTACTGTATTATACGAGGAATATAATTTATTACAATCAGGAAAGTGTATCAAAGAACATGTGTGTTTCCTGTGCAAGGGGCCTATGATTTTAAAACAGCCCAAAGTTAATCTTTATCTGCTACTGGCCAGATGTATTTTCTTTGAATGTGAATTTCAATGCTGTTGTAATGAATGTGAGTTTTAATGCTAAGTATATTTTCATTGTGAGACTGCATTGCTTTGTTTAGCAGATTTCTATTAGTATTTGTGCTGTAAAATGTAAAATAAAACTTTTAAATGAAATCCAGATCATTGTAGAAGTAAAGCAGTATGCACATTACAGTGTTTAATGTAAATGTGGTGAAATAGCCAAGTCATGGTACATTGGAATAGCTGCAGGGGGGAGGCCCCATTCGACCATGATTTTATGAGGAGGGGAAGGGCAGCAAACTCAGACAGCCCAGACTGAACTATACGTCTTAACTGTCCAGATTTTTGCAGACTGAATAGACTTTTGCTTCTTATTTTTGGTTTGTTCCTCATAAAATTTGTGGTTTTCTGGCAACTCATTTAAGAATGAAGTCACTAAATAATGACAGACATTGAGTTTCAGACTTCATACTCTTCAGAAAAATGCATGTTAAAGCAAGACCTGTTGTTCTGTCAACTATGTTTATACAAGAGCAACTTTTAGTACTGTTCATATGTTCCCCCGATATATTTGACCTTGTCCAATTTTCCTGTGCTAAGAGGACGACAGGTATGCTCAAATAAATCACTTTGTAGAATTAGGTATATATCCAAACCTCTCAACTGTCCCAGATTTTAGCTCAAAATGTTGCTCTCCATCTAATATTCCCTCCACAAAATGCCAAATTTGGAAGAAAATATGGGGAGTTCGCAATTAATAAATAATTGTAATGATCAGTTATAAATTACTTTTAATTTCATTAATGCATGTAGGTACTCTTATTTTGTCAGCTGCTCAAGTTAACAGTACTAGTATTAAAAGTGTCCCTTCTTTGACAGGTTTCCAGCTGTATTGTGTAGGTATTTTATATTTTTGCATCACATTTTTGGTCTGTTTTTCATAAAATTGTGATTCTGTTTTTCATAAAATTGTGGTTTTCTCACAAATTAGTGCAAATCATTTAAGACTGAAGTTAAAAAATAATGACAGACCTTTGAGTTTCAAATTTCATACACTTCAGAAAATTCATACTAATGCAAGACCTACTATTCTATTATCTTCCTAAGTTTATAAAAGCAATATTTAAAAATTGTCCTTATTTTTGGGCCTTTGTCACACTTCTGTTTATGGCTTTGTCCAGATTTCTTGCTCTGAGGCTGAGAGATATGACAAACGTATTAGGGCCACCACCATCAGCCAGACACATTTAATTGTGACATACTTGTTGCACTCCACTCCCCCACTTTGTGACTCTGAATGTGCCCAAGCAAGGCAATGAGCAGTTATGCAGTGTAAGTGTGCAGAGTATCCCCCCATCCAAGGTAGACACAAGTACTACAGTGGCTTTTCATCTCTCCTTGATTTTGAAGAATATTCTGGTTTTCTGTCATATTTTATACTGTTGATTTATGCTTCTTATTATTCAGAAAATGCATGTTGTTGCAGTGCCCTGTTGCTCTGTGTTTAAGTAGTAATGCTTTAATGATCATCAGATAAGCTTGTCTGAGACTGTAAGATGTAAGTAAGCTTTAATAAGCATGCTGTTAAGGAATTACCAACATTGAAAGCCTTTTGGTTGTTACCATACAGAGTATATTTACATAACTAGATAACATATAAGCCTTAAGTACCGAAATGCATATGACAGTATTTGTAATAAAGGACAGGATTACAGTATTCAGAAGCTCATTACATTTGTTGGAGAGTTCAGTCATCTTTGCAGGCTTTACCTGTAACCTAAATAGAATGCTAGTCTATCATGTGTGGTCCATAACCTGTGCAGTAATTCTTTAAGAAATTTATCTTGAGCTTGTTTCTTGTTTACTGTTCATTATTTTACTTTGATCATGTTTTCCCCATGAAACAAGTAGATAGTTTTTGTCAGGCAGCAGGTCCTTTTTGGATAAAAAACATTTTTACAAGTGGGGGTATTGCTACTTTCAGCATGTTACTTTGGTACTTTTATAAAGCTAAATATAAATTATAATTAGAACTGCAGTGCAAGGACAAGTGGTTTGAGTTGAGTGCTGCTTGTTTTTTTATACCTGATTTTGACTGGCATTCCAGTAATGTATTTAAAAAGTAATTTATTTTTTCATGCCTCACAACCTTTTTGTTTCCATCTAGATATTATGTAAGCTGTCATATAGCCAATGCATTAAAATATTTTTTTTTCTTCTCCACTTAATTTTATCTTGATTGGACTCTTATAATGATGGTTTGGCACCCAGGGCAGTGTATTTATTTAAAGTCCCAGTTTTTGTGGTTTTGAGCATAGTGCCACCCCCTTTCTAGATGGCCACACCCCTTTCCATTAGCCCCACCCATTCAGCTGTCTCCTGTAGCCCCCCTTTGATTTGAAGTCACCAGCCACCACTGCCTTTGATAATCACATTGCCACAGTAGTCAGGAAATCCTTCTATGTGGCACACCTCATCACAAAAGGTTTCTCATCCAGGAAAAAAGAGGTCATTGTTCCCCTCTACTCGTCACTTATTAGACCCATTATAGAGTACAGCGCCCCTTTTGGTATGTTCCTCACAAGACATCTCCAACAACTGGAAAGGCCGCAGAAATACCTCACAAAGAGGATTACTGGCCTCAAACAGATGCCCTATGCAGACCATCCCAAAAACCCCAGCTTTACTCTGTCGCATAGGCGATCTTTGCCTAACATACAAAGCTATGTCAAACCCAGAGCTGTTGGACATGCTCCACTTAAAGAAATCCCAATCCCTCCGAGCTACATGCTCTAGGGACCTAAACCTTGCCACCGCAATAAACAGAACATGCTGGAAGGATAGATTCCTGTCCCAGAGACTTCCCATACTCTGGAACAAACTACCTATCTATATCAAACAAAGCTCCTCATTAGCACTCTTCAAGAAAAATCTTGATGATTGGATGGGACATAGGAAATTCACCCCGAGGATCACTTCTGTGGCTCTGCTCAACAGGGGCACAGGAAAATACTTTTCTTGGGTGGCAAAAACCAGAGCACCATTTTGGCTAGGCTTATATAGGCCTTAGGGCCAATAGCTTAGTACCTACCTATGAAACTATGAGCCTATGTAGTTTACTAACTTAAATTCCTTGAAAATATCTTACATACTTGCTAGCTTTCTCACATTATCCAATACTACCCTCATTGTGTCTTCCATGCTACACAAAATAAACTCTGGTCTACAGAACCACCCAAGAATCAATGGTGTGTATTGATTCCAGGTCATCAAGATGAAATTTATTCTCTTTAGTCTTGCAGTGCCCCTATTCCAACATCTTTTAAAGAAATTTACATCTCTTAAAGTTCCCTACATGATATACAATGAATCCATCACCTGCCCATACTTTTGTTTAGCCAAAACCTTATATAATGAAAGAGTGTTATTGTTCTCTTTAGAGTGACGCACCTTCTGGCAACATCCTGTCTCTGTCACATTATTACAGATATGAATGATTAGGCTTTCCTTTCTGAACATGCTCTTAATTCCAGTCATTTTTTTCTGAAAATGTAACCAATCAGCTGTTGGCATAATACATCAGTCTATGATTTTCGAGTAATAAATAAGCTTTCATTTTGACCTCCTCCTTTTAATAACTCTCAGGGCTACTCCATTCCTTCTGTTATAGACCTGTGGTGGGGAGGAAAAAAATATAGATAAGATCCATTCATGAGACACAGTGCATTCTTCTCTTATCATCTTCCTTTCCATTGTGGCATCTCCTACCCTATTTACTGGTTACGTCTTCAGGTGCCCCAAGCATTCATAGACCATCCACTTCAATCTGCTGGTGTACTCCATATTATAGCACCTAACCAGAACAGAATATTTTACCTCTCCTCTTCACATGTTCACTTGAACTCTTTCACTACTGATTCCCACACCAGAAAAAATTGTACATTACCTCCTCTCACCTTTCACCACTCCTTTGAAAAGTGTCAGGTGCTTACTAAAGCATATAAGTGAAAATATGTCACCCCAACCACCTATTTCCCTAGAAAACTTTAACCTGAATTTCTATATTCGTGTTCCTCCCCACCACAGGTCTATAAAAGAAGGTATGGAATAGCCCTGAGAGTTATTAAAAGGAGGATGTCAAAATGAATGCTTAGTTATTACTCAAAAATCATAGAATTATCTCAATCAGACAGCAAGACAAGACATTGAACATTACGGCGATACAGGTTTACTCTTTAAATACAGATGCCAAAGACAAAGAGGAGGACAAGGAAGAGTTTCTGAGGAGGCCTAGCACCTTATGAAAATTACACTAAAAAGGTAATACATTTATCATAGGTGACTGAAATGGTAAAGCTTGCAGTCAAAGAAAAAACTGCAATAACTTGCAAGTTTTTCCTTTGAATACAAGATGAAGTGCGACATGGCCTAGTAGAATTCTGCTAAGACAATGCATTGGTCTTATGAAACATTTTCATTCAGTGACCCAAGAGAAGGATTTACGCATGGATATTACCAGATAGTCAATACCAAAATCAGACTGATTATATATGTTGTAGACAGAGATGGAACAGTTCTATATATCAACACAAACAAGACCTGGAGGTTACTGCGACTCAGGCCTTCAACGTCTTATCACAAAGTTTAGAAACACATGAAAAAAACCAAAAAAAACAAGAAAAGCCTTCACACCAAACATATATGAGCTCAGTAGCTCAGTAATATTCCAAATTAATATGTAATGAAAGTAAAGTTTAGACTTAAGGAATTAGACCTGGATAGGTCTCTCCTTTAGCTAAGCTCGTTTCAACCTATTTAATTCATAACTTAGAAATTTTTTGCTTCAACTTTTAAACCTCCCAACCTAGCATGTCTCTTGTTTTTTTCTCCCTCTGTTTCCCCTTCCTGAAGTATTTCCATATCAAATGTTTGCAAACTAACAGTTTTCTTTTTCTCTTTTTCTCAACTTCTTATTATGTCCCACTCATCTCTTTTCAAAGATCATTCTTAAGTCATAATTTTCCAGTTCCATCACACTTGATGGCACCAAAGCATTGGCATTATAACATATTCTCCTCTTGGGATTCTTGTGCAAAGTTTCTTTAAATAATCTTTCCTTTCTTTCCTTTTTACATCTCACTTTGCCACAACTAAACCTGTCACAATTTTTCTCAAACTGCAAGAGTATGATACGTAAAAACATTGCAGTTGGTGAATGAGCTGAGATACACCTGTCCTTTATGTCCACAGCTTTTACTTCTATTAACACCCTCCTCCTTACCTAGAATCTATAAAGCCTACTGCACTCAGGTTTTCGTTTTAAAAAAATAAATATTTTCTCATTTTGGAGCTCCCTCTGTCATATGTTTATACAGTCCTCCATCTTCCTCTTATCTCTTTAGAACTGTGGTTGCTTAAGTATGACGTTCTGGCCTGCCAAACACTTTAAACACTATAATAATGGTGGTGTTATTGATATTATCTGCTGTAACTTTGTTGCATGTTCCTGTTGAACCCATTTTACACATATCCTCAAAGTGATAAAAAAAGCAGGGTTATCCAAAAACAGCCCACCTTCCATAGTAATCCTTGATTCTCTATTCCTGCAGTCATCCATCTTTTAATCCCTGTCTTCTGAGAAATATTTCACTTCAACATCAAGGTATGTGTCACCATTATAAATACCCCCTACTCCTTTTCTTCTTCACTTTGACTCATGTTCTGCCTGTACTATTTCAAAACTTCCCCCCATTTCCATCATTTCCCTTGTGTTAAGCTGAACTTCTTGAAGGAATATAATACCAACTCCTTCCCTACTTGTCTTCATATATCTATCTACTCATATTCTGTTCCTTTTCTATTAAACATTTGCTGCTCCTTTTCTATTCATTTTCCAAAACATTTAAATGTTTCCAGGAATGTTACATTAAAATCACTTGATATAAAATGTTTCCCCTTCCTAAATCCACTCTGATGTTTTGGCTGAAAAGTCCTTTAAAATCCACATCCTCCTCATTCAAGATAAATATACTCCCCCAACCATCTTCAAGAGTCTTAACATTACAATGATCACAATATAAAGATATGTACAACAGCAGAGGATGGAGCATCTAGGAAAATATTTGGAAAGATCAAGTGGATGGAAAGATGATAGTTGGGATTCAATGAAAACAAATGTGGACTAATGCAAACTGATGCACTCTGGTCACAAAAATCATTGTGTGAAGTATCAGCTGGTAGAGTAGAACAGATAGCAACAGAGCAAGAAAAAGATAAAGTCATATTGATTACATTCGCACTAGACCACCAGGACCATAATGAGAGACCAGTAGCAACAACAAACTACATTTTGGGAAGTATAGTCTGGATGAGACACTTGATAAGCAAAGAGGTAATACTTCCAATGTACAGCACTCTGGTCAAACGAGAATTTGAATATTACATGCATTTATGGCATTTCATAAAAGGGACATCATGCTACTGAAAGGAATCCAGAGAAAATCCATCAGAATGATTTGTATGAAATAGGGGATGAGATATAACAAGAAAGTAGACCAAGTGGAACCCTTCTCATGTGACTCAAGAAAAGAGAGGGGACATTGCATAGGTGCACAAAATAATTTCAAAGACATGCAAAGGAGGAAAGACAGAGGGTGAAGGATGGAGCATAGGCAGCAGATCATATGGACTAACTATTCCACAAATCTTCAGAAATACTCCACAGGAAGAGTTATAGACCCATAAAGTAGACTGTATAAATTGGTATTCAAAAGGAACATTTCAGAGGCATTTGAGAAACTCATACCACAGAGGTAGAAAATGTAAGGTGAAAGGTAAGGATGCAGGAGAGGTAGAATGGTTAATGCCCCTAAAGGGGGGAGTAGACAGACTTATTTTCTCATTCTGCAATGAAACATTCTAATATAATGATTCATCTCTCCTCCTCAGTCTCATTTATTTTTTGCTCTATTTTAACTACCTTCCTGTAAGGGTTAACACTGCCATTATACCTTCCCCTTTAAAAGGACTTGTAACTGTTCTTATATAGTCCTTAACCAACCATGAACAAAACCTTCCTGCAAAGTGTTAAATCCTATAGAAAAATAATATCCCATTCCTCCCTTACTAGACTGTTTGATATTCATGTCCATTTTATCTATTCTGATTTTTCTCCCATCAGTCTTTTTTATCAGCTGCCAACCTATCTTTCCTGCTTCCATGTTGACTCCTCCTCTTCTGTGCTGAATGGGATTATTTCTCATGCATTCCTGCTACATCCCTTGATTTGTTACAGTCTCTTCCCCTACCAGTCTCAGCTAATCTACAGCCAGTCTCTTTTTACAACCTCTTGTCATATGCGAGGCATATACCTTTATATGCTAAAGAGCTAGCTGGAGAGAGAAGTATGCCATGTAGTGCAATGATGTTTTGGGGAATTCAGTTTTCAGTATAGAACCTATGGAGTTTAGACTATATATTTTGTCTCTGGTTATTTATTAAGCCTCATAACAGTACATGGTATCAGAGTAGAGAAATATCGTCATGTTTCTAACTACAGAAGTGCAATTTTAAAAAGAAACATGGTCTTGAACTTTCCTGAAATATTGTGGTACAAGAAGGTAACCTGGCTAAAAAAAAAAAGTAATATTCTGATTTAGCCTAATTGCAAGTAGATTAGCTTAAATGGCTGAATAAATTCAAAGTGCAGCATTCAGTCATGTTGCTGGGGGGCAGACATAAGTTTTTCCTTGAAGTGGAGAAAAAAACATTTTAATATTTCAGACCTGGATTCATAAAAGGCCTCATTGCATGTTCTTTAGTCATACACAAGGGAATAGCAATTTGTAAAAGCCTGGCGTGTTACAATTAGGAGTTGACCCAGTAGTTAGAGACTTAGGGACACACACAGATAATAATTTAGCCCTTGACCATCACGCCTCTCCAGTATCATTCTATGTTGTGCAACTTATAAACAAAGGTGTGGCATCTAAGCCCAAGGAAGTCATTGTTCCACTGTATTCGGCATTCAGCAGAGCTATAATTGAGTACAATGTCCACTTTGGTATGTACCTAACCAGGCATATCTAACAACTGAAATGTCCACAGCGGTTCCTCACTAAAAGAATACAGGGTGTAAGGAAAGTGTCTTATGCAGACTGCCTCAAGGTCCTATCCCAGTATTCTGTCTCCTACAGGATTTTGAGGGAAGGTCTATACCTGGCATACAGGGCATTGTCAGACCCTACTCTGATAGACATCCTGCATATCCACAAAACAAACAGCACCAGAATTATCCATTCTAAAAACGTAAACCTTGCCTGTGATATAAATAGGACTTGCTGGAGAGACAGGTATATATCCCAGAGACTACCCCATCTATGGAACAGGCTCCCCAACCATGTGAAGTAGAGTTCCTCCCTAACCCAATTTAAGTGCAACTTGGACAATTGGATGGAGAACAGGAAATTCATCCCTGGTTTGGCACCTATGTCTCTAATGGACACAGGCAACCTGTAAATGGTTCATCTCCCAGACCCCTGCTTGTAAATGTTTCATCTCCCAAACCCCTGCTTACAATTATCAAGGGTGTCAGAGATTTGGGATGCATAGCTAGGCTTAAAAAAACCCTTCTGGTTGTTAGCCTAGTAAACACCTATGAACCTATGAACAATGCAGTAGCTTTTGGAACTGAATGCAAATGTAACACTCTGTGGACATGGCCTATACAAATTAAGACCTTGAATCCCATAGAGGCCCACAAAGGGCCATGCTGCTTCAGAAGATGAGTAGTATGATGATACAGAAAAGCCTATCTATACAGCTTCTGAGCAGCAGAGCTCACTCATGGTCAAATGGGGCCCTGGCAGGGCATTAGACCAGCCTCTCCCCCACAGCCATGCCAGTGTCCCATTACTTGACTCTCTTCCACCAAGTGTCACAAACACTGTTCAGAGGTGTCAGTGTGCACACTATTTTCTTCTTCAATTTTTAAATGATTACAGAGATGTGGATTTAATTTAAACCTTTTAATTTATTTATCCTTTTTTGAGCAGGTAGGTCCCACCAGGCTAGTAACCTCTTTTCAGAAGACATTCAAGGTTGTATTTGTACTACTAGGTGGAAGGTTGGTCAGGGCATTGGGAAACCTCTTCTTAATGGGTGCTGTCAGTCTTTTACAGCCATCTGAACTGCCAACCAGTCAGACAGATGGGGGGCTCAGTTTAACAGTTCATCTGAAGGACAATACACTAAGGAGTTTAACACCCCCATTATACTACACTACAGTGTCAGCAATCTATCTACCTCATGTGGGAGTAAAACCCACAGCCTTTTGTACCACAGGCAAGTTTGCTACCAGTTGCAGCACTAACACTGCTTTCAAACTTTATAGCACAAACACTGGTCATTTGCTCAACAAAACAAAACAAAATAAAACAACCGCACACTAAAAACAGACATCATGAGCAGTAGTAAACTTTTCTCTTCACTTGAAGGATATACACGTTGAAAATGCATTGATGAAAATGGGCATAGCCAGCATGTGAACTGAGTGGCAACGTCTTTCTTCAGATCTGTCCTTAAAATCTATTTCTGGCAGGAAAAATTAAAAAAATATTGATCATGGACAGTTCACCTTTGCTGGAATATCACAACTAATGGTATAAGAAGTCTCCATAAAAAAATGTTGCCATTTTGTACAAATAGTCCTGCCATAAACCTGAAGAGAAAGCATCAGGACCAGAGAAAAGATGAGATTCACAAAAAATACCATGTCTGACCAAACAATGAAGAAGGATTTACAATCATTACTAACAACAATGCAGGACTTGTCACTGAAATTTGATAAAATGAACAAGAAACTGGAGACTTTTGAAGAGAATAGTAAAAAGCAAATCCAACAACTACAGGAATGGCAAAGCAACAGAACGTGAAGACAGAAAATATGGAAGAAACATTAACTGATGAAGAAAACAATTTCTGACTATGAAAAACACGAGATGGAGGCCTAATGGTTAAGGTGTTTGCCTTACAAACACAACATGCAGTGTTTGAGTCTCACAAGGGACAATTGGCTAGGCTTAAAATGGCTCACAAGGTCAGTTAGCTAAGTACTAATCTATGAACCTATGAATCTATATTCCAAAAACACCACTCCAAGAACCACCTCAACAAATTAAGAAAAAAGCACACTGAACAACTGGAGAAACGCTCACCATCCACTTTTACTGTGTTCCTAGTACTTCAGCATCAAGCCTTCCAGGGAATAATCATACACAAGAATGGTGTACTTTACATACATGCATTAGTCAATTCAATTATACAATAGTTGATCAATTAATCAGTGAGTGAAGAAAATTAAAATCTAAAGTGCATCCTGAGCAGTGAAGTGTTTCAGAAACATCAAAACATATAAAGTGCAACCACTTACATTCCTATTGCATTTAACATTATAATTTAAGAAGTTAATATAATTTTGTGAGGAGAGCTGTGTTTATAGGAATACATATTTTTTGGAAAATGTTACAGTTTTCAAACGCTATATTGATGATTTGTTTTTTATATGTAGAGGGGAGATTAGTCTTTTTGAACAGTTCATGTCGGAACTATTTATTTATTTATTTTCAGTTTGATTACCGTGGAAGTCCTCTGGGCTCAGGGAGCCCATTTTCAGTGGAGGCCTGGGGAGAAAAGCTCCATAAAACAGAATACAGTGAAGAAAAACAGGAAACAACAAATGCATTTGCAGTAAATACTGTAAAGAAATGCAGTTGCAATAAATCTGTTACAAGTATCATCAAAAAGTGAGAGGTAAATTAATTTACATGAAATGCAATGCCTTTGAAATTGAATAACTATATACAATATTTACATTTAGTAAAGCTATCATATGAGAGAAAGCTTTAGATGGCTAAGTGAGCCATAGGTGCTTGATATTTTCAAGGAGAGAAGATGTCACATAGGAGATAGTTTTAGAAGGCTAAAGTGGACTCTAGGGAGTTTAGGCATCAAAAGGGAGAAACCTTGCTTTGCTTAATGGGATCTAAGTGGGGAGAATGCAGCTACATCTCCATTTTGAGGAGAGGTAGGATTAAAGCTGTTGTTTGAAATTATCTAAGTTTGACAATGTCCTAAGTGTGAAGCAAAAGGAAGACCACAAGCTCAGTCTTCAGCAACAGTACCAAACCAAAGTGCTTTGGGTAGCAAAATAAATAAATAAAATAGGATTTATTGTGTGGTGCGAATAAAGAAGTTTTATTTCAGTGCTAAACACCTATTTGCTGTTGCATTTGTTCTCGCTGACTAGCATCCTGTGAAGGAGTATTTTTAACGAATTTTGCTACCCAAAGCACTTTGGTTTGGTACTGTTGCTGAAGACTGAGCTTGTGGTCTTCCTTTTGCTTCTCGGTTTTGGTGCTGTGTTTTTTCTTTTTAATGTCCTAAGTGTGGAAGGGAGTGAATTCCATTTTTTGCCTAGGGAGAAGGAGAGGAGAGGTTTTCCAGCAGGTCATTTTGGTTTATGGATGGAGATTAAGATTTGATGTTCAGAATGTAGCGTTCTGTTAGGGGTAAAGAATGTTTGTCAGAGCAGGGCATTTGGTTGGACAGAAAATTAGTCTATGAGCTGTGGTAAGTTGGAAATAGTCAAGGTAATTAATGAGTTCTAGCCAATTCAGAGATTGAAGGGAGGCACAGTGATTAGTAAAGTAAGTGGATTTGGAGGCAAATTTAGAAATCTTATTGTAACAGATTTCAAGTTTGGAGGTGAGGGAAGAGGAAAGATTGGTTGGAAGAGGAGCTCCATACCGTAAGGAAGGGAGGAGGTAGGTAGAAGCCAAAGTATGTGCAGTAGAAGAGGAGAGGAAACAGTTATTCCTATATAGTATACCTAGTTTTTGGTGGGTTTTCTTTATGTTTTGCTATATGTGGATATCAAACTTTAGTTGTTCATCTATAGTCACACCAAGAAGTTTAGCAGACGGAACAACTTCAATAGGAGAGTTGTTTTGGCTAAGGACGTGGAAGTAAGATTTATCATAGGAGAAGGATTTGGAAGGGGAGAATAGGAGAATTTTAGATTTATTTGCATTTAGAAAGAGGTGATTTTATTGCATCTGTAATTCGGTAGTAGAGAAGGCTGTTTGAGTTTTAGTTAGAAGATCGGGAAGGTTAGAGGCAGAGCAGATGAGAGTAGAGTCATCAGCATACTAAATGACTTTAGCATCAGGAATGGAAGAGTAAAAATTGTTGATAAAGCTATTGAACAGCATGGGTCCGAGGATGGACCCTTGTGGCACTCCTGTGGGAGTGGCAATGAAAGGAGAGATGCATTCTTTCTATTTCACAGCTTGAGATCTGTTAGAAAGATAACTTAAAAACCAGGATAGAGTGTTTGGGGAGATGTTTAAGTTAGACAGATGACTAAGAAGTTGCTTATGGGAAACGGTGTCAAAAGCTTTAGAGAGATCAAGGAGAACAGTAGATACAAGATTATCAGAATCCCAGGCTTGGTTGACAGTTTCTAAGAAGGAGAGAAGAGCTGTTATGGTATGATGCCCAGGTCAGAAGCCATGTTGGGTTGGAGTTAGAAGTTGGTGTTGGGTCAGAAAAGGCATAAGTTGGAGATGTATTCATTTTTCTAGGATTTTAGAGATTGGTGAGAGAAGAGCTATAGGGCGGAAGTTAGAGAAGTTTGTGTTTTTGCCTCCCTTGTGGAGGGGAAGGATGTAGGCTGAACGCCAAAGTTTGGGGACGTAGGATTCCTTTATGGCTCTATTGATAAGGATTCTGATAGGGAGTGCTATACCATCAACAGCAGATTTGAGAAAGATAGATGGGACATTGTCCCGAGCATTAGAACAGGGTTTAAGTTTGGATAGGAGATTTTTTATGAGGTTAGTTGAGACTGATGTAAGCTGAAAAATAGGATAGGAGTTATTAGGGAACTGAGATAAGAGAGAAGATTGGTGAGGTGGGTTACTATTTGGGAAGGAACTAAATCAGAATCAGTATGGCATCACAGTACCTACCAAACTCATAGACATAAGATACAGTTTCTAGATTTGGAGTTCTTTGTGGATAAAGACAAACTAGTGTCTTTTAAACCATTTTATAAGGAAACAGCGGCTAATAACATTTTGAGTGCAGACGGCAGGCATCCCGAACGTTTACTTGATTCTCTCCCTTATGGAGAATTCAAGCACATCAGTGACAATGTTCAGGACAGAACCACACTGGATGGGGAACTTAACATTGTTAGATGCAAGTTGGTGAAGAGAGCATATTCTAACCAGGTGTTTAAATAGGGCTGAGGAAAAAGAGAGAAAACAAATTGCTGATTGGAGAGTATGGAGTCATGCAATTTATCATGGACATGGAGATTATCATAAAGTGGGCAAGGATGATATATTTTTTGTTAACAAATTTTCCCCTTTTTCAGCTACAATGAAGGGGGGGGTTAGTGCACATGTTTTGGCCTATTATACAGCAGGATGAGGAAGTGGGTAACATTTTCAAGGGCAGGGTTGTTTTTTCTTGTAGTAGATTTCACAACCTGAAGAAATTATTGAACAGTAGGGTAAGTAGGATGGAAACTGGTTCTAACACAGTAGTCACCTTTAAATGTGGAAGGTGCAAGGTGTGTGACAAAGTTTAGAACATTTCAGGTACTTTGATTAATGGAAAGAAGTTCATTGCCCTGGGATCTTACAATTGCACTACCAGTGGGGTTGTTTATGCCATTGGATATGATTGTCTACCTGTAAAGTGGTATACAGGCCAAACCAGAAGAATGGTGAAAAAAAGAATTATGGAGCATATTGGGGATGTGAGGCATGTTAGGCTTAATAATCCTGTGGCCCAGAATTTCCACGCTGTTCACAATGGTAACAATAGCAGTTTATTTTATTTTTTTGTTTTAAACAAACCTTATGCAGTACAAGGCATGGAATATGGGCACATTTTGTTAAGGATGGAAAGTAAATATATTATTAATTTTGGAACTTTGTGGCCCCATGGGCTTAATATGGAGTTAGATTTACATTTATAGGATGAAATGTTTCAGTATACATTATTTTATAAATGCATAGACATATAGGATGAATGATTTATATGTATAGGGTAAAATATTTGAATATTTAAGCATTTGTAAGATGTATAGGTGAACTGGCATGAACTTCTTAAACTATTAAGTAAAATGAAATAGAAATGTGAGGGGGTTGCATTTTAAAAGTTTTTTGATGCACTTTAAATGTTTCTGAAACAATTTAATTGCTCAGGATGCACTTTAGATTTAAAATTTCTTGACTCATTGATTAATTGATCAATCATTGTAGGGCAACATGTTTTAGTATTTGTTAATCTAGAGATGCATAAGTGCTTTTGTATTAATTTCTTAAATTATAATGCTAAATGTAATAGGAATGTAAGGGGTTGCACTTTATATGTTTTGATGCATTTTAAATGTTTCTGAAAGATTTTACTGCTCAGGATGTACTTTAGATTTTAATTTTCTTGACTCACTGATTAATTGATTAATTATTGTATACTTGAATTGAATAATGAATGTAGTGAAATATATATAAAGTACATTTTGATGCCAAAGTACTAGGAACACAGTAAAAGTGGATGATGACCATTTTTCCAGTTGTTCAGTGTGTTTTTTTTTTCTTTCTATGAAAAACATATTGACACACTAAATAGCAAAAATGTTTCACTAATGGACAAAATTAAAGCTCTAGAAAATAGAACCAGATGAAACAATCTCCAAATTTATGGAATACCAGAAGGAACTGAGGGTAGTAATATGGTGAACTTTCTTAATAGATGGCTTCCAGACATTTCAAAGCTTCTAAAGACTCTCTCCTATTTGATTAACCAATCCTTAAAGCCAGTCTCAGCATCAAACAAAACAACAAACAGTCCCAGCTCAGTCATATTCAAACTCTTTTCATCTCAAGATAAAGAACTAATGTTAAAAACTGCCTGTTCTAATTCCCCAATCAAATTTGGAGAACAAATAATCCAGTTTGATAATGATTATTCATCTAGGGTGATGGCCAAAAGAAAAGAGTGTTTACCACTAATAAAAGAACTTACAAAAATGGGAACTCAAAGTACATCTGCTTTTTCCAGTAAAAATTAAAATCTTCTTCAGTGATGACCCAAAAATATTTTACTCAATAGAAACAGCAGTGACTCATCTATCAACTAATAAAGTCTTAGACAAGATAGAAGAAATGGATTGGAGTTATTTTGGCTTGAAATGCCTTGCTGAGAAAAATGAATGGAAAACAAATGACAAGAAGAAGAAGCTAAGAGACTTATAAAGATGAAAATCTAAAGATGTTTAAACAAATATTAGAGTAGAAGTACTCATTCAAATGTTTAATTAGATAGATCCAGATTTTACAACAAAACCACCATGGAATATAAAAATGAACTGGGTGACGTATACTGTTTGGAAACAATCTCATTTATAAGGTAAATGCCTTTTATTATTTATACTATTGCAGTATTAAACATATAAAACAAGACACCTATCAAAGAATTGCTTTAATATCTAGAACAAGTATCACTAATTTACTATGTCCAACATATGAAAAATGAAATCACCATGCATGTTTTTAGGCTTTAATAGTTTAATAACGCAATGCTATACTGCTTTTGACCCAGGTATGAATGACAAGAAAAATGCCTTCTATTATTTATAATAATGCAGTATTAAACATCTAAAATAAGACAAATATAAAAAACTGCTTTAATAACTACATTCAAAATAGAATTACCATACATGCTTTCAGGCTTTATAGTTTAATAATGTAATGCTATACTGCTTTTGACTCTGGTGTGAATGGCAAGGTAAATGCCTTTTTATTATTCATACTAATGCAATATTAAACATATCAAATAAGACAAATATTAAAGAACTGCTTTAATATCTAGAGCAAGTAGTACTAACTTGTCATGTCTTAACATGTGAAATATGTAATTACTGTACATGCAGGCTTTAATAGTTTGATAACACAATGCTGTACTGCTTTTGACTCTAGTCTGAATGGTCTAGGAAATATAAAATCATATTACTTTAAAAAACAAATGTTTATGATTTGTTCCTTTGTAAACTATGTGCTAATAGTTAAAAGAGTGCTATTAATATTAAAAATGCTGCTTGGGGCACTTTTCTGCAGTACAGTGGGTGCTGGTAGTAATTTTAAATGAATTAGAAGAAACTGAAAGTAAAAAAAACAGCTCTCTAAGCTCATGGCCTATTCTAGAACTCTAAAAGCTTCACTTACAGTTCTTTGCTTTCCCGCTGAAGCCACAAGTTGGTAAAATATGTTTTTAATCCATCTTGAGGTATTACAATAAAAAGAAGCTGTTCGAGTCCATTATAATTGTTTGCATATTCATAAATGGCCAAAAACAAAAGTACTTGATTACAGAGAGTGACTAGCACTTGAAGCAAAGCAATATGGGGCTTACCTTAAACCAAAGGGGTCTTAAAGTAGCAAGTACAAATTTTCACCAAAATACAACTGCTTCAAAGCATTATTGAGTATGTACATATACATAGCATAGATTTAATAATTCTAAAAGGAAATAAGGAAAAGTACCACAAAAGTATTATAATATATGTAAAGAAAATGACATCATGAACAAGATAGAAGCAATTGATGTAAACAGTTAATGCAAACTCATAACAACAAAAGTAATAATAATAATAATAATTTAACAACCAAGAAACCAATAAATAAATAAATGTATATCTACACAAATGTATTCATTAAGAAGCTGAACCAGATGTAATAAAGAACGGGTATGGTAGGATGTAAATGTCATGAAAGCATTATTAGAATCAGTATTCTTAACAAGACTGGTAAATAAGAAATGACACTCGTGTGATAAACATGAACAAGAGGGATGTCTATCCACAGTTAGTCATTAACTATTAAGATGAATAGATTAACTTCAATTGTTAAAGACATACAGTAATACTGATATGTTTAATATACTATGAGCAGTTTAGATATTATTTATGAAATGCTCAGGATTCTCTTGTGCTTCACAGAGAAAAACAAGGTACAAGAAAAGTTAAAAGTAAGATAAGAGATTACATGAATCAGATGAAGACTTAATAAATTCATATTAATTCCTGATACCATCTAAAGCAGAACATATCACAAGAATTGTATATAAAGTACCTATTAAACAAAAATATTATGAAAGCCTATAATATGAATACAGATAGATCTAAATCTAAAGATGTAAATAATTCAGCTCAACAGATGAAGGTACTATATAAAAGTGTTGTTTATTTTATACATAGAGATTTCATTAGAAGCCAGAAATGTTATTATATATTAAAATCTGCAGTTTATAGCAATAATAATGTTTTCATTACCCTGACTGGATGTTGAAACAAATGAAGTTTCGTAAGGCTTTGCTGCCTTAACAGTAGGAAATATGAACCTACTTGGACTGTGTACACACAGGGTTTGCAACAAATACTTGCAGCCATCTTAGTTGTATATTAAATCTGGTATAAAGAAACACTAAAAATAAAATGGTTACTTAGAAATATACATATGGATAAAAGGATATATATGTATACAATGGTGATAAATGAAGCAAGAAATGAATTGATAATAAAGCATTGTCTAAATAAAATGTTGACACTATACAATAGATACTGCTACACTGAAAACAGATGTTGGTTGAAGGACATTAAGTAATACAGTGAGATAAAATGTGTATGTATATATATATATATATATATATATATATATATATATATATATATATATATATATATATATATATACTAGAACAATGTTGTGTTTAAAGTTAGTTACACTATTTTATTTAACTTATGGACAATAATATCACAATCTCTGTAATAGTGTTTAATTGAATATTATACAGTTCAATAGCTAAAGTTTCAGGGGTGGCTCGTGCTATCAGACTGCAGCTCTCCCACCTAGAAACAAAAGAAAAAAAATGTGAAACATAAAATAAAGAAAAAGAAATAAATTTTTTACAAGTACCAGAACTTCCGCGGATGCGTGGACACACTCAGACTTCCCCGCAGATGCCCAGGAATCTGTGCAAACTCTGACTGCCTGAGTCAGCAGTCCAGATACCGGGAAGGTATTTTCTGTCCTGCAGATGCCCAGGAATCTGTGCGGTAGATGACTGCACAGAACAGAGGAGCTCCGGACTGCTTGATCTGCAGACAGGACCAATCGGGAGAGAGGTGAGGTTAAGCTCTCACAGGACCAATCAATAGAGAGGTAAGTTGAGTTTTAAGCAGGGAAGTGTTGAAGTTGAGCATGGGTTTGCTGCTTCGAGTGATTCCGGACCCATTTACAGGTAGTGGAGTTGGACTGGTGTGTGTATGTGTGAAATGCCTCTGTTAACACATAGTGGTGGGTAGAGATACTCAGGCTTGAACCCTGTACCTTGGCTGCAGGTGGCAAGGACCTGAATTCCCTACCCACCACTATTTGTAAAAAAATGCAGATTTTTGCCTCATATTTGTTCTGCTCCTCATAAAATCTGTGTTTTCTGTATCTTCATTTTCCTTGCAAAGGTTTATAGTGCAGTGGTACACTGGTAGCATTGTTGCCTAACAGCTGCAGGTTCTCTGGTTTGATTCTTGGCTGGGGTGCCTTCTGTGTGGAGTCTGAATGTCCTCCCATCCCTTACAAAGATGTGTCTGGAGTGTTTCTCCCTGCTCTGCTGAAAATTGGCTTTGTTTTGTTCCAAGTTAGACTAGTTTCCTGGTTAACAAATGTTTAAAAATAATAGGCATTTTAATTTCAAACTTCATTTTCTTCAGAAATTACATGGTAAAACAAAACCTTTTATTCTAACAATTGTCTAAGTTTATAACATGGATATTTGAAATTTGCCCATATTTTTGGGAATGCATTCCCCCATTATTGGCCTCGTCCAGGTATTTTGTGCTAAGGTTGAGAGCTATGATGAGAACTGAATTCACTGAATGTTTGGGGGCTGTATTCCCCCCATTACTGGCTTTGTCCACATGTTTTTTGCTAAGAGGTTGAGAGCTATGGTGAGAACTGAATTCAATGAATATGTTTGGCAGCTGTATTCCCACATTATTGGCTTTTTTCAGGTGTTTTTGCTAAGAGGTTGACAGCTTTGGTGAGAACTGAATTCACTAAATGGTAGCCATTTAAGTTTTCTTCCTCTGTTTCAGATGATTTGGCATAGTGGTATGTTTTTCTGACTGTTTTGCACAGGGTCCCCTGGGTTCAAGATGTGGCAGTGAAATGTATGGTGGTAACACAGTGTTTTATTCTAGCAACTTTCCAACATTATAAAAGCAATGTTTAAAATGTGTCCCTGGTTTTTAACCTTTTGCCCCCCCCCTCAATAAATTTTGGCTTTTTCCAGATTTTTTGTGCTGCAAAGTTCAGAGATACAGCTGAGTGTCGAGTAGATTTTGCAAGGAAGCTGAGAGCTGCAGGGGAACAAAAGTTTAGTGCTGCTTATGCTAAGTCTGCTTGCATTGTTAATAGCACAACAGGGAGTATATTTGCTTTTGATGCAGAAGGCTGTGGGTTCTACTCCCACAGTAAGTAGATGCACTGCTGATACTGTACCGTGTTGTAAAGGGGGTGGATTCTGCAGCCCTTTTTGGCAAATATACCTAGTAACTATGAACCTGTTATCAGTTTGCCATCCATTCCCTATTGTGGTATCACTAGCTTATTTTTTTAATGCATGCAACATAGGCAATTTATTCTTCAAGGGCAACAGGCACTTTATCTGTAGATGAAACAATGACATATAAAGTTGTTTGCTAGCAGCAACCTCTTTATTAGTTACAGATTTCTTTAATGTGGATTTTACTACTTCAGAGATTGTGTATATTTACTGATACTGGTGGACTATAGAAGGTTGAGTAGACTTTTTATGATGGAAATTTTCTGAATCGGGCAGTTTTGTCATTGGTGCATGCATTTTGTTTCATTGTTTACTGGAAAAATGTTCAAAACAATAAATTTAAAATGCCCTCTAACAACTGTACTGTATTGTACAAGGAATATAATGTAATACAGTTAGGAAGGTGTATCAAAGAGCATGTGTATGTTTCATGTTCAAGGGCCTATGATTTTGAAAACAGCCCAAAGTTAATCTTTATTTGCTGCTGGCAAAATGTATTTTCTTTGAATGTGGGTTTCAATGCTGTTTCAATACATGCGAGTTTCAAGGGCAGAGAAATTTTAATGCTAAGTCTATTTTCATTGTGAGACTGCATTGCTTTGTTTAACAGATATCTATTAGGGTTTGTGCTGTAAAATGCAAAATAAAACTTTCAAATGAAATCTAAATCATTGCAGAAGTAAAGCAGTATGCACATTACAGTGTTTATGGTAAATGGGGCAAAATAACCAAGGAATTTGACATTGGAATGGCTGCAGGGGGGAGGCTCCATTTGACCATGATTTTGTGAGGGGGGGGGTAGCAAGCTCAGACAGCCCCGGTTGAACTATACCTCTCAGTTGTCCATATTTTTGCAGAATGAATAGATATTTGCTTCTTAATTTTGGTTTGTTCCTCATAAAATGTGTGGTTTTCTAGCAAATCATTTAGGAATTAAGTCACTAAATGACAGGCATTGAGTTTCAGATGTCATAACCTTCAGAAAAATGCATGCTAATACCAGATCTGTTATTCTATCAACTGTCTTAAGTTTATACAAGAGCAATTTTTAGTAGTGTTTGTATGTTCCCCCAATATATTTGGCCTTGTCCAGATTTCCTGCATTAAGAGGTTAAGCGGTATGTGCAAATTGCTTTGTAGAATTAGGAATATGCAAATCTCTCAATTGTCCCCAATTTTGGCTCAAAATGTTGCTCTCCCCTAATAATCCCTCCTCAAAACGGCAATTTTGGAAGAAAACGTGGAGGGTTTACAATTATATGTAACTGTAATGATCAGAGTTATAGATTACTTTTATTTCAGAAATGCATGTAGATGCTCTTATTTTGTTAGCTGCTCAAGTTAACAGTGTTAGTATTAAAAAGGTGTCCCTTTTTTGACAGGTTCCCAGCTGTATTGTGTGGCAACTTTATAGTTTTGCATCACATTTTTGGTCTGCTTTTCATAAAATTGTGGTTTTCTGGGAAATTAGTGGCAAGTCATTAAAGACTGAAGTTAGAAAATAATGGCAGACATTTGAGTTTCAGATTTCATACCCTTCAGAAAATTCATACTAATGCAAGACCTACTACTGTTCTATTATCTAAGTTAATAAGAGCAATATTTAAAAAAAAAATCCTTATTTTTGGGCCTGCGTCCCACTACTAGTTCTGTGTATGGCTTTGTCCAGATTTCTTGCTCTGAAGTTGAGAGGTATGAGTGTCAGAGCCATCACTATCAGCCAGAGACATTTCAAATTGTGACATACTTGTTGCACCCCACTCCCCATTGTAGTGGCTCTAGATGTGTCCAAGGAAGGCAAGGAGCAGTTATGCAGTGTAAGTGTGCAGAGTATTCCCCCATCCAAGGTAGACCACAAGTACAACTGTGGCTTTTCATCTGTCCTTGATTTTGCAGAATGTTCTG
Source organism: Protopterus annectens (assembly GCF_019279795.1). Taxonomy (NCBI): domain Eukaryota; kingdom Metazoa; phylum Chordata; order Ceratodontiformes; family Protopteridae; genus Protopterus; species Protopterus annectens. The sequence continues at coordinate 583,149,873 of NC_056745.1, read as the reverse complement.
GTTTTCTGTCATATTTTTATACTGTTGATTTATGCTTCTTATTATTCAGGAAATGCATGCTGTCACAGTGCCCTGTTGCTCTGTTTAAGTAGCAATAATTTAATGACCATCAGGTAAGCTTGTTAGAGATTGTAAGATGCAAATAAGCTTTAATAAGCATACTGTTAAAGAATTACCAGCATTGAAAGCCTTTTCGTTGTTGCCATGCAGAGAATATTTACATAACTAGATAATGTATAAGCCTTGGGTATTGAAATGCATATGGCAGTATTTGTAATAAAAGGACAGGATTACAGTATTTTCAGAAGCTCATTACATTTGTTGGAGACTTGCAGTCATCTTTTGTTGGAGACTTGCAGTCCTCTTCGCAGGCTTTACCCGTAACCTAAACAGAATGCCAATCTATCATGTGTGGTCCATAACTTGTGCAGGAATCCTTTAAGCAATTTATCTTGAGCTTGTTTCTTGTTTGCTGTTCATTTTTTACTTTGATCATGTCTTCCCCATGAAACAAGTGGATAGTTGTGTCAGGCAGCAGGTCTTTTTTGGATAAGAAACATTTTTACAAGTGGGGGTATCACAGAGATTGCTACTTTCAGCATGTTACTTGGTAATTTTATAAAGCTGAATATAAATTATAATTAGAACTGCAGTGCAAGGAGTAGTGGTTTGAGTCGAGTGCGGCTTTTTTTTATACTTGATTTTGACTGGCATTCCAGTAATGTATTTAAAAAGTAATTTATTTTTTCATGCCTCACAACCTGTTTCCATCTGGATATTAAGTAAGTTATCATGTAGCCAATGCATTGAAATATTTTTTTTTTTCTTCTACACTTCATTTTGTCTTGATTGGACTCTCGTAATGACTGTTTGGCACCCAGGGCAACGTATTTAATTAAAGTTCCAGTTGTTGTTTTGAGCATAGCTCCACCCCCTTCTAGTTGGTCACACCCCTTCTCATTGGCCCCATCCATTCAGCTGTCTCCTGCAGCCCTCCTTTATTTTGAAGTCACCAGCCGCCACTGTGAAGTTTGATAGTACACAAGCAATAAGAATTTGATGCTTTTAGTTATATTTGTTGTTGGGAAAGCTGAGGGGCAGATGTTGAATAGGGATAAGAGGGGTCACTTGAATGGTAAATCTATTCAAGGATGGGATGTTTTCTTCCATGAAGGGAATGATTGGTTATTTATATTTTGAAAACCACTTTTTATGCAGACAATTTTTATGTGTACCTTTTAAATGGATGTCTGTGCAATGCATTTATAACTTATATTAAATGAATGGTAAAAAGTTTTCAGCACACATACAAGGTTATGTACAAACACAAAAACAGGACAATGGTTAAATACAAAGGTATAGTTAGTCTAACTGTAAAATGCATTTCTATCCATGTCAATGGATTAAATAGCTGTAAAAGAGAAGGTTACAAAGATATCTTAAGCTATGTAAAGTGCAAGTAGTATTTTTACAAGAAACACATCTTATACAGCAAGGCATTAATAAGATTTACAATTAATTACACATTATTAGCAAGTTCAGAATATAATAAAAAGCAAAGAGGTGTAGCAATATTATGGGGAAAGACTACCTTGATGCCCAAGAAAATAAATACAGTCAATGATAACTCAGGAATGTTTTGCTTAGTGTCAATATTAATAAATGGTTTGGCTTATACCCTGGCAAACAACTATTGAATACCAGGACTGGGTGCCAGGATAGCCAAACAACATTTAGAGAATATAATACAACATTCTAAAGGTACTACAATAATTGCAGGTGATTTTAATTGTATAATGAAAGAAGAGGACACAAATGCTAAAATCACATGCAAGAAATCTTCACTATCAAAACTACTTACAGAGTTTACTGACTCATATAACTTAATGGACATTAACACATATGCTAAACAAGATTCATTGATATTCACACATTACTCACATAGACATAACACCTTTTCCAGAACAGAGTATATATGACAAAAGATATTGCCACAAAAATAAGCAAAGTCAAAACAATCACCTGCTCTTTCTCAGACCATAATGCAATAACTTTTGAAATACATTTTAACTTTAAGAGAAAACTTAAGAATTCCAGCTTATATAGCAAACCTTAGAGTTGAAACATTACTATACTGCAGAGATGCAAACATTTCTGGATTTAAACTTCACAGACGAGGTAGCAGACATATATATATATATATATATATATATATATATATATATATATATATATAGGATGCAATAAAAGCATATTTATATGGGAAGGTTAAAACAAACAAAAGCATTGGAATAAAGAACTGGCATAACTACGATCTAAAACAGACAAAATGAAATTAGATATTTATAAAGGCAACTTAGCTTTAGAAAAAGAATTAGGAGATCTCAACAAAAAATACTTAGAGATACTGAACTTAAAACGATGATTAATCTATAGAAGGTCAAATTATGTGCTTACTCTATGAATCCAAAAAAATAAAAGGAGAATAGCTAACAGGATGAAAAGAATGATAAAGGCAAATCAGATAAAAGAAATATACAATATAGGGGAAAAAAAAGAAAAGTACCAGACTTAAAAAGAATTCTAGAAGCCTTTAGGGTGTAATTTAATAAACTCAATAGTCAAGAAACTAAAGTTGAATCAAGTGAAGCACTTAGAAAATTCCTTAAAGAAAATATAAGATTAAGATGAACACTGAAAAATAATAGATAAGGATATAACTATGACAGAAATTAAAGTGCAAATCAAGAAACTAAAATTAAACAAAGCCCCAGGTAGTGATAATATGACACCAGAGATGTTTAAACTACTATCTAATAATGCATTAAATCTATTACTAAGTGTGTGCACATCAGTTAAAGAAGGTAATAAATGTCCTCCTTCTAGGAAATACACTCAAGTATCACCAATTTTAAAACAAGATAAAAAACCTGATGAGTGTACCTCATATAGACCCATACATTTCTTAAATAGAGATTATAAATATTTATGACCGTTCATGCAAACAGAATAAAACAAATATTGCCATTATTGACAGAGAATGATCAAACAGGATTCATTAAAAACAGGAAAAAACAGTCCAAATCCACCATTTGATAAATAGTTTAATAGCTCAGGGCATAAATAGCAGAACAAAGCTTTTGAGTAAAAAACTCTTCTTCAGTGTTTAATCACTGAAGAAGAGTTTTTTACTTGAAAGCTTTGTTCGGCTGTTTATGTTCTGAGCTATTAAACTAAAACAAAAAATAAAATGGATGTCATTTGCTTATATATTAACAGTGCAATCAATTCCCTGAATTGAGATTACTTTTGGCTTGCACTGGCGGAGTATGGATTTTTGAAAAATTTTACCTAACTAATAAGGTCTCTTTATGATAAATCTCCAGCATACATAAAAATAGGTTCCTGTTTGTTGGAGCCTATTACCATTACAAAAGGTACAAAATAGGGTTGTCCACTTTCTCCTTTGTTATTTGCATTAGTAATAGAACCATAAGCAAATTTCTTACGTGCAGACCCAAACATTCAAGGAATTCAACTTGATACTGAGCTTGAGTTAAAGATTCAACTATTTGCAAACGACATTTTATTGACTTTAAAAGAAAATAATAACACACTAAAAGAGCTATGGAAAGCAACAAAACAGTTTAAGAAGATTTCTGGGCTATCATTTAATGAAAATAAAACCAATATGTTACTAATAAATATGAATAAAGAAGAATTAAATAAAAAATATCATAAATATCTATCTAGAAATGATACAATCAAATACTAAGGAGTTAAAATTACAAATTACATCGATACAACAGAGCAACTAAACTATAAAGAGATTTTGGATAATATCTAAGAAATCATACAAAAATAGAATGAGCCATTTTTTTTACTATGGAATTAAAATGATTATATTCCTGAAAATATTGTATTTTATACAAGCTTGCCCACTACCTCCACCTAAATCATATTTAAAACAATTTAAAGGGTTAATAACAACATTTTTATGGTGCCCTAAAAACATAAGAGTTGCACTAAGTCATCATCTTGACAAATAGGAAGAAAGTGGAATAGGCTTACCAGATTTAGAAGAATATATACAATCATCACCTTTAAACACAGTTTCTCTATGGTTAAACAAAGAATATATTTCCAAATGGAAACTAGTACATGAGAAATCTGGTTAAAAACTACTCATGATACATATGGAAATAGTACCGAATAGCTTACTTTGTTTATTGAAGGAATATATGGCAACAGGGAAACATAAATATAAATTCTAAATACATTATCAATATCCTAAAGTCTTTTATGCACTTTCTAAACAAAAATCCAGATATAAATGTGTGGGCTTTCTTTCATATTCCCAATAGCATATATATAAAATAATATTATAACTCAGGACTCAGTAGCAGCTAAACACTTAGTAAGAATGATCTAATTTACTGGTATCAGTTGATAAACACTAATAAAGTACTAATGATAGACTAAATTATTAGCGAGTTCAACCTTGAAAATAACATGTGGTTAACAATACAGGGATAAAGACAAACAGTTTTAAACCAACAGGCAATAATGCAGTAGTCTGTTAGGGAAAAGGTTCGTAAGTTCATACAGCAGTTAATAACCCTGATGGAATTTCCCACAAATGGGAAAGGAATTTTATCAGTATTGTACAAATTAGTTAAAGAAACAAGAGTTCATAATAAACAAAATATATGGAAATATTATGAAACAGTTAATGGTAACATGCCAGATGATAAAGATAAAAAAAACTAATTCTTACATCTCCAAAACTAAACTGACATCTTTATCACTATATTGGCAACTTTTCACATGTCAATTTATACATAGAACATACTTAACACTACACAAATTAGAACTAATAGATAATAAAGAAAATAGATGTTGGAGATGTAGATCACAATCAATAGTCAATTGGCAACACATGTTTTATGAATGCCATTTAATTGAACAATATTGGAAAAGTATTAACTATTTGTTAAAGGCACTGTTCACTAATAATTTCCAATTTACAAATGTCTCCAGTTTTGTTGAATACACCTGTACCGTCTTGTGTCCCAAGGCAAAAATATGTAATTTTGTGGACTCTCCTTGCTATTGGAAGGAAAAATATTACACAGAACTGGAAAGCTGTAACTTCTCCCAATTTTAAACATTTCAAGAACATGGCTTTATCAGTCTCGCAGTTGGAACTGAAAAATAACAAGGAAAGAACAGGATGTCCTACTTGTCTGGCAGAAATTAAATCAAGTGCTGGAAAGAGAAGACCGTAATAAATTATAATCTTATTCAAAGATGCATTCAAGAAAACAAAGTTTTTCAGGTATAGACACCCTATGTAAATAGTTGGTTTTGTGATGTTTGTTTTTGGAATTGTTTCTCCACTTTAAGCTTTGACTATGTAAATATGTATTTGATATACATACTGTATATATGTTTATGTTTATGAAAATCAGTAAAAATGTATTCAGTAAAAAACGAAAATGAATTGAAACTCAAATTAATTGAAAATCCATTGAAACTCACATTCATTGAAATTGCATTAAAACTGACATACACTGAAAATGCACCTGGCTAGTGGCAGATTAAGTGTATCTTGGTCTGTGGGCTGTTTTTAAACGATGGCCCCCCTGCATTCATTTTAGAACCATGTATAAAAGCATGTGGTCTTTGATTCTTGATTGTTTTAAATGTATTTCTTGTTTAATACAGCAACACTTGTTAGAGTGCATTTTAAATTGGTAGCTTTGAACATTTATTGCAATAAGTGAAACAAAATGCATGAACCAATAATGACAGAAATATTTGTTATTTGGAGTACATTTTAAATTTGTAGTGTTGAATATTTTTTTCAGGTAGTAGGGAAGCAAAATGTATGAACCATTAATGACGAACTACCCATTTCATTGAATTTCAACTGATTCCTCACTGATTTACCAAAGGGTTTGGCTGGCTGTTGGTTCAGAGGATTAAGGGTCTTGCTACCTGACCGAGGTACAGGGCTTGAGCTTACTAAACTGCTTACTTAATTAAAAAAAGTGCCCTCTCTTAATCAGACACCCCCCCACACACATGCACACACACACACACACACACACGCACACACACACACACACACACACACACACACACACACACACACACACACACACACACACACACACACACAAACACACCACTGTTGTTGAAAAACCATATCTAACAGTGCTGTGTTACATACCACTGACACTGAAAAATCATATCCAATGCTGCTGTATTTCATCCATTTGGATGTACTGCAAATGAATGTGTTTAATAGTTCTAAAAGTTTGTACTGTAAAGCCATTTCTTGGCCACCTGGCTGTAAAATAAAATCTTGTGCTCGCTTTACTCTATGCACGTGCATTTGCTCTCATTGGTTGGATCCACAGCAACACTAAGCCAAAAAAAGTTTCTTCTTTTTTAAATTACGTTAATGTTGTGCCCCCCAGATGACACTGGACCCTTGGCAGCTGCCTAGGTTACCAAGTGTTGGATCCAGCCCTGTAGAGCAGAGGAGAGCAGTGTAAGCATACATTGCTGTTAAATGCACACAATCTTTCATTTCAGTGGGTAGTTATAATTCTACCATTGTACACTGTTAATTGAGCAGATCAGATTATAGTTGATATATCAGTTATAATCTGCTTTATGAAGCATCCATCTGTATTTATTTCAGTTGGTGTGATTCATCACCATGCCAGTTATGCATGTCTTTTAATCTCAATGCTAAGACAAGCAAAGATTTTTGTTCTGCTCTAGTGAACTACTGTGAAGTTCAGCATTATGTTTATAACTCTCCCTGCTTCTTTCATTCAATCCATTATAATGTCCTGTCCATCACTTTGTACTTGTTCCTCCTTCCTCCCCTAGATGACTCTGAGTAAGCAGGGGTCAGTGTGGATCTTAAGGATGCTCTGAGGGTTGATGCTGGCAATTGAGTCTCCTGCGGGGCTGGGTCATTTTTTTTATAACCCACCCTTGTTTTCCCTACACCTCCCCCACTCCTGCATTCATCAGCAATATACAAGTGCTTCTCCTCTCTATGGAACATGCTTCACCTCAGGGAGTCTCTTTGAAGAAATTCTTCTCCTTGAGCCCCTAATCAAACTCAGTTCACTTGGGCCATAGATTGGGGTTTATCTCTCTATGCTATGTCTTTAGCCTCTATAAATTTCAACTTAAGAGAAAAATTCAGTAATTATTGTCAGCTCAGAAAGAATTTGCCATTCATTAGACGTGTCCTCTAAGGAAGCACACAATATCATAGAGGCTGTACATGCATATGATAATGAGCTGAATAATGGAACCAAACAGGTCCATGATTCACTGATAAGCTGCAGAATAATATTTAGTATAAGAAATTATGAAATAAGGGGAAGGCTATACAGGAAAACATAACATTATCAAACAATATTGATATCTGTGGAGCAAGATAAATCATAAGTGAACAGTTAAAAGAACTAGGTGTGCAGGATAAAATGTGAGTCAAATAAGGAAACAAGGAGAAATAAAGGATGAATTGCAAAAGTAGTGCATACAAAAAAGAAAACAATGAGAGAATGTAATATAATCATGTATGGAGGTGCTGCAATTATTGAAATGAAGGGTTGCAGTAGGTGTGGCCTATGCATGATAGCTCAAGTATTCCTGCTTTCAATCATTTCTGCAGAATCTTTACTACTTTAAGTCAGTTCTGCAGAATCTGGGCTGGAAATGGATAGTCATCTAAAATGTTAATGAAAAAGCAAATATGATAAAGAGAAGTTGTATGTTACTGAACGGATATGTGCAAATTAATCATTCATTGGCATGGTTTAATTAATAATATCTGACACTGTGAACTCTAGAAATGCATCACATACAGAAATTTTACAATGCAAAACTGACTACAGGAAATACTTAGAATTTGTAGACAGAAGTTGTCCATTGACCATTCCTATAATCCATGGAACATTGAAAATTTAAGTGCAGTTAGGAGGAATACAAAGAAACCCTGAAATTGTTGTACTGCAGCGCATTCTTCCTGTTCTGAAGTACAGTAGTCTCAGAATATGCAGGTATTAGGGGGAGTGGGGAAATCACTTTGTGCAACAATGAGTTCTGAAATGTGTTGTTTTTGTCAGGACTGGACTTCAATTTTTGAATAGAGACACAGACTTTATTGAGTCTCACACTTCTGATGCAGAGCTGGCAAATTGCAATAACTTGTCATTAAATGCTTTTAAAACTTTGGTTCCCTTTGACATCCCAGAGGAACCTGGAAACACATTTTTAACCTATTCAAGCCTCCAGATAGCAACATTAGGTCAGAAACTACTAACATGTTAGGACAACAATAAAAATGTCAGTCTCCACTTTAAAACAGTGTCACTTAAAGAAGGGAATTATCCCAACACTTGGGGCACAAGGCTTAAGATAAGCCAGGAGCAGTGAAAAGAACACACAATCTAAAAACAAAGATTTACTTTGTTGAAAACTAGCCACAGACACTATGCATAGAGAATCATTCACACTGTCACAGAGTCATCTCACATACTGCACAAAGCCATAGCAGTGATATCCTGCATGCTTATGATGATTTATTCACAATCATTAGGAACTTTCCACAAAATTGTCATATACAGATAAAACCTGATGAGGCTACAGTGATGCTTGTCCCTACAAAAGTACCAGTAACAGTCATGAGTAATGTAGAATAGGAACAGAAAAGACTGAAAAGCTTGTATAACATTAGGGAGCAATTAAAACCAAATGAATCAGTGAATGTTATGGTCACAGTTGTGAAGAAAGTCAAGACTTGGATTTGTACTGATCTGCAAGATTTGAATAAAGTAATTGAAACAAAGAACTACTCATTTACAACTGTAGATGTGGTCACAAAATAATGGATACTATGTATTTTTAATACTGGATGCAAAATGTTTCTGGCAGATAATTCTATGTCAATAAATTTTTAAGCATTACATATTTAATATATCACCAGGAAGTTGGAAATTTCTTAGACTTGCTTTGGGTATTTTGTAGTACTAAAAGTGTACAAGAAAGCTCCTGCCCAGGTAATTAAATGATTGAGAAGTGTTGTAAGCATGACTGATTATTTATTAATATGGTGTCAGACAGACAACATAACAAGAGACTGGCACAGATACTGAATATATTAAGACAGTGTAAATTCAAATTAAATAAGAGTAAATGTAAAACTGGAGTAATAAGAATGAAATGTATGCGACATATTGTAACATCAGAGGGTCTAAAGCTTGATCTAGAAAAGATATGAGCAATTGTGCAAATGTCAAGTCTCACAGACAAGTGGCATTTTAAAGGTTTCTATGAATGATTCAGCTATGAACAGGAAATAGTTACATAATGTTAAAAAGCTAGTTACAGGTGCCCCAACACTAAAGTACTATGATTTGGCTAAGCCATCTGTGTCGCAAATAGATATGTGTCAGAACTGTATAGTATCTGTGATTTTGTAACAGAACAGACACACTATGTCTGGGTTAAGGGCATCTATAGATGCAAAAAGAGATATACTTAGCTTGGAAAGGAACTTTTGACATTAGTGAATGTCTATGAAATATTTTTGCTGTCCAGAAGTTCATCTCAAAGCAGGGCCCCCCAAGCCCTTGAAAGGCATACCCAGAAAGTCTTTTTACAAGGCATGGCCAAGTTTGCAGAGGATGTTATTAAATCCCAACACATATGATCTGAAAGTGATGGATAAATCTTGCAGAAGCCTACACATACACATATGCTAATTTAAATATATTTGACAGCTATGCCTTCAGAGTTGCTAGAAGAACAGCAAGAAATTCTGTGGGAAATATGACAGCTACCATTGACAGAAGAAGTAAAATAATTTTAGAAGTGTATTGATGCAGCTATAGAAATGCAGCTATTGAAATATGCTACAGTAAAAGGTTCCACTAAACAAAATTTGTCAGTAAAAAACTTTGTCTTATTTATCATTCAAGGAAGAAATAAATTTGTCCAATGCTTAATATTCAAAGTTGAAAAAATAATGCTTCCTAGTCAACTGAGGTAATGAGATGACAAATGAGTTGCATGCGGGAATATTAAAGTTAAAAGAAAGAGCAATAATTATAATGTCTTAGTTAGGAATATCATAACAAATAGAGCAAGTTATGCAAAGTTGTGTCATTTTTAATGCACACCATAACAGCATCATGGAAGATGGGAAATAACATGCCCTGTCAGGTAATGGATGCAGTAATATGGGCATACATTGTTTGATTTCAGAGAAGTCATGTCCAATTTATATAGATTATTATTCCATATTCCCTGAAATAATCAGAGTGAGAGGGGCAACAAGTGTAACTGCGATTTGTGCATTAAAGTTCACATTGTCAAGACAGGGGATACCTGATATTTTCATATCTCACTGTGATCCACAATATAAAAGTCAGGAATGCAGAAGAAGACATAACATCCAGTCCACTCCACCCTCAATCAAGTGAATAAGAAAAGAGAATTTTACAAACAGTGTAGAATCTAATGAAAAAAAAAAAACAGTAGCAAAAGCTATGAGGATTCTCATCACACAATTTTCACAATTTTTGAATATATGAAAATTCCAGTGAAGGAACACAGTCATTCACAAGCTCAGCTGATGAGCAGATTATCTCTTTCAGCTGTACTAGTGATGATTGAAAATCAACATATAGTAAAGGAAATGGATGAAAATCAGACGTGATAAATACATTACTATGACAGACTCTGTAAAAGACTGCTAGATTTGCAGGTTGGAGACTATGTGAAACTTCAAAACCATTAGAAAGCACACAGCCTGAAGGTGAAGTTGTTGGCATCTGAAACAAGATTGCATATAGGTCATGGAGAACATAGCAAGGCCTACACTAGAAATTGCAGATATCCATACAGGACAGACCCATTAAAACTAATGTTCAAAAAAGAATATCAATCAGTAGTTTAACAATTAGTCCTGAAGGAGTGTAAAGACTGTTAAAGTTATTATAGTTGAGAGATGCAGAGAGAAATTCCTGAAGCTGTGTCTCCAAATGGTATGTTTATCACCCACGGTGTATTCGCTGACAGTTCTGTTAAAACCATTTGGAGCTATGTAAAGTTATTGAGAGTCTGTTTTTGTTGATAGACATTATTTCCATGTATTTGTCAATAACAGTGTAACTGTGATATCGTTTTGCACTGTTATGGGGCTTAGGAGTATAGATGTGTTCTGGACTTCTGGATGTTTCTGTGCGGTGATTTGTGTTACTTTTGCACTGCTTCTTGTTGTTTGTGCTTGTGAACAATACAGACAAGGTAGTTTCCCTTACTTTGCACTGATTTGCGATCTAGCAGATAGCATACATTTAACTGTGGGCTGGGGATGCCCCTGCATAAACTCTGTTTTGTGTAATTCACTGGATCAGAAATTGACATATTTCTTTTAATATATTATTTGCAGATAAACTGACAGTTTGATGAACTAGCATTAACTTAGCCATAGTAAGGTTTTTTTGAAAGATGTATGGTAAAAAGGTAGGTTTGGCATTTTAATTTATCAAACAGAAGTGTTTGAAAGTGTGAATGTGATCAGGTATGGAGTTTGTTTAGTATGGTGTGTGTATAATTTGTTGACTGTGGTGCTGAGTTGGTAGAGTTGTGTTTTAGTGGTGCCAGTGTTACAATGAAGATGTTGGTTTGGGGAAAGTAAGTACTTTTTTTTATTAAAAGTTGAAAGCACTGGGATTAGATTGCTAGAGGTCTAAAGTTAGTAATGTCTGTTGAATGTCCTACTTAATATAAAGGAATAATGTGTGATTTTTTTCCAGAGTAAGGGAATGTGGGTCTCCTGGATTGACCTATTTATAAGGTTTGAGACAGGATAGCCAATGCTGTTGGCTGCTGTTTTAAAGTACTCATTTGGAAGGTCATGGTGATGATGTGAAATATCGCCTGCTATGCCAGGAGAAGTAGGGCAGTGGATGTGTAACATATGTCAGCATAGCTAGCTGAGGATGCATAAATAATTATTTCTTATTTGTATATCAAACTGATTTGTACAGGTGCTTTTGTTGAAAATGTATTTGTAAAGTTGCTTGTGTTAAAAAATGTGCTAACAGACTGTATGGTAACTACCATACATTCTGTTAGTACATTTTTTTTTAAGAATAAGGGTGATGTGCAGAGCTGTAGTAACTACAGAGGGATTAAATTGATCAGTCCCAGCATGAAGTTACGGGAAAAAGTAGTGGAACCTAGGTTAAGAAGGGAGGTGATGATTAGTGATCAGCGGTATGGTTTCATGTCAGAAAACAGCACTACAGATGCAATGTTTGCTCTGAGAGTGTTGATGGAGAAGCACAGAGAAGGTCCGAAGGAGTTACATTGTGTCTTTGTGGACTTAGAGAAAGCATATGACAGGGTGCCTAGAGAGAAGTTGTGGTATTGTATGAGGAAGTCTGGAGTGTCAGAGAAGTATGTAAGAGTGGTACAGGATATGAACGAGGGCAGTGTGACAGCGGTGAGGTCTGTGGTGGGAGTGACAGATGCATTTAAGGTGGAAGTGGGATTACATCAAAGATCAGCTCTGTGTCCTTTCTTATTTGCAATGGTGATGGACAGGTTGACAGATGAGATCAGACAGGAGTCCCCATGGACTATGATGTTTGCAGATGACATTGTGATCTGTAGTGAGAGTAGGGGACAGGTGGAGGAGATCCTGGAGAGGTGGAGACATGCTCTAGAGAGAAGAGGAATGAAGGTCAGCAGGACTAAGACAGGATATATGTGTGTGAATGAGAGGGAGGATAGAGGAATGGTGAGGATGCAGGGAGTAGAGGGGACAAAGGTGGATGAGTTTAAATACTTGGGATCAGCAGTTCAGAGTAATGGTGAGTGTTGGAGAGGGATGAAGAAAAGAGTACAGGCAGGATGGAGTGGGTGGAGAAGAATGTCAGGAGTGATTTGTGACAGATGAGTACCAGTAAGAGTGAAAGGGAAGGTCTACAAGAGGGTAATGAGACCAGCTATGTTATATGGGTTGGAGACAGTGGCATTGATAAAAAGGCAGGAGTCAGAGCTGGACGTGGCAGAGTTAAAGATGTTAAGATTTGCACTGGGTGTGATGAGAGTGGACAGTATTAGGAATAAGTATATTAGAGGGTCACCCCAGGTTGGAAGGTTTGGAGACAAAGCCAGAGAGGCAAGATTACGTTGGTTTGGACATGTGATGAGGAGAGATGCAGAGTATATTGGGAAAAAGATGCTAAGGATGAAGCTGCCAGGTAACAGGAAAAGAGGAAGGCCTAAGATAAGGTTTATGGATGTGGTGAGAGAGGACATGCAGGTGGTTGGTGTGACAGAGCAAGATGCAGAGGACAGGGAGAAATGGAAACAGATGATCCGCTGTGGTGACCCCTAATGGGAGCAACCGAGAGAAGAAGAAGAAGACTGTATGGTAACTATCAAAATTAATACATTATAACAGAGGATGCTGGAAGAGAAGAAGTTAATTTCAGTCCAGCTAACTTTAAAAAATAGTTTGAAATTAAATTACTTTGCATAAGCCATAAAGATTGTATCTCACAGGTCTCAATGCAGCCAGAGACAAAAAATCTGTACTAGGAAGCCTTCTATATTGTCATTAGCAGTGAACTAGTTGCTACTCTGGAAGAGTAGAAGTTTGAAATTGTTTTTTAACTTCCAGACACTGCAACAGATCTGAGTAAAGCTCTCTGTGTTGTTATTATTGACACATATGTGCTAGACTCTGGTTCAGTTGCTAATAAAGGGAGTGGTATGGGAACCACAAGTCAGTTGACCAGATGTGTGTGATGTCATTCTGTAATCCAGGACTAAAATGCTGTGTTAATACTAAATGAGACAGAAGTCTCAAGGCAGTCTGTTTGTGCAACCTGACATAGAAGGATCACTCACCTACTTCATCTTGCCTTGCTTTAATAAGTAACCAGAGAATCGGAATTCTTTAGATCAGTCAGGAAAATACAGTGAGATTAGTTAAGTACTGTTTTCTGTATCTGTGTGAACCTAATCATCTGTGTTATTTTTAATATTTCCTGTGAATGAAACCCACGTGTTTATTGTAAATATATATTTGGTATTTTCATGGACTTTTTTATTTATTAATAATATATTTAAATTAATTTAATTTAATATATTTAAACTTTTCATTGTGGCTGGTTCCTTAGATAATATTTTAACCTTTGAGAGTTCTTACATTTATTTGGTGACACTGTGGCCACTCCTGAAAGCCTTATTGCATTGGTGAACCTCTATAATTTTTATTAGTATTAATTTCACTCAGTATAATTGGGTACCCTTGTATGAGCTTTAAAGTAGCTGGCTTTGGAGAGTGTCTGGTGGCAGTAACTACCTTATAATTTGGGCAAAGGGACATAGCTAGTATATATGTGCCAGCCTTTCCTAGGGGTGTGTGTGTGTGAGTGTGTGTGTGTGTGTGTGTGTGTGTGTGTGTGCATGCGTGCGTGCGTGCGTGCGTGCGTGTGTGTGTGTGTATATATACAAATCAAATCTGAAAGAGTGTGTGTATGTCAGCTACTTGAAGCAGGGACAAAAAGCATTGGTTTCCCAGAGAGAGTGGTGGAGGACTTGGCTTGGACACTTGACTGAGGTCTCAGCTTTACAGTTGTGCCAGTGTGGAGTCTTACTGGGTGCTGGAGAGAGAAAGAGAGGGAAACCCAGCCCCTGGACTGAGTGTGTTCCCTGTGTGCTCTTAAGAGAAGTTGTGCTTGGTGCAGAGAGCTGCATTTGGAAATATTGTGTGTATCTGTTTTTATTCCAAGTGAACGTCCCTCTCCAGTGTCAGTGGTGAAGATTCAGGCTCCTTGATTACTGACCAAGCCAGAGGATGTCATAGTCATCAGCTAAAGTAGAGCATAGTTTCGGTTTGTTTAAGAGTAGTTTTATATAGGATATGGACTCAAGTTTGAAGGTGAAAGTGGATGCGGTGATGTGGCTATTGGACAGGACTGGGAATGGATGTTGGGGAATCTTTGGTTAGGGATGTTATACTATCTATGAAATAAGAGTTGACTTCTATTTCAGTTTTGAGTAGTCAGTTACTGGGAGAGGGGTTAGGGTTGAATTTTTTGTTGGGATGTTAGATTTCTTTAATGGTTGACCAGACTTTTACAAGGTTGTCTTTACTATTGTTCTGAATGTTCTTAAGTATAGTTTTTGTCTTCATTTATTTGCTTTTTAGTACAGTTGCAGAGCATTCTAAAGTTTGTGAGATATTGTAGTGTTTTATATTATTGTCATTTTTTCAACACTTTTTCTTGAATTAACATTCTATTCTTTTTGGACAGCCAAACTGTATTATTTGTTTTTAGTGTCTTCCATTTAGCAGGTGCAAGACTGTTCAGCATATTTAGGAAAGCTGTATTAAATTCATTTACAGCATCATTTACTATGAGGATTTTTATGATGTTCCAGTTGATAGATGATAGGGTAGTAATGAACATTTCTCACGTTCCACTTTAATAAAACAACCAAACACCAGAAGGACTTTTGACAACCTTTATTGCTTGAACATAATAATAAATGCATCAACTTTATTAAACATAACTTCATTTCAATGTAAAGTGAAACATTAAATGATCATCCGTAAAAGCAGTGTACCACCACTCACCCTTGGTATAAGCAGCATCCCCCATTTACTTGCTTATCCTCACACGTTCAAGGCAGCATTCCACTGCTCACCTTCAACCCAATACCTCTTTTCCAAACCTAGCCACCAGGTCCAAGCAGCCTCCACTGACGTTCTTCCACTACACCAAATTATCACCAGAGGGGGAACAGTTGGGCTAGCCTGCCCTCATCTCCACCTGTCTCCCAATCGCAACACCCCACATCCCCCAACCTCACAATTGCTATAATAAAAAAGAGGGAGGGATGGGAGGGCAATAAAATCATGCCAACATTTGGCTATCAACAGTCAATTCCCCACCTCAAAATACCTAAAGCCCCTCCTCCTCCTTACCTCACTTTCTCCCTTCATCCCACACTACTTAACCCTTTCTTGCCTACTCCCCTTCTCACATGTTTAACCCAACATCCTACCTCCCACCCCTAAAAATGTCCTGTGACAAATTTGTCTGTTCCAAACTTCATTTGTCACATTCCACTTTAATAAAACAACCAAACACCAGAAGGACTTTTGACAACCTTTATTGTTTGAACATAATAATAAATGCATCAACTTTATTAAACATAACTTCATTTCAATGGAGAGTGAAACATTAAATGATCATCTGTAAGGGCAGTGCACCACCACTCACCCTTGGTATAAGCAGCATCCCCCATTTACTTGCTTATCCTCACACGTTCAAGGCAGCATTCCACTGCTCACCTTCAACCCAGCACCTCTTTTCCAAACCAAACCACCAAGTCCAAACAGCATCCACTGAAGCTCTTCCACCACTCCAAATTATCCACCAGAGGAGGAACAGAAGAGGGGCAAGCCTATTCCACTTCTCCATCCACCAACTCAAATGGCTGTTCCCCCTCACTCCCTCCAATCCTCAACCAAACCCTCCAAAAACAACCCCAGATTGACATTAAATAAGTCAAGCCTAAAATCACTAAAATGAACTCCATCTGCCCTGAATCACATTGGATCCCTATCAGCAAACACAGTGTGCTATATAGTACTCACCCCCATCCCCCCAACTGCTTCGACTGCATAAAGTTTACAAATTTCCGCACCCTCTCAACTGCAGAAAACTTTCTAGCCTCCCTCCACACTAACCGAGGAATAATCTCTGACCACACCAAATATACCGATGGATAGAGCTTCCTCAAATCCAAAAAATCCTCACATATTTGATATACTAACTGCCACTTCAGCATCACACCCAGATCATTACCCGCTATGCGCACCAACAAAATTTTGAGGCAACCCTAGTTGACTCTGTAACATCGTAAATACCTGCAGCAACCGATTCCACTTCAGTGCTCTAATGCCATGCCAGATGACGTTACAACCGAATTGATGTAATCCCAAATCAGTGCCATTATGACCTAACTGCAGCCCGCCTTGCTGCCCAATTCATGTAAGAGTGGCCCAGGATGATAATCCTTCTCCCTAAAAAAAAAAAAAAAAAAAAAAAAAAAATTGTTAACAATGGAATAAGAAAACAACCACCCACATCTAATATCTAATATAACCCAAAAAAGTGTTGGAAGACCAGCACCCCACTCTTTTAATAAACTCGACTGAGCTACCCCCTTTTTCCAGATCTGAGGCCCTACCCATATAAAGAGAATGAGTAAAAAATATATCTCCTTCCAGGCCCATACTACAAAGAACCCTTCTCATGACTAAATTCAACTGCCCTCCTGTTAATGCCCTAAACCCTACAGACCTAAAAACTATGTCATGTGATCTCCCTTCTTGAACTAGACGCAATCTCCTTCCCCATGCTACCGGTCACATCAGCTAGTGCCTATCTTCTCCCAGAACTATCGTTGCCCCTTTCCCTGCTTAATCAGACTTCATTGACCTTAATCTAATATGAACTGCCCCTGGCACCAACATAACATCATCCCATACCAATATTCCCAACAGCTCCAACACCCAAAAAGCTCTAAAGTAAATCCAAACACTCAGTGTTCCCCACACAATGTAATCTTCTGAATCACCAAAAATCTTATCCAAACCCTGTAGCAACACATTTAAAGTTCTCCTTATCAACGGCCATCGCTTATATGTATTCAGCCCTACCTCCCTGCCCCATCCTTTCAACACTCGACCACCTGCCCAGGATTTAGTAAAATGCTTCAGGTTTGCTGTCCGAGCAAACACCCA
The DNA here is from genome assembly GCF_019279795.1 of Protopterus annectens. Classification (NCBI taxonomy): domain Eukaryota; kingdom Metazoa; phylum Chordata; order Ceratodontiformes; family Protopteridae; genus Protopterus; species Protopterus annectens. Next base: position 583,131,998 of record NC_056745.1, on the reverse strand, counting down.
AATACCAGCCCAAACCACTCTCACCGACCTGACCGCACTGCTGTGAGCTCTCATCACTGCTGAATATCGCAACAGCAACTCTTCTGACCACACACATTCCTCCTCTGGTAGCTGACTAACAAAATTGTCAAAATCATGTAAAGCACTGCCGTAAGTCTTCCTGGTGGACACCGCCCACAACTGCTGAACCAACCTGCCGATCACTGTTGCCCAATTTTCCAAACCTCCTCTGGTACCACCATGGGGTCCGCTTCTGCCATTGGAGCCACCTACCAAAACCTGGAAAACTAAAAATGAGACAGACTGTCAGCAATCTCATTCTTCACCCTTGGGACATGTACCCCTGTAAAAGAAAAATTAATCAATAAGCTCTGCAGCACAAGTTTACTCAATATCCTCACCAAGCATTCAGATTTAGCCATCTTAGCTTGTAGAACTCTCACAACTGCAATATTGTCTGAGTTAAACACAACCCTCCTACCTCTCAAATGATCCTGCCACACCACTAATGGAGCCCAGATTGGTATCACTTCCAAAAAAGCAACATCTTGCTTCCATTCCTCTTGCCACTGAGGCAACCATAGCACTGCAAACCATTGGCCTGCGAAGAATGCTCCCATACTTAGGCCCCTGGTTGCATCTGTAAACAGCTGCAAGTCATCCTGACCTACCCAGTCTGTCTGCCAAAACGTGACTCCATTAAACTGCTGTAAAAACTGTAACCACAAGGTTAAGTCCTCACATGTTAACTTACTAACTCTCACCCAATGGTGCTTACCCTTATCCCCTTTTAAAAGAAATGCCACCAGTCTGCAAAATGTCTGACCCAATTGCCCTGCCCTACAAGCAAAATTCAACAAGGCCAACAACTCCATAGCATCCCTCACCCGAACCTTATCCCTAGACCTCATCCATACTATTTTCTCTTTTATCTCTCAGCAGGTGGAATAATCCTTAGACCTACATCCACACTCAACCCCAAAAAGTCTAAAACCTTCACCAGGCCCTCCAACTTATGAATAGCCAACGGTACTCCTAACTCATCATACATCCCCAAAAACTCCCTCAGTGCCACAGATGCCACCTCTTTCCCTTCACCCACTAGTAAGAAGTCATCTAAGTAATCTAGCTCTCTTTGTTCCTTCACCTGCTGTTGCCATATCCAATGTAAGGCTGAACTAAACTTCTGAAAAGTGGAACAAGCCACTGCATACCCCATCAGCATAGCCATGTCAAAATAAAACTTATCCACCACTAGCATGTCCAACAAGGGCCAATCTTCCTCCCGCACTGGTAAAAGGTGAAAAGCAGACTCAATGTCCACCTTCACCAGCCAAGGGTCCTCAAAATTCCTGATGATGTGGACTGCGTCATCCCATGATGCCTAAGTAACCCTAACCTCCTCCCCTGGGATAAAGTCATTGACAGACTTACCTTCTGGATAAAATAAAAGGGTGTATCAAGCGGAACTCACCTGGTCTCTTTTTGGGGAACAAGCCCAAGGGAAACACTCTGAAATGGGTACATGGAGGACTATCAGATGGGCTTAGTAACCTGCCCGCCTGATGCTTCTTCTGAACCAAAGCCCAAAATGTCTTCCCTTCCCCACACTGACTTCAAATTCTTTCCCAACGTTCCACCCCCAACCAAGCCTGGCTTAATCAAAAACTCTCTTGTAAAACCCTCAGTCAGTTCCCGGGCCACTGCCAGCTGTGGATACAGCAACAGCAGATCCTGCAGGGCATTCACTTCAATAGGTAAATGAGTCCACCGGGCATCCCCTCATCCCCCAAAAGGACCCTCTCCTCTGGCCATAAAAATTGGCCCTGCCCCATAACCCTTGCAAACCCCTGGAAGGTCCACCTAGTCCTCTCTGCTCAGGGAAGGATAATGCCTGATCCCCAAATGGACTCTCACCCCTACTGCAGTGCACCATTGAGTGCCCACCAATACACTTTGAATAAGCATGGAAGAATCTGCATGCTGTCCAAGCACATCTCCGTGGGTTGAACATAGTCCTACTCCCTTCTGTGAATTTATTACCTCAATTGCCCCCACCAAAAGTGTCCATCATGGTGGACAGCCAGATATCAGGGTGTCTTACCTCCCATAGCATGGCCCTATTGACTGCCTTCCTCTTGCAGAATTTCTGATTATACCAAAGACAAGCATTACCTTTCCATAACCTTTGAATCTCCCATATTGTCAGGAAATAAGCCAAAAGCGAAAAGGCCAAAGTACTATCCTTTTCCAACGATGCCACTATGTAGTATAAACCCCCCAGAACCCAATTATCCCATATTGTCTGCCAAAGTTTCCCCACACACCTGTGGCCTAGGGCAGCCAAGGCTACCAGCAGGTCTTTCCCCTTTACTGTCTCGGCTTTCAGCAGGCACTGAACACAATTTGCATCGACTAACTCGAAAATGTCCACATACTTGCCTTTCCAAATCTTTTCCATCACTGTAAGAGGTATGTGGGGAGTCAATAGGACTGTTGTGCCCTCCTGTCTAAGTGCCTGTGTGGCCAACCAATCCCCTGGTTATGTCCCAAAGTCTGACCCTACCTCCTCTAAACAGGGGATGATCTCTTTTTCAAGCAACAAAAGACTACTATCCATGCTAAAATTCTGTCCCATCATGGACTGCACATGTCTACTGCCACCCATGTAATCCTGCGCAAACATAGGCAGTCCACTAACCCTGTCACACAATCTCTGGCCTACCCTCTCTGCTAACTCAACTTCAGCCTCTCTCCCAATAGGGACTGTAGGATCATTACCTGTTGAAGCAGCAATCATTGACTCAGGTGTCATGACCTCTGCTGACCTCTCCACAGCTGTGCCTCTTGCCTCTGGTTGCTTGTTTACCCGTCACCGTTTGTCACCTCTTCCGAGTGTTGGGGCCCTGCATGCTGGTCATCGCTGTATCCCCATTCGGCACCTCCTGGAACAGGTCCTCTGCTTGGGGTACGATGCTTGCCTACCTCTGCCGCAGCACCTGGATATCTGCTATGCTGCAAGTCAGAACCTGAAATGACAGAAAAACAGTAAGCCAAACATAGTGAGGGGGAAAAAAAAAAGAGTGTGTAGCCTGCCAGGTCAAGACCTGGTCAGGCCATCAACTCACAAAACACTCTCAGCCGGACAAACCCTGCCAAGACCAAGCCCAGAACCCCGAACTGCAGTCAGAGCAACACACCAATCTGCCACATCACCCTGATGGAATATAGTAAGTGCTGGTATCCTGTGTGTTTTCAGGATTTTGAATTTTCAGTATTTTGAGTTTTCAGTATTTTGAACTTTCATGATTTTGGTCTCAGGATTTTGGGCTTTCAGGATTCTGTAGCGCTTAAATATATATATATATATATATATATATATATATATATATATATATATATATATATGTATATATATATATGTATATATATATATATATATATATATATATATATATATATATATATATAAAATATATATATATTCGAGATATTTCAAGGCTCATAATGTCCAATTGTTATAACTGCAAACCTCAATCTTTTTAGACAGCTGTGTTTGTATAGTTCTCTAAGATGCAGTGACGTCAGAGGCAATCTGTTTATAAGTAGGGATTATGAGGACAGATATCTTCCAGGGTAGTTGCAAAGGGTAAAGCTCATGCAAAAACAAGATATTTAAAAAATGTTTATGTTTGCACTTAATGAGATTTGAAAATATGGACTTTGTAATATCAGTAGGGAGCCATATCACTAAGCCAGCTGGCATTAACATTTCAGCAAAAATATTACAGAAAACCAGAATTATTTCTGCTCTCTTATTTTGCATATGGTGGTATATATGGGTAATGGAATCCACATAATCAGTGATAAGTAGTCTCCATATCCACTACAGTAGCATTACTGAGGATCATTTTATTTATAATGTATTGTATAACCCAATGCAGTGGAATTAGCTTAAGTCATACAAATTGCAATAATAAATTATTATTTCTATGTGATTCTGCCAAGGAGCCTGACAACCATCAAGCTCTTGTCACAGCTGCCCATTTGTTCCCCAACTGGGGTAAGAGCCTCAATGAACATTTATTCCCCCTTGGTGTGAGAGGCACTAAATATCATTTGTTCCCTGAGAAGGCAAGAGTGCTCTTTGCAATAGCTGTCATTTAGGCAGCTGTGCATGGATTATAGCTGCAATCTTAGCCCCTACTCTTGTGATAATATATGCACCCCCATCAATGTAAGAATTACCCACATCCCTCAATCCCATGTATGGATAATCCTTCTTATGTACTGTTTATGGGTTACCGTTACTGACTAGGGAAGCTAATTGGTACAAGTCTGTAAGAACTGGTTTCCTGCTTCCTGTGCAGTGGGCCATCTGCCTTAACAATGGAGCAGCAGAAAGCCAACTGAGAACCAATTCACCCTCCAATTGAGTTAAGTGAACCATAGTTGTTCCTTTTCCTGACCTTCAACTGCACAAGCTGCTATTATTCAACCTCACGTCCTGTGATGCACATTTATTTTATTAAATTTGCTGATTTATTTATTTATTTGCTTCGTTACCATTTGTTGACAGGGTCATCTTGTTTGGTTAATTCCCATTTTGTTAATAGTGTGGGTGGAGTGTGCTTTCAGCGCCAAAGGTGTCAGATGCTTAGTGCAATGGTATTTGCTTGTGAATGTGTGTGTCTGTGTTATAAGTGTCAACCAAAAACAATAATCGGGAGTGCACTAAGGCAGGCAACAAGTTCTTTCATACAGCTACGTATGCGTGAGGATTAATGTCTCTTGTGACTTATATATTATCCGCTCTTCAGCTCAGTATTAAACCACTCTTCAGCTCAGTATTAAGTCACTTCTCACCTCTAGGATACGTATCTTCAGATAGTAGCACTTCGCCAAATAAGTTTGGGTTCCACTTACTTCACCATATAGAATAGGACTTAATCCACCAGAAAAATACACTTGACAAACAGTATCTCAGTCAGTCGCTATGACTTTATTAACACAAATACGAAGATAGGCTAGCGCTTTCAGCCGTAGGCTTCTTCAGGCCACTAACATTCAATTGATACTGGTTCTTTTTATACACTTATTCCCTTTAATTATGATGTCACATCCTGTATCAATCAATTAATGCCTTACGTAAAATCTTCTATAATATACGAGTGCTATAAATACATATCTAAACATATTAAATCTTGTATAAAAAACTTTTCTAAAAGATCTCTTTATAAAGTTTGTGTACTAAAATCACTTATATAGTATAATATAATATAAAAAATATTTCATTTAATGAAAACATGTAAAAAACATATATTGTATTTCTATATATATGTACATATAAGCATAAAATCTTAAACTTTATTTCATCCATACTTAATGTTCCTATACATATATATATTAAGCATTTCTAAACTAAAATGCATATAAGTACTAATAAATAAAAAATCACCTCCACTCCACAAAACAGCTCGTAGTAGTTTATCCAAGCCCGCTAGCTGTACAATAAAGGGTATCCTCCTTGGACTCTCAGAGAGTAGCAAAAACACACTCCCAACAGTTCAAGAAATATATGTAAAATGGTCACGAACCACGTAGTTACCAAAAAAATTTATTGAAAAAGCATCCGAAACTCCATAAAAACAATACAAGATTGAGCGCGCTTTCGTCTGTTAGACTTCTTCAGAATTGCATAATTATAATAATGAACTGCTTTTTATAGTACCTGGGTAATGGATTAATTGGTACTTTACATAATAGGTGATTAGATACTTAATAAATGCATCAGTTAACATAATATATCTGTGCATAAAAATGCTTACGCTGAAAACAGCCAAGATATATTATAAAAACTTTTTTTAAAAAACTTCTTAAAATACATTAGAAAATGCTGTTGCATCAGTTGTAAATCTGTGAATGTAAATAAACTAGTAAATGTAATAAAAATGTATAAGTATGTATATGAATATAATAAATATATAAAAAAAAAAAAAATATATATATATATATATATATATATATATATATATATATATATATATATATGTCTCCAAAAACTATAACAGGAAGTTATGGAAAATTGAACGAGATATACGTGAATATAGAGAAGGTAGGGCATATGTAAATGGGGGTACCAACAATGACAACCACAATAAGAGAAAATATTTCCAGCAAAGAACTGGGGACTTCCCTGATAGGGAAGCCAGTTATGGAAACCCGCCAAGACAAAGGGCCCAAATGAAGGATAACAACACAGGACATAATGTTAGTAATGGAAGTCAAACATTTTTGGATACTAGTGGTGAATTGATACCATATGACCCTTTAGTGGAGGGAGCGGGCCCCAGGAGGTCCGAGAGAATAAGGAATCAGAACCGTCCTTATTCATATGCAGAGGCTATGGGGAATTATCATCAGAGGAGATGAGGGGAAATTCATTACAGGTAACAACAGACACTGAAATTGAATATACCCTTAAAGAAAGGAGGTACTATCAACAGAGTCTAATTATGGATGGTGAAAATATGAGAGGTGATGTAGGATGTACGGTTAACATCCACCCAATAGAGTTAAATAAATCTAATACATTAGTTGAACAAAACAAAGATTACTTGGAAGAAACCCCTTATACTAATATGTGCAAAGTACATGTGGAGAATAATTTTAATATATACAATTTTACAGATACGGAGATTACACCAGGATTTTTTAGTTTATTTACAAAAGGGTTTTCTTTTATTCCTATTAAGAAACCAAAGGTTGATGAAGTGTTATTAGACATCAAACTATTTACAAGGAAACTAAACTTGAGATGTATGCTTGAAAATTTAGACAAGAAAGGAATTGACCCTCTAAGAAGGAGGAGTACATTCAATCCCCCTCTTCAACAGGACATTTCCAACTTTGAGCTATTTGCCTTGAATATGGTTAGAGAAGGCTATGAAGGGGGGAGAAATAATACTAAGGAATTTGGCAACTTAACAGCTGAAGAAACCAATATTTTAAGGATATTACAGGGGAACGACAAAATAAGAATTATGAAGCCCGACAAGGGGGGTGGTGTGGTCCTGATGGACCACTGGGATTATACTCAGAGAATGTTAGAAATTTTGGATAACAGTGATAGATACCAAATTGCTTCCAGGAATGAGATGAATATTCATTATAGGAAAATCGATCTAGTACTGGAAGACAACCTATTACAAGGACTTATTGACTTAGAACTTTACAATTTTTTTAGGGTGCCAAAACCTATAATCCCTGAGATATTTGGCATCCCTAAAATACACAAACACATGAATAATCCTCCATTGAGACCAATAGTTACGTCACAGTGTTCCAAAACACAAACACTAGCCATTTACGTAGATACAGAACTGAAAGAATTTCACCAAAATTACCAACATATTCTTATTGATTCCTGGGATTATTTGGTGAAGTTTAACAGTATCCAATATCATGATGACTTTTTCTTTGTTACAGTAGACGTAAAGGATCTGTTCTCAGTTATACCCCATGACATCGGGTTGGGATGGTTTGAACAGATGTTGATCAGTTTTAATTTTCTGAACAACACAGATTTCAGACTGGTCCTAGAGAACATGGAATTAGTCTTGAAAAATAATTTCATTTACTTCCAGGGTGACATCTATCATCAAATTGATGGGGTGGCAATGGGTTCTGCCTGTGCCCCTATCTATGCCAACATTGTGATGCTCTTTTGGGAACTGGAATTTGTGTTCAAATCATCCTTCTATGAACATATAGAGGAATATTTCAGATTTTTGGATGACATTTTCATTTTGTGGAAGGGTACATCAGAACAGATAGATGAATTCATACAATATTTACATACTACAACAACGTTTCTTGAATTCACGTACCAATACAATTTTGATTATGTTAATTACCTTGACGTAACTATTAGTAAGAATAAAAAGGAAAAGAAATATAAGTCTAGGATTTTTAGGAAAGAGTGCTTTTCCAATTCATATGTACATTATGAGAGTGACCACCCCCCGCATTTGAAAAGAAATATAATCAAAGGTCAAATGATTAGGGTGTCGAGAATGACCAGTGAAGAGTTGGAATGTAGGGATGAAATGGGAATTATACAAAATTTATTCCAGGAAAGAGGCTACCCTCCAGGGTTAATAAAAGATGTGAGGAAGGAAGTCCTAAAGAAACATAAATCTCAATATCTACCTCTGCTAGGATTTAAAGTAAATACCACTAACACAGGAAATAACCAATGGAATAGAGGGACCAACACACCCAAAGGGGACAATCCTTTACGTTTAACCCTTACATACCATAAAGGGATTAGTTGGTTACAAGAGGGGTTAAATGAGGCCTGGAAGATTTTTTCTAGAATGAATGATAAATCCTACATATTTCAACAACCTTTAAAATTTTGTTATCGGAAAAATTTTAACTTCAAAAGGTTATTTGAAAGGAAAAAGATCCCACATGGGAAGGGTGGAACACAACCAAAAATTGGCACACACAAATGTGGCAGATGTGGTCAATGTCCCTTCATTGTGGGTGAAAAGGAGTTACTTTTGGAGGGTATTGGTATCAGGCTGAAAAGTTATGGTTATTACACTTGTTATACCAAGGGTGTGGTCTACCTGGCATATTGTATGGCATGTGGGTTATATTACGTTGGAAAAACAGAAAGACACCTTAGGCAGCGGATTTATGAACATATGGGGGACATAAACAAAAAGAATTAAAATAACGCTTTATTCAGACATACCCTGGCATGTGAAAAAGCTAATATAAAATTTTGGGTATTAGAGGAGTTAAAGAAAAGTGACAAGGGGGGTGATTGGGAAACCCTATTGGAGTATAGGGAACTCATATGGCAACTTAGGTTAGATGCTTGTGGCCATATGGGGATGAATGATTACTTTTCTATTAAAGCGGCCTTGAAACTTTTGGCAAACAATCCCAAAAGGAACAATGTGTGAAATGAGTTATATATTTAATATTTATTACTTATTCATTACTTTTATTATATATTTCATACTTATATTAATTCACATATATATATATATATATATATATATATATATATATATATATATATATATTTTTTTATACAAGTATTGTATTTATTACATTTAAATGTATATACATATTTATATATGCATATATTTATTTATTAATATATTTATATATTTTTCATGGTTTGATTGCACAAATGTTATTTTATTTGTTGTTATTTAAAACGATGCAATATTTATACATATCCAATGTTTAGGGCTTACTTCATTAGTTATCAACAAGCATAGAATAGGAATGGATGTAACATATAAGCTTTGTGATTAATTTATATATGCTCTGTTTTTTATATATATATATATATATATATTTTTTTTATATATATATATATATATATATATATATATATATATATATATATATATATTTTTTTTTATATATTTACATATTTATATATATATATATTTTTTATATATTTATTATATTCATATACATACTTATACATTTTTATTACATTTACTAGTTTATTTACATTCACAGATTTTACAACTGATGCAACAGCATTTTATAATGTATTTTAAGAAGTTTTTTAAAAAAAGTTTTTATAGTATATCTTGGCTGTTTTCAGCGTAAGCATTTTTATGCACAGATATATTATGTTAACTGATGCATTTATTAAGTATCTAATCATCTATTATGTAAAGTACCAATTAATCCATTACCCAGGTACTATAAAAAGCAGTTCATTATTATAATTACGTGATTCTGAAGAAGTCTAACAGATGAAAGCGCGCTCAATCTTGTATTGTTTTTATGGAGTTTCGGATGTTTTTTCAATAAATTTCTCTTTGGTAACTACGTGGTTCGTGACCATTTTACATATATTTCTTGAACTGTTGGGAGTGTGTTTTTGCTACTCTCTGAGAGTCCGAGGAGGATACCCTTTATTGTACTAATAAATAAAACTGTACCAGTATATATAATTAGCATTTCTAAAATAAAATGCATATAAATACTTATGTTTATAAGCGGAACTCTTTTAAAAATATATAATTAGATATGCATTATATAATACATTTTGTACATAAATGCACGCAAATATATATACTTGTTATAGATACTAGACCCATACATTGTCAGCAGATTTTTGCTATTCTGAGTCTAAATAAGAATTGCACATAAAATACAATATAGATACTTTAAAATTATCATATTCATATAGATAGTGTATCATTAACATGATTCTAGAGTATAAGCAAAATTAAGTCCTATCCCCATTGGATAGTATTATAGACCTCCAACATTAATATATATCATATTTTATGGAAAACTGTTCTTCATTTATTCTTTTCTAGTAGATACTAGAGTGTATCATAGCTTCCTGGCTTTTAGTACTGGTTTAATGGGAACTCTGTCATTTATTCCTGGTAGTTGATCAGCCCTAAATCTCATTATCCATTTCATCTCATTCTGTTCTGTTCTGTTTGATATATCCCTATGTCTAATGGTAATATTATTAATTTGAAGGACCATGAACTTAAACTTATGATCTAACAATGTTTCTTGCACATGTTTAGAGAGTGCATTATTGCAAGATTTTATTTTAATATTATATGTATGTTCTCTCATTCAATCCTTCAATCGTCGATCTGTCTTGCCTACATAGAATGCACAGCAACTTGTACATGTAGCAAGATAGACCACATGGGCTGTGTTACATGTGGCTTGTACAGGAAATGTATAACATTGTTGTGTAACAGGATGTACAAACGTAGCTGTTTCATTAATTAATGAACAGTACCATTTTTAACAGTCCTTTATATGTTTACATATTTACGATACCCCGGAAAAACTTTTATGATTTTCTAGAAAGGTAAACTTGACTACAGAATACCTAAAGTTCAGATGGAGCATCTAAAAAGAATCCATACCTAGATGTGTATGTAGAGAGGCTATCCAATGGCCTTTTAATACAGGAGTGTACAGGAAGAGCTGTTATAGGAACTCGTTTTGCATAGAACTAGTATGCACCCAGGATTTACTTTTAAAAATATTAGAGGCCAAGTAATAAGGGTTTCCCGGGCTTAATTCAACTGATATAGGATAAAAAAGTAAAATAGATGAACTGAAAAAAAATTTTTTGGATAGATCATTAGAATAGAAGAAATAGATGAGGTTTAAAAATATAGTTAAAAAGAGAGAAAATGTAGCATATCCATATTTTGCAGATAGCAGCAATCAAAGGAATGCATACATGTATGCATGGCCCTAAAATATGTTTGAAAACAGCCCAGAGGAAAGTGTGAAAGGCTCAAAATCATGAGAAAATGTTAAGCTTTACTCTAGGTTCATAGTTTGGTACTAGGCTATCAGCCCTAGGGCCCATACAAGCCTAGCCATAACAATTCCTGGCTATTTCTTCCCACATTATTTACTTTCCTGGACCCTGTCTAGCAGGGCGACTGACGTGGTCCCTGGGGTGAATTTCCTTTCTCCCATCGAATCGCCAAGGTTCCTCTTGAAGGGGTCCAAAGAGGCAATCTGCTTGACACGTATGGGCAATCTATTCCAGAGTCTGGGAGTCTCTGGGTCAGGAACCTATCCCTCCAGCATGTTTTGTTTATTGTGATGACAAGGTTTAGATCCCTGGAGCGTGTAGCTCTGAGGGATTGGGATTTCTTTAAGTGCAGCATGTCCAACAGCTCTGGGTTTGACATGGCCTTGTATGTTAAGCAGAGATCGCCTCTGAGTAGACGATATGCAACAGAGTATAGCTGGAGTTTTTTAAGGCGGTCAGCGTAGGGCATCTGCTTTAGGCCTGTGATTCTTTTAGTGAGGTATTTCTGAGGCCTTTCCAGTTGTTGCAGATGTCTTGAGAGGTACATACCAAATGGGCGTTGTATTCTATAATGGGTCTAATGAGGGATGAGTACAGTGGGACAATGACCTCCTTTTTCTGGATGAAAAGCCCTTCGTGATGAGGTGTGCCACATAGAAGGATTTCCTGACTGTTGTGGCGATGTGGTTATCGAAGGTGAGACCACTGTCCACCTGTGTCCCTAAGTCTCTTATCACACTTTCTGTGTTTAGTGTACTGCCACCTATATGGTAATTCATGGATACATGTTTTTCCCAAAGGGGATAACAATACATTTCTTGGCATTGAGCTTGAGCCCATGGCTCTGGCACCAAGCATCTGTTTCTGTAAGGCCCTTTTGTAGAGTATCCACATCATTTGGGGATTCAATAATGGCTCCCAGTTTGCAGTCATCTGCAAACTTTGTTAGCCAGAGTCCTTAGTGTTGACCTGTACTTCAGAGAAGTAGATGCCAAACAAGAGCGGCCCCAGGACTGAACCCTGAGGTACTCCACTTGTCACTTGTCTGGAGCTGGATTTGAGTCGGCTACTTTTACAGTGTGGGTTCTATCAGTAAGCCATTTAGCAACCCATTGGGTGACATAGGGATTAATGCCCAGCATAGTAAGTTTAACTATGATTCCAGAGAGGGGATGGTATCAAAGGCCTTGGCAAGGTCTAGATAGGCTGTTTGGACCACCTTACCCTTGTCCATGGCTCTGGAGACTGATTCAAAGAAGTCAATCAGGTTCAGGAGACAAGATCGGCCCTTCACAAACCCAAACTGGGTGGGGTCCAGTGTTTGAAGGTTGCCAATGTCTTTGTTTATAAGTTCCATGATAATCGCTCCATGGCCTTGCAGATAAGGCTTGTCAGACTGATGGGACGGTAGTTTCCAGGATCCAAGGTGGATCCCCTTGTGGATTGGGATAACTGAAGCTCTGCCACTCAGTGGGCACAAAACCTGAGGTGAGGCTATGATTAAACATGACACTTAGATGAGGTGCCAGTTCATATTGTAGTTCATGTAGTACACAGCCCGGGATGTCATCTGTCCCATAGATGCTGTATTCTTGGCTTTAGAGAGTGCATTTTGTACCTGTGTGGCGTTATTACTGGAATTTGGCAATCTTCCGGTATTGAGATGGGCCATTTAGGGGTGAGAGGGGGTGAAGTTGGCACTGAATCGATCTGCCAGGATATTGGCAATATCCTTTGGATCAGTATATTTAATGCCATTCTATTTTAGCTCAGAGCAGATCTGAGCATTGCCATTTAGATTCTTGACATAGTTATAGAATGCTTTGTGGTTGTCTTTGGAATCTTTGGCAATTTTATTTTCGTAACTAGCTTTGGAGGATTTTATGAGGCATCTCAGTTTCTTACTGAGGCTAGTAAGGGAGTTTTTTGCATCCTGGGATTTTCCTCTTTTCTGCAAAAGTTTCTTCCTTTTGTTGTAAAGTTTGTTTATGGCAGGGTCCACCAGATTGGCTTCCTTTTTTTGGATGAGAGCATTTTGGTTCTATTTGGGATGGCACGATTCATGCATGAGTGGATGTGGTTGTACAGTGCCTTAGTGTAGGATTCAGCAGTTGAACTTTCAGTTCCCGTCTGCATGGGTGTTATGAAGTTTGTCACTTCTGACTTGAGTAGCATGAAGTTGGCTTTGGAGAAGTTTTTTATGGTGGTTTCTTTACTGGGGTTGGGATGTGGATGTTAAGGGTGATTAGCTTATGGTCAGACCCTGACTAACGAGGGGTGACCACAGGTATGGACATTGATTTCCCATGTTGGTAATGACCAGGTCTAGGATATTGGAGCCCTGGTGGGATATGGATTAGTTGATCCAGGGCATTGGAATTTATGAATTCCAAGAACCGTTCATAAAGGTGTTGGGACATGAGACTTGTTATCAAAGCAATGGATGAAGGTAAAAGTTTACACCATATTACCTTGACCTGGCCAAGCCTTTTGATACAATCCCTACTCAGGTGTAGTACAAAAGATGAATAATGTAGAGGCAAACACTTACATCGCCAGCTGCATTGCCAGCTTGGCTCACAGGATGCAGGAGATCAAAACAGGGAAGAGACCAGTCACCAATGGAGTCCCCCCGGGTTTGGCGCTGAGACTTTCTGTTTGGCATATACATCTCAAAAGTAAAAGGAAATACCAAAGAGCTTTGGCCAGCTAAGTTTGAAATGCCTGCAAGCTAGAAGTTATTGAATCCCCAAATGACTTAACCAAATAATAACTGGTGTCAAAATCATGAAAATGATCTCTGAGAACTGATCCAATTGTTTGGCATTTGGGAACTTGTGTGTACATTGACCTAACTTTTGACCAACATGTGCCCAACATCATAAAGACTTTCTATATTGCACAGCTTATAAACAAATTGATTGTGACTAGATCTAGAGATGTTGTTGTCCCCCTTTAGATAGCTCTCATTATGTCAATCATTTTGTATAATGCTCACTTTGGCATGTATCTGTCCAGCCCATGCAACAATTGGAATATCTTCAGAGATACCTTACTAAAAGGATACAAGTCCTAAACAATAGGTCTTGCATGGACTACCTCAAAGATTTATTATTATACTCAGTATCCTACAGAGTGCTTAGAGGTGACATATCTGGCATACAAGCATCCTCTGACATAATACAGATGGCCCTACTGAACATCAGCAAGTCAAATGGCATCAGAAATACTCGGTCCAGGTATCTAAACTGAATGCTGTGGAGAGGTGGATATATATCTGAGACTACCACTGCTGGAACAGATTATCCATAAAAATAAAGCAAAGCTCATCCATCCATATTCAAATGCAACTTGGATCTAAGGATGGGTAATAGAAAATGTACTCCAGGGTTTCCCATCATGCCACTAATGGACAGAGGCAGTTCCTAAATGCTGCATCCCTTACATGGCCCCCTCAAATTATCTATGGTATGATCACAGTTGTTCTCACTAGGGCTAATATACAATTATCAGCCATGGGGATAGCTAAGACCAATCAGAAATCATTAATTCAAGCACCAAAAGGGAATTGGCAAAGCTTAAAATGTCCTCCAAGTGAACCTATGCTGTGGTAGCAAATAGTTATAAAAAATTACCCTTTTTAGTTCACTAAGTGCCCCTGTCTCCCTCCGCCCCCCCAGCCTTTAACAGCTTCTGGCGCCTATGGTGTGTGTGTGTGTGTTTAAAAGGTGTGTGTGTGTGTAAGAGGAGGGAGGGGTGTATGGGGGGTTTATACCTCACAATTATCCAGATTTTTGCCTCATATTTTCAGATTGTTTCTCATAAAATTGTCTTTTTTCTGGCAAATCATTGAAGACTGAAGTTGAGTTTTAGACTTCATATCCTCAGAAAATGCATACTAATGCAACAATTTTGTTCTATCCACTTTCTAAGGAGGTCGGGGGTATGTATGTGTGTCATACCTCTCAACCATACAGATTTTCACAGAGGTTGAGGTATGTGTGTGTGTGTTTGAGAGAGAGTGAAATGCCATATTTAAAGTCAGCAGGTAGAATTTATTTTCAAGGAATTGTGAGCTTCAAGGGAAGAGAAGTTTACTACTGCTTATGCTAAGTCTGCTTAAAATGTGCAACTGTTTTGTTTAGCAAATGGTATCACTGTTGTGGTGTAGAAGTTCAAAACAGTCGTATTAGCACAGTAGGTAGCATACTTGCATCTTAATGTAGAGGGCTGTAGGTTCTACTCCCACCACATTTGCATTTTAAGGGGGTGGAGTGCTGCAGTCCTCCTTTGGATGAGATGCCTAGTAACTATGAACCTGTGTTTCCGCTTGCCACTTATTTCTATTGCAATATACAAGCTTAGCATTTTTAAATGTAACATAGGCAATTTATTGTTTAAGGGCAGTAGGCACTGAATTTGTAGATGAAACACTGAAATATAAAGCTGTTTTCTAGCAACAACCTCTCCATTAGTTTCAGATCTCTTTAATGTGAAATTATTCAGATGACTTTTACTTCTGCAGAGATTATGCATATTGACTGAGATTGGTAGATTGTAATGATAGACGTTTAAGTGGTCTTTTATGGTTGAAATGTTCTGAATTGGGCAATTTGTCATTATTGGTTCATATGTTTTGTTTCATTGCTTAATGGAAAAATGTTCAAAACTATAAAACACACTCTAAGTGGTGCTATATTAACAAGGGATATAATTCAGTTATTGTATATTATAATTAATACAATCAGGAAGGTGAATCAAAGCAGTTATGTATGGTTCTGAAATGTGTGCAAGGGCCTATGATTTGAAAACAGTCCAAAGGTAACCTTAACCTGCCACTGGCCAGATGCATTTTATTTGAATGTGGGTTTCAATGCTGTTTCCGTGCATGTGAGTTTCAAAGGTAGAGAAGTTTTAATGCTAAGTCTGTTTTCATTGTAAGACTATTGCTTTGTTTAAGTTTAGCAAATGTCTGTCAGTGTTTGTGCTATAAAATAGGAGGTTACTAGGCTATTGGTCCTGAGGCCCTAAAATTTGAAATAAAAGTTGAAAATTAAAACAAAGTATCTGTAATCATTGCAGAAGTAATGCATAAAACAGTATGCACACAGAGTTTTGAATAGTGTTTATGGCAACTGGGGAGAAATAGCCAAGTAATGAGATACTGGAATGGCTGCGTGTGTGCGCGTTGGGAGGGCTGAAGGGGGTGGGGTTGGGGGCGGTGCTTTGAAGGGGAGGAGTTGGGGGCGGTGCTCCGGGTTTGCACCCCCCTGCAAAAATTCCTGCGGGCTCCCTTGAACACAGCCCACGTGGTCTATCTTGCTACATGTACAAGTTGCTGTGCATTCTATGTAGGCAAGGCAGATTGATGATTGAAGGATCGAATGAGAGAACATACATATAATACTAAAATAAAATCTTGCAATAATACACTCTCTAAACATGTGCAAGAAACATTGTTAGATCATAAGTTTAAGTTCATGGTCCTTCAAATTAATAATGTTACCATTAGACATGGGGATATATCAAATAGAAAAGAACAGAATGAGATGAAATGGATAATCAGATTTAGGGCTGATCAACTACCAGGAATAAATGACAGAGTTCCCATTAAACCAGTACTAAAAGCCAGGAAGCTATGACACACTCTAGTATCTACTAGAAAAGAATAAATGAAGAACAGTTTTCCATAAAATATGATATATATTAATGGTGGAGGTCTATGATACTATCCAATGGGGATAGGACTTAATTTTGCTTATACTCTAGAATCATGTTAATGATACACTATCCATATGAATATGATAATTTTAAAGTATCTATATTGTATTTTATGTGCAATTCTTATTTAGACTCAGAATAGCAAAAATCTGCTGACAATGTATGGGTCTAGTATCTATAACAAGTATATATATTTGCGTGCATTTATGTACAAAATGTATTATATAATGCATATCTAATTATATATTTTTAAAAGAGTTCCGCTTATAAACATAAGTATTTATATACATTTTATTTTAGAAATGCTAATTATATATACTGGTACAGTTTTATTTATTAGTACTTATATGCATTTTAGTTTAGAAATGCTTAATATATATATGTATAGGAACATTAAGTATGGATGAAATAAAGTTTAAGATTTTATGCTTATATGTACATATATATATATATATAGAAATACAATATATGTTTTTTATATGTTTTCATTAAATGAAATATTTTTTATATTATATTATACTATATAAGTGATTTTAGTACACAAACTTTATAAAGAGATCTTTTAGAAAAGTTTTTTATACAAGATTTAATATGTTTAGATATGTATTTACAGCGCTCGTATATTATAGAAGATTTTACGTAAAGCATTAATTGATTGATACAGGATGTGACATCATAATTAAAGGGAATAGATGTGTATAAAAAGAACCAGTATCAATTGAATGTTAGTGGCCTGAAGAAGCCTATGGCTGAAAGCGCTAGCCTATCTTCTTATTTGTGTTAATAAAGTCATAGCAACTGACTGAGATACTGTTTGTCAAGTGTATTTTTCTGGTGGATTAAGTCCTATTCTATATGGTGAAGTAAGTGGAACCCAAACTTATTTGGCGAAGTGCTACTATCTGAAGATACATATCCTAGAGGTGAGAAGTGACTTAATACTGAGCTGAAGAGTGGTTTAATACTGAGCAGAAGAGCGGATAATATATAAGTTACAAGAGACATTAATCCTCACGCATACGTAGCTGTATGAAAGAACTTGTTGCCTGCCTTAGTGCACTCCCGATTATTGTTTTTGGTTGTTTTTACTACGTTTATTCAGGGAGTGGACCTTGCGGTGTGGTAGCTATATTTTTATTGTGTTATAAGTGTATTTATTGGTTTATGGGTGTGCAGAGTAGAACATTTAGAGTGTGAGTCACAGATTTTTGTGAATGTCTGTAAGTAAATGTTTCTGAGTGTGATGGCAGCTAACTACAAGTGAGATATCATGGAAATTAAGTTGTATGGGTGTGGGGGAAATTGGGGGAGCATATCTCCCTTTAGAAATACTGTTTTTGTGTTTTGTAATGGATTTTCAATGTTATTTTTCATTGCATTGTATTTTGATAGTGTGTGCATTTCCATAAATGGGAATACACTCATACATATATTTGTGTGTGTGTGTGTGTGTGTGTGTGTGTGTGTGTGTGTGTGTGTGTGTGTGTGTGTGTGTGTGTGTGTGTGTGTGTGTGTGTGTGTGTGTGTGTGTACTTATTTATCTCTCTAGCTCTATAATATATATATATATATATATATATATATATCTATATACATACATCGAATTCTCACTTTAAAGAACTTTCACATCACTGGATCTGAGGTCTGATGAAGTTCTATGTAAAGAACAAAATCACGTATTGTGTGCTTTTATATGTATTAATTAAAGTTTTAGGTGTTTCTAAGAGTTTTTTTATAACTTTTTGTTATTATCACTTTGTTTTTTTACTGTCCTTTCACAGTTTGTTAAGTAGTCTTTGTTGTTTATTTATATAGCTATATGGCTTTATATTAGATTATTATGTTTTTGGAAAATCAAAATTTATATGGTCAGGACCATATGTCCAAGTTTCTGAAAACTCAAAAAAAATCAACATTTTTGCAGCAGGGGGAATCCCTCTTGCATTCCTGTAAATTATACATACCAGCTCTGAGATCGCACTACAGTGGGGAAAAGGGTAAATTCCCTGATGAAGCATTTGTATGAAGATCACAGTACAGTAGGGCACAACAAAACTATGTCAGGTTGCAAAGAAAAGACAGAAAAATAAAGAAGATAGTCAGACACCCTTCATAAGGGATGCTAGCGAAAACCTGCTCATCAGTACACATGACATCGAAAGCAGATGGAAGGAGTAGTTCCAGAACCTTCTGAATGAAGAAAACCCCACAGAAGCTGTACTGCCTCAGACACAGGCTATGATGAAAGAAGAGCAGGAGTCCAACATAGAATTAAGAACAGCACCAAGGAAAATGAAGTCAAGGAAAGTGGCATGCTCAGATGAGATCTCAACAGATATGATCAAGGTGTTGGGGGAGAGACCGGAGAAATGGATCCTGAAGGTACTCATAACAATGTGGGCTGAGAAAGGTGTATCCCAGATGACTGGAGAATAAGCATATTAGTGCCAGTGTTCAAGAACAAAGGGGACATTCACAACCATGGGCAGTACGGAGAGATGAAACTCCTGTCACATCGCATGAAAGTTCTGAAGAGAGTGACTGATAAATGAATCCACAGAGTAGATGAAAGTAAGAGGTGAGATGAGCAGTTCAGATTCAGATCAGGATGTAGTACAACAGACCTGATGTTTCCAGTGAGACAGATAGTTGAGAAGATGCTAGAGATGAAAGAGGAAGGAGACCAACTGGCATATCTCTCAACTGTCCAGATTTTTGCTTCACATTTTTGATCTAGTCATCTTAAAATTTGTGGTATTCTGGCTGGTCACTGAGGACTGAAGTCACGAAATAATGACATACATTTGAGTTTCAGACTTCATATCCTACAGAAAATGGAAGCCAACACAAATCCTGTTATTCCAAGTTTATAAGAGCAATATTTAAAATCTGTGTCTATTGTTTGGGCCTTTCTCCCCCCATTATCTTAGGCTTTGTGCAGATTTCTTGAGCTAAGAGGTTGAGAGGTATGCCAACTGGTCATTTCTGGACTTGGAGAAACCATATGACAGGGTCATAGGAAAGCTGATTTGAGAAGTCCTGTGGTGGTTTGATGTCAGAGAAACATTGGTAGAATTATTGCAAGCTATGTACAAGGACTCAATGACTCAAGTACAATTGGTGTTCGGTCTCACAGAGGGGTTCCCAGTGGGAGTGGGTGTGTATTAGGGTTCAGCTCTGAACGCACTGATGTTAATACTGGTGATGGACTACATTATCAAACAGCTCAGAGGGCACAGATCAACAAAAGTTGCTGTATGCATATGATGTGGCATTATAGGCAGACAGTGAACAAGAACTTCAGCAAAGGTTAGGGGTGTGGAATGCAAAACTGAAGCTCCATGGGATGAAAGTGAGTATAGATAAGGCAATTGTAATGGCAGCAAATGAGGGAAATCAGAAGAAGCTGAGAATTTAGAAAGAAGAGAAAATAGTAAAACAGGTTAACAGCTTCAAGTATCTGGGAGGGGTGGCTAAGGAAATGGGAAGTCTGAATGAGGAAGTCAAAGCTAGAATCAGAGGGGTTACAGCCAACTGGCACAGTGTGTCAGGTGTAGTGTATATGACAGAAGAATGCCAAAGAAACTGAAAAGTAGGTGCAAAAACAGTGATGTGACCAGCACTACTGTATGGTACAGAGACCTGGGCAGTAAAGGCAGAGCAGCTGAGAAAAATAGAGTTGAAGAAGATGAAGTGCCTGACAGTTGTAGCAGGATGTGGGACAGACGAAGAAATTAGGAGATAAGAGCAGAAGCCAAAGTAGCTACAATTACGATAAAGGTCAAAGAGAACATGTTATGGTGGTTTGGGCACACGTGTAAAAAAAGCAGAAGACAATCTGGTGAAGAAAATTTGGGCTAGACAGGAAGAAAGCAAAAGGAAATGAGGACATCCAGCAAAAAAATTGATCAATTGTGTGAGAGAAGACCTGCAGCAGTCAGGCATGAGTGTCAAAGAAGGTAGGAGAGTGGCATTGAATAGAGAGAGATGGTGACAGCTGACACAACACCCCAATCTCATGTAGAAAATGATAAAAAGGTTTGATGATGATGATAATGATGATTGTAAAACAGCAATCCCCTCAATAGTGGTGGCTTCGAATCCTTGAAGTGAGTATGAGAGGTTTTCGAAGATCTCAGTGCATCAAAATATAATCAATGTCTTGAGTATTTAGAATCTATGCTGCCTTTTCAGTGTATTTGGTTCTAATAGTTCCTTATGGTGCCATCAGTATTTGTCATGTGATATGCATATTTATATATTTAATTCATATTTTCATAACTGTGAGTTATATTTTTATTCTTATGGTTTACATATTAGTGAGAACTACTTTGTAAAATATAAGGGTAAAAGACTGGAAAATGCACTGCCACCACTCATGCATAACAGAATACACTGAAAACACTGGTGGTTGGCCATATTGAAGAAGGTATACATCATTTTTATATTTCTATTAATAGCAGCAAAATCAGGTAATGTACAAGGTATTGTGTGGTATTAGTTGAAACTGGAGAACTTATCCACTGATACTTCTGTTGTACCACGAACAGTTGGGGAGATAAACTGAGTGCTCTTCACATTGTTTGAAAAGCAGGGATGATATTCATTTTTGCTGTAAATAACTCAAAACTGTATGTAAATCCTGAATGGAACTGCCTGTAGTCATATCTTTACTCAATTAATTTTGCACAATGTGCTTTGGATGCTATATGTCTAGCTTTTACAGTCGTACAGATATGGAATGTTTTTAGCAATTATGACTTTTGATGGACCATTGACCAGGTTTTAGTAACATTTATTTTTATTTGACTTATGATTTTAACTTCATTTTTCAGAAAAAGTTTTGGATTTTCATAATGCACGACATGGGGGGTTGGCTTCATACTGAAAATGCCAAATGACCATCCATCTGTTCAGAATATCTCTGCCTACAGGTTTTGCTGCATTCCAAGATTAAAATCATGTGCAAAATGATGTTTGATGTTGTGCTCAAGACTATCTAAAATGATATTTTCCATACAAATCTAATTGTACTGCTAGTCTTTTTTATCCCAGAAATGCCAGTCTTGCAGACATGCAGGATTTCAGTATTCTCAATCTCAAGCACTGGCATTAACAAAGTCAGTGTATCTAATTATTTCCAGCAAGACATCAAGCTACTATTGCCTTCAGGAATGCAGCCAGTCTGAAATATCCTTTCACAGCTGTCATTTAGCTTTTCTAGGAAGTGACTTAGGAGGATGACAACTTGCAGATAGTCTGTCACACTGTCTGATAACACTATAATTCAGAGTTTTGACTGATAATGTTCTGGTTCTAAACAATATTCGTTTTAGTCAGTTAGTATAGAGTTATGACTTAGAGAGTAATGCCTTTCATCTTTTATATGAATTATAGCCCATTACAATGGGCAGATACATATTACAATACAGCAAGGTAGACTTTATCAGATACAATGATACATAAAGTTATAAAAGTAACCAAAATAAAAATACTCTGTTTTTCT
>NC_056745.1:583101921-583106921 GCF_019279795.1 Protopterus annectens | reverse complement strand
GTTAGGGTTTAGGTTAGGGCTAGTGGATATGTGTTGTAGTGTACTGTGTTGTTTATAGTGTGTCGGTGTTATGGTGTTCGGTGTTTAGCGTTGTCGGGTTTGTGTGTTGTCGGTTTTCTGGCCGGTGATTTCACTGTCGTGAATCAGTTCGGTCATTAGAAGTAGACCCATATATATATATATATATATATATATATATATATATATATATATATATATATATTTGTGTGTCCCCTTCAATTTATGAATGTGGCTATGTTCACAGTTTCAGGATGGGATGTCTTACCAAACAAGAAATTGTCAAATGTGTGTGTTGTTGAGTATCTATTTTGTTGACAGAGGTAAGCAGGTTTGTAGTATGGGTGGTAGTGGGCATGTATGTATATATATATATATATATATATATATATATATATATATATATATATATATATATATATATATATATATATATATATATATATATATATATATATATATATATATATATATACATACATATATATATATATATATATATATATATATATATATATATATATATATAGGGTTAGTGTTAATGATAGACAAGGGGATAACATTTACTGTGCCTGTGACTGTTTGCAGGTTAGGGTTAACGTTAGGTAAGGGGTGGGTTTAGTCTTTTCTCTGTTTGTATGTTGTGTGTGCCCGAGCTGTTTTGTTTAGTGGTGGTGTTACAGAAAGGATTTTTCTAAGGAAGAAGTAGGGTAGGAACTAGAGCATAGTTAGGATTAGAATTATGGTCAGCAGGCATTACTAAGGCAGTGTGGGATGTGAAGCTTTAGACACTGGTCTATTTTAGATTAAATATCTTGTACTGTAAGGTTAGAAATCAGGACTCCTAAAGTGTAAGATATTTCATGTATTGTACACATCAGACCCCTACATATTCTAGTTATCTGATTTTGTCAGCAGTACTGTGTGCAGTATATCAGCTCAAACAAGTGAACAGGCTTAAAACCGTTACCGAGAACAAAACAACTGTCCAAAGAAACTCGTAATAATTCTTTCCTAACTAACACCATCCTAATAACATCACCCCTATGTGCAGTGTATCAGCTCAGACAAGTGAACGGGCTTAAAACCATAGCCAGGAACAAACCAACTGTCCAAAGAAATTCATAGTAATTGTATGTCATAGCTTTTTAACTGTATGTATAGTATTATTCTGTTGGGAGCACACCGGCACAAAACCTCTTAAATGCCACTTCCTCGCCTCTCCCTAGTTTTCTCTTAACCCTCTTATAGTCATTTTATTAAGATAGTGCCTTGAATGTTTTTTCCTTCAACTTAAAGTCTAATGCTAAATTCTGTCTGAGCTTGCTGGTACTGCTGACTTTTCAACACCTGTAAACATTTGTCTTTAAATATTTGCAGCCATTATTACAAGCATTTTTATTCCTACCTTGCTTGTTGTTTTGTGGAGATAGTTTTTCACCTTCACCTGAAGGCAGGCTGAACAAATCAAGATATATTTCTCATAACAATTAATACATAAAGCCTCTGTAAAAAAATTACTGAATTCTAATCCTGGCTATGTCACCTTTCCCCAGACATAGTAGCAATAACAGAGACCTGGCTAAAGAATCATATATCTGACGCTAAAATCCTCCCTCCAGGATACGATATTCTTTGGAATGCTAGACCCCACAAAAAGGGTGGAGATGCAGCTTTAATTTATCGAGACTCTTTAGCAATAACAATCCATCCCAAACCTGTCCCTACTTTTAATAACACTGAGGTCCTAATTCCATCCCTTCACATAAGTCCTAATAAACAACACTGTTTTACTGTTATTTACATTCCCCTTGGTCAAAACATCCCCCATTTGGAAAATTTCCTATGCTGGAAAAAAGAAAATATATCTTAGAAAACTATTATTCTAGGTGACACTAACATTAATTGGCAAAATGTAACCTCCAAAGCTCCAGCTACCAGCATTAACCTATATAGTTTCACACAGCTTATCACAAAGCCTACTCATACTTTAAATACCCAAGCAGGACCTACATTAGATTGGATTCTAGTATCTCACCCCCACTACTACTCCAACACCGGCACCCTCCCAAACACCTTGAGTGACCACGTACCTGTCTTCACCCATAGAACCCATGTACAAATCCCCAAACCTCACTCATACAAATCTTCTAGGAACCTTGCCCACTTTCATCAAAACATATTCATCAATATCCTACCAGCTCAAAACTGAACCCCAATAAAAACGTTTCCCTTAGATGACGCTGCAGATTATTTCAATACAGTCTTTCTAAGTACATTAAATAGCTTAGCTCCTCTTTGCCCCAAATGAACAAAGCTTAACCATGCCCCCTGGCTAACAAACAAACTAAACAAACCCTCCTCCTTAGAGACAGAGCCTGGAAAGATTGGTAAAACTATAGAACTCAAGCAAATAAACAAAATTATAAGCAACTTCTTAATACAGCAAATAAACTTGTCATAACTGATAAGAAAACATATTTCTCCACACAACTATCCATCCAAAAAAATAAACCAAAGAAATTCTGGAAACCTGTATCCTTCCTGCTTAATCCAGGAAACATTCAAAATCCATCACACTCTCCCGACAAAAACCCTCACCAGTTTGCTGAAATGTTTAATCCCCATTTCAATGATATTGTACAAAAACTAGTCAAGGCTACATCTACAAAAAGCACTTCTAACTCCCAAAATACCACACAAATGGCCCCATATCTGCTTCTATACACACTAGGGTTACCTTTGACAATATCTCATTCACTCCCTCCTCTACAAAAAGCAGTCTTAACTCCCAAAATATCACACAGATGGACCCCATATCTACCTGTATACACACTAGGGTTACCTCTGACAATATCCCATCCAAACCCTCCTTCTCACTACAACCAGTATCTACATCCCTAATTCTTAAATTGCTAATCACACAAAAACCCTGCTCACTCTCAGCTGATAATTTTCTACCTGAATACTTATAACTTGCAGCCAAAGTAATAACTTATCTTATTAATCATTCAATCTCTGAATCTTATATCCCACAACTTTGAAAAAAGTATATTATAGCTCCTTTACATAAAGATGGTAATACACACGATCTCTCAAACTACCAGCCAATCTCCATACTCTCCCTAATATCAACAATCTTAGAAATGTGCATACAAATCCAAGTACTAAATCATCTCACTAAAAATAACCTCCTAGTTCCAACTCAACATGGACTCTGTTCTGGACATAGCACAACCAAAGCTTTACTCTCCTTCACTGATACTATGAATAAAGCTCTTGATGCTAGCCTATCAACTTCAGAACTCCTATTAGACCTATCAAAGGCTTTCGACACAGTATCACACCCTAAGTTATTACAACAACTAGAAAAACTAGGATGCTCCCTAAGCATGTTAACTTGGTTCTCCACCTACCTAAATAATAGACAACAATCTGTTAGATGGCAAAACCAACAGAGTATCTGGTCGATAATACAGGTATCCCACAAGGATCCATTTTAGGACCCCTACTTTTTAACATATTCTGTAATGATCTTAATAAAGCATCCCAACAAAGCACACGCATTCAATATGATGATGATTCAACTATCATCTCCTCCAATTTTTCTAACCTCCAAAAGATCACACAAGATGCAGTCACATCCATAGAATCCTGGCTAAAGGATGCTTAATTAATGTTGAACCCCAGAAAAACTAAATTGTTAATATTTTCTTCAAGACCTCTAGCCGCAGAATTCATGATTTTTTCACATAATGATAGAGAAATTGAACAGGTGACAATTTCAAAACTTTTAGGAATCATTATTGATGACAAAGTCTCGTTCGAACAACACATGCTCAATACAATAAAAAAAAACAAAAAAAAAAAACACTTCAAACTTGGCAAACTATACGAACATAAACTCTACTTAAATAAACAAAAATAAAACAAGCAAGCAGTCTACTTATCTCCACCCTCCTGTATGGAAATCCCATTTTCATAAACCTCCATACATCTTTAAGTAATAAACTGCAATCCTGTTACTGTAAGATAGCAAAATTTGCCTACAGCATGCCCAACCACTCACATCACTCAAAGCTATTACAAACTTGTCGTGGCTTGAATGTCACAACTATCTCTATTGCACTCAGTTAACTCTCACCCACAAGCTAATATTTAAACCTAATAATTGCCATGCACTCCAATCTATCTTACACATATACACCCCAACTAGAACCCTCCCGTCTACAAATAAACAACTTTTAAATGTAACCAAACCCAAAAAAAGAGTTGGACAATGCCTGTATTGCTATAACATTGCCAAACTATGGAATGCCTTCCCTTCTTACATTACTCAACTAGACTCTTTAAAAGCATTTAAAAGAGCCATGATGGTGCAGCTGTTAGCGTTGTCGACTCACAGCAAGACATTCTCCCATTTGATTCTCAGCTGGAGAGCTTTCTGTGTGGAGTCTGCATGTCCTCCCCATGGTCGAGTGACATCTAAAGGCATGCAGGTAGGTGCATGCTTGAATGGGTGTGCCTTCTTTGAAGGTTGGGCATCTGGCTGGCATCTCAGCACCATAAAATTCCACTGCCAATCATTGGTGGACTGGAGTTCCACTATGGCAACCCCTAACCAGGAATGGCCAAAAGAATTTTTACTCTCTAAAAACCTTTAAAGCTGTAGTAAAAAACTATCAAAATAATCCCACCTACACCTGTGAAATACACTGTAAGCCTCCTTAATCCTACACATCTAACTAGTCAGATCCAACTTTTTAAAATTCTGTTATATTAACTCTTTCCTCTTCTGTATTACTAATTTTCCCAGCTATAACACTCTAAATTTATGTTTATGATTGCATTCTCTGAAGGGAAAAGTATTTACTTTGTATCTTTACTGTATGGTAACATCTATGTACTTCAAAATTTACATCTTACCAACACCCCTTTCCTATGTTAGTCTATATATATTTCTGTATTAACTTTGTATTTTC
>NC_056745.1:582991921-583096921 GCF_019279795.1 Protopterus annectens | reverse complement strand
GGGCTCCGAACCAGCAAGCCCATGCTGCTAGGCTGCAAAAGCTGCATCGCGAGGAAGGTTAGTAGTAATCTTGCATGTACTGTCATAAGAAAAATATATAACAGTTCTAGAAAGTGTTGTACCAGTATAAAAATGTATTGTGTATGGGATGTACTGAATAAACCAGACAATATGGCAGGAAGACTGTCATATAGGTTGTGTGGAAATAAAGGTGTAATATCTTGTGAATAAAAGGATAACCCCTGGAGTGCTTGTGTATATTCTGCTTTCATATGTTGTTGTAGTGTTGCATTCTGTAAATAGTACTGTTGTATTAACAGTGTTACCCACATTGTTGAATGCAGTTAAAATGTGTAGGAAGTTCAGTATAACAATGTTGGAAGTCCCAAGAGGTCAGTCATATAGAACAATTGAGGGAGACTTAGAAACCATTGGAATGCTTCACACCGATTCAGTGTACTGTGATATCAACTGAATATTTTTACCAAACACAGCAGGGGTTTGAATCCCGGGAGTGGTAGTAAGTTGTGTGCATAATCATAACCCACAACTGTACAGAGTTTGTGAGAATGTTCAGATAGAAAGCTGTATGCATAATTAGACCCAACAACTGTACAGACTTTGCTAGAATGTTCAGATAGTACGCTGTAAGCATAATCATAACCATCAATTGTACAGACTGTGGCAGAATGTTCAGGTAGTAAGCTGTATGCATAGTCATACCCCTCAACTGTTCTGATCTGTCCAGCATGTCTAGATAAATGGCCCATATCTGCTGCCCGGTAACCTGTTCCCCTGACAAATCAGTGAGATGATCCAAGAAATGTAGGCAGCTTATACTGACATATAATGGGTAGTGAGACCTGAAAATAAAAAGAGAATGTATATGAAAGCAAACCTGTCATTGTAGCATCTCACCCAAAGTGTATGACAGCTATTCCAAAATATGTCACATTAACACCTGCAAACTGTCAAGCCTTGACCAGAGTGTGTGCAATAATGGATTCTTAGTTACGTGTATAACATCAACATGGAATCTGGGAGTATGTGTAGAATCTGTCAGGTAGTGTTAACAAATATTACTCCACAGCTATAACAGGTAAGAGGTGTAGACTGTAGTTACAACACAGTTCACTCATATACTTGCCTACAAGCATGGGATCTGGGAGTATGTGTAGAATCTGTCAGGTAGTGTTAACAAATATTTTCCCCTCAGCTATAACAGGGTAAGAGGTGTAGACTGTAGGTACAACACAGTTCACCTATATACTTGTCTACAAGCATGGAATCTGGGAGTACATGTAGAATCTGTCAGGTAATGTTAACAAAGTTCCCTCCACAGTTATAACAGGTAATAGGTGTAGACTGTAGTTACAACACAGTTCACTCATATACTTGTCTACAAGCATTGAATCTGAGAGTATGTGTAGAATTTGTTAGGTAGTGTTAAAAATATTTTCTCAACAGCTATAACAGGTAAGAGGTGTAGACTATATGTAAGACACAGTCCAAGTATATACTAATCTACAAACATACCATTGTACAAAGTAAGGCCATTTGGTAGTGTAATAATACATGTAAGGGACAGATCACTGCAGTAACTAAGAAAGTTGTGAAAACTACAGGGATATATTAGTTGTTAATTGACATCTCTCTCTCACCCCCACCATATGTGCAACAATAACCTAATTACACACCTAAATTAGTACATGTACACTTCAATCTTTTGTTGGGACATATGTCCTATCGGTTTATAAATAATCCCATTTATTTCTATGCATGTGCCATGTTAATGTACTCCCATATTGGTGGCCTGTTGACATCAATGAAACCTGCATGCTGTTGTGATGGCCACTGTTGTCCCATATATGGATGTGTTCTGCTCACCCTGAAACTGTTGTAAATCTGGTGTCTTGGGTTAATGGATATACTTATGCATGTTGTTATAACTAATCCTGAATGCTGTTGACTATTACTAACCGATATCTGTCCTAAAATGGCAACACAATAGCTCGTATGGGAAGGCAGGTCCCAGCGGACCCACCTGTTCCACCTCAGCTGGTCATGGCACCGGGCACCAGCACGTCTGGGGCCCAGCCTGGGACCTCCTCCTCCATTGGCCCTGCACCACTTTCAGGTGGAACTGCCTCAGAGGATGGACCCCCCCCCGGGAGCAGGGGCATAGAGGTACCTGTCACCCACCAGCAGGACCGGGCCATGATGCATAGGGAACTTGACAGGGAGATTCGAGACCAGCTACACCAGCTTGAGGGCCGCGTGGCACAATTAGAGGGTGAGCCTACCCAGCACAGCCACCTTTGGGGCTGTGCAGGTGCAGTGGTGACTGCCCATGGGTGGGGACCTCAGTCCCACTGTTTCCATTTGGGTGCTCATGGGCTTGTGACTTCCAAACACCCCACCCCGTCCAAGGTGATTACCCCCACATGTGTCATATACTGCCCTGTATGCATCTTTTTTGTCTTGTCTGTTAACCTATCCAACCTACCTCCCCAAATATACCTACTACCCCTTCCCATCATCCCACTCTCACCTGAAAAAAGGGGCAATCTGTTCCCACAAAATAATATCGCCCCATACATAGCTGTCCATTTTGCATATGTGTCCACTGGACACAAGTAATCTGGTTTAATTGGCATCACAACTAATTATTGTTATCCTCACCCCCACCCAGGGGTTTGAGTGTTCAAATCTACCTCCAAATTCAGTGTATATGCACAGCTGTTGCTGTAGACGAAATGGGTGGCTATGGACCTTCTTTACACCCTTCCTGCACATCTCTGGTTTTTTCCCTATTGTCTTTCCCTCTTTGTGCCCCTTTATTAACCACTTTCCTGTCAACCCCTTTTTCTTTTCTTTTAAAGAAATTAGCATGGGGGTAAGCGGGAGTAAGCACTTTTAAGCAACAGTAAGTGGGTTTAAGCCTGTTTGCACAGGGGTAAGCACTGCCTACACAGGTTAACCAATTCAGAAGCTAACAGAGTATAAGAAACTGTAACCTTTAGTTAGCAGTGCTTAGCTCCAAGCAAATCCGCTCAAAACCACTTACATCTGCTTTAAAGTGCCTTAATCACTCTGTATCCAATGGCCTGTGTTCTGCCAAGCAACAAAATAAACAGCCTCTGCAAGGCTCAAACCCAGGATCCTGCACACCATAGACAAAGTGATGTGCCCCCCACACCCCCACTACTTAAATATTCTAACTCCGAGGTCACACTACATACAAAAACACACAAAACACCACCACACAAGCTACATTCTCCTCACACACACACACACACACACACACACACACACACACACACACACACACACACACACACACACACACACACATCACAATAACAAAACACACCAACACACACCACAGCCGCTACCCAAAACCTTTAACACATAAACAATTACCTGAATCCATAACCACAGTGAAACACTAGAAGTGTTAATTCAAAATCTCAGGTATGCGAGATTTTGAATTTCGCTCTTCTGAATTTTTGTTCTTTTCAGGTTTTCACTTTGCGGGCTTGAAATTCTGAAATTTCGATATTTCAGTATTTCGAGCTTCAAAAGTGAATCCATATATAACTTGAGCACTAATCCAGGCATTCTTTAAAGTATTCAGTTGTATTTATTACTGCTGGTAGTAACTTGATTAAAGTGTAGCTATCATTTCTAAGTCTTTTGGATTAAGCACTTGGGCTTCAGACCAGTTGTTTTACATTAGGAAGGTTTGTGGCCTGCACTGTGGTGGCAGGACAGGTAGCTTACATCCTTCTAAGTTGGGAACTGCTGATTGAGAGCTCAGTGTCTGTTATTCTAAAAGTGTATTACTTCTGGTTTAAGCACTTGGGTTTCAGGCCAGTTATTTTACGTTAAGAAGGATTGCGGTCTGCACTCTTGTGGGAGGAGAGGCTGGACTCTGCCCTTCTGAGCAGAGAATTTCTGGTTAGAGGCTTATAGTGCCTGCATATTCTAACTGTTTCTTACTGAAATTGGTACACCTTGTTTGCTGTAGCATAGACTAGATCCAGGCCTGCTGAATCTAGCTTTATTTGTATGCTTGTTGTTTGTTTATTTCCCTGAAATGCTAATTCCACCTAATACGTGGCCTTTTAGCACTTCTGTGGATCCCTAGTGATATCTGCATTGCTTACTGTACTTATTTCCTTGTTTCACTTGAAAGAAAGTTACTGTTTGTCGTTTTTGCATTTAAGTTACCTGTAACACATTGCATTTAAGTTACCTGGCACTTGCTCACTAAAGCAATTATATAAGTCAGCTCTAAAAAGTTAAAAGCACTACACCCTCACAAACTCTCCCTCAGTACCTTGTTCCCCATTGGCCCTTTTTTTCAATTATAAAGGAATTCCCAATACTATTCTAGCATGTCCAAAGGTCAGTTGTCAATCTCCTCTCCGGTCCAGCTGGTGAATCTGGGAATCTTGAGGCAATGTTACAACTGCCTCATGTACACAGACAACCCTCTCCTCCTCCCAACAAATTCCAACACATCTGAAAGATGCAACCATATAGCCAAACTGGAGGCTAAGCTCTCTCAACTCAGTACTGGCGTAACCAGTCAGGAGGAGAAGGAAACCACACTCACTACAATTCCAGTCTCACATAGACCTACCACAACAACAAACCAAACACATAAACACATAAAAACATACTCGGAGGCTCTAAATAAAAATCTGCCTAAGCAGCAGAGACCTCCAAAGCAGACACCCAAGCAACTGCTACCCCAAAACAAAACACGTGCAACACATAGCTCACAAAGCCAGTGTGCCGAACAGTCACAGCCTTTAAGGCTAAACAACACACCTGATACACTTGTAATAGGTGACTCTATCGTCAGGCACACTGACGTCCCGCTCACGAGGCTGAACAAGGAGAAGGTCACAGTGAGCTGCCTGTCGGGCGCTAGGATCCGCCACATAACACAAGCACTCAGGTCACTCCAAGGCAAGTACAAATATGACTCAGTCATTGTCCATGCTGGTGTGAATGACCTGAGACGTACCTCCCTGGACTACATGAAAGGAGACATAGAGCATGTAGCCCAGGCCGGTATGACCCTGACCTTGAGTAGCATCTTACCCTCACCAAGAATGATGCCACAATATGAAGACAAGATGATCAATTTCAACAATTGGCTTAAGTGTTGGTGTCATTCAAAGGGGATCCAATGCCTGTCAGCTTGGGATGACATGCTCAACAAGCCACGATGCTTCGCTAGGGACGGCTTGCACCTGTCACCCCTGGGCTTTTGGATATTGGCAAAGGCTCTTGCTACCCCCATAGTGCCTTTTTTAGGCAAGGCTCAAAAGACAAACCCACCTCCATAGGTATCACAAGGGATAAGAAACTAAGAGTAATGCTACTCAATGCCAGAAGTCTAAACCTCAAGATGCATGCACTCAAAACTCTCCTTAGCATGGAGAACATCGATATCTGTGCAGTAACAGAAACCTGGTTCAAGGCTCCCGAGAGCACCCCAACACTACCAGGTTATACCTCATACCATGCTTTTCAGCCCCAAAACTTGGGCCGAACCACAAAAGGAGGGGGAGTATCAATATTCGTCAAAGATACCCACACCTCCAGGTTGGTGGCACAGCACGAAGCATCAGAGACTATCCATGTGCAACTAACTGTGGGTAAAACTGCCTTCCAGTTTATAGCCTGCTACAGACCACCCTCCCAAACACAGGAACCCCACTTGGCCTTCCTGAGAATACTGGAAAATATGAAGGTCTCTCCAAACACCATTATACTGGGCAACTTCAACTATACAAACATAGACTGGGAGCATTACTCTAGCTCCAACACCCTAGCCCAAAGGTTCCTAGAATTTATAAACTCAAATGCTATGGAACAACTTGTTACCACTCCCACAAGAGGGGAAAACATACTGGACCTGATCATCACCAACATGGGGACACTATGCTCCAGACCAGAAGTGTATCCCTCACTGGTAAGATCAGACCATAAACTAATCTCACTGGATATTCACATCCCGACCCCACCCCCTGCCCAGAAAACCACAGTGAAAAACTTCTCTAAAGCAAATTTCACACGCCTCAAAACCGAGGTGAAATCCTTCAAAGCCCCTGGGCCTGTGGAAAATACAGCCCAGACCGCAGAATCCTTTATAAACACATTCTATGAACACCTTCAGGAATGCATGGATCATGCAATCCCAAATAAAACCAAGACCCAATCCTCCAAAGGCAGACGTCCTGTCTGGTGGACCCCAGCCATAAACAAACTATACAATAGAAGGAGGAAACTACTACATGATAGAGCAAAATCCCAAAAAGGGAAGGCATCTCTGATCAGTGTTAGCAAAAAACTACGGGCACTCATAAAATCGTCTAAGGCCAGCTTTGAGAGAAATATTTCACAGGACACTAAGGATAATCACAAGGCTTTCTTTAGTTATGTTAGGAACCTGGGTGGGAATTCCCAGATATGCTCAGAATTAGTCCAAAATGACAAAAAATACACCAAGCCCACAGACATTGCCAACATCCTAGCTGACAAGTTCAGTGCAAACTTCTCCCCCTCCCCCAAAAACGCAAACTTCTATCCCAACAGAGTGCTGCGCCCCTGCCATCTCAGATGCTCAGGTAAGAGCCGCCCTCTCCAAAGCAAAAACACAGCATCAATGGGACCAGATGGTGTCCCGGGCTGCGTCCTACATGAACTCCAAGAAGAGCTAAACCCAAACATAAAACTACTGTTCAATCTTAGCCTTACTACAGGATATGTACCCAAAGAGTGGCGTACAGCAACAGTGGTCCCTCTCCACAAAGGTGGTGCCTCAATGGATCCTGGAAACTATCGCCCCATAAGCCTGACTAGCTTGGTCTGCAAAGCTATGGAAAGGATCATCATGGACCTCATAAATAAAGATATTGGGGACCTACAGACACTGGATCCTACCCAGTTTGGCTTTGTTAAGGGCAGATCCTGCCTCTTAAACCTGGTCGATTTCTTTGAAACAGTCACCAAGGCCATTGAGGAGGGGAAGGTGGTCCACACAGCCTAGAATTTATAAACTCAAATGCTATGGAACAACTTGTTACCACTCCCACAAGAGGGGAAAACATACTGGACCTGATCATCACCAACATGGGGACACTATGCTCCAGACCAGAAGTGTATCCCTCACTGGTAAGATCAGACCATAAACTAATCTCAGTGGATATTCACATCCCGACCCCACCCCCTGCCCAGAAAACCACAGTGAAAAACTTCTCTAAAGCAAATTTCACATGCCTCAAAACCAAGGTGAAATCCTTCAAAGCCCCGGGCCTGTGGAAAATACAGCCCAGACTGCAGAATCCTTTATAAACGCATTCTATGAACACCTTCAGGAATGCATGGATTATGCAATCCCAAATAAAACCAAGACCCAATCCTCCAAAGGCAGACGTCCTGTCTGGTGGACCCCAGCCATAAACAAACTATACAATAGAAGGAGGAAGCTACTACATGATAGAGCAAAATCCCAAAAAGGGAAGGCATCTTTCATCAGTATTAGCAAAAAACTACGGGCACTCATAAAATTGTCTAAGGCCAGCTTCGAGAGAAATATTGCACAGGGCACTAAGGATAATCACAAGGCTTTCTTTAGTTATGTTAGGAACCTGGGTGGGAATTCCCAGATATGCTCAGAATTAGTCCAAAATGACAAAAAATAAACCGAGCCCACAGACATTGCCAACATCCTAGCTGACAGGTTCAGTGCAAACTTCTCCCCCCTCTCCCCACCAAAAGGGCAAATATCTATCCCAACAGAGTGCTGCCCCCTGACATCTCAGATGCTCAGGTAAGAGCCCTCTCCAAAGCAAAAACACAGCATCATTGGGACCAGATGGTGTCCCGGGCTGTCCTACATGAACTCCAAGAAGAGCTAAACCCAAGCATAAAACTACTGTTCAATCTTAGCCTTACTACAGGATATGTACCCAAAGAGTGGCGTACAGCAACAGTGGTCCCTCTCCACAAAGGTGGTGCCTCAATGGATCCTGGAAACTATCGCCCCATAAGCCTGACTAGCTTGGTCTGCAAAGCTATGGAAAGGATCATCATGGACCTCATAAATAAAGATATTGGGGACCTACAGACACTGGATCCTACCCAGTTTGGCTTTGTTAAGGGCAGATCCTGCCTCCTAAACCTGGTCGATTTCTTTGAAACAGTCACCAAGGCCATTGACGAGGGGAAGGTGGTCCACACAGCCTACCTGGACCTCTCAAAAGCCTTCGATACAATACCCCACTCGGGCATTATAGATAAGCTCACCAACTTAAATATAAACCCCTATGTCACTAGATGGGTTGCAAACTGGCTCAAGGACAGAATCCACATGGTTAGAATTGCTGGAGCCATGTCAGACTCCAAACCAGTTACAAGTGGCGTCCCACAAGGCTCAGTCCTGGGAACTCTCTTGTTCGGTATATATTTCTCGGCGATACAGGCCAACACGGAAGGACTGTGGCTGACCAAGTTCGCAGATGACTGCAAACTGGGCACCATAATCAACTCTCCAGCCGACACAAGCATCCTCCAAAAGGGCCTCATAGAAACAGACAACTGGTGCCAGAGCCATGGCCTCAAGCTAAACCAAAAGTGTATAGTCATCCCCTTTGGCAAAAACAAAGTGCCCACAAATTACCACATAGGTGGTAATCCATTAAGTACAGAAGAAGTCATTAGGGACCTGGGGACCCAAGTTGATAGCAATCTCTTATTTGACAACCACGTGGCCAAAGTGGTTAGAAAAACATTTTATATAGCCCACCTAATCATGAAGGGATTCACATCTAGATCAGGGGAGGTCATCGTACCTCTTTACTCATCCCTCATCAGGCCCATAATTGAGTACAATGCCCCTTTTGGGATGTACCTTACCAGACACCTGCAGCAACTGGAAAGACTTCAAAAGTATCTCACCAAGAGGGTCAAAGGGCTCAAACAGATGCCATATGCTGCTCGGTTAAAGAAACTCCAGCTCTACTCAGTGGCATACCGCCTGCTCAGAGGCGATCTGTGCCTGACGTATAAAGCCATGTCCAAACCGGAATTAATGGACATGCTGCACCTCAGAAAATCCAAATCCCATCGAGCTACGCGCTCGAGAGACTTGAACCTCAGCATTGAAATAAATAGGACATGCTGGAAGGACAGATTCATAACTCAGAGGCTCCCTTCACTCTGGAATAAAATCCCAGTCCAGGTTAGGCAGAGCCCCACATTGACTCTCTTCAAGAGGAATCTTGATGAGTGGATGGGAGATCGTAGGTTTACCCCGGCTATCACTTCTGTGTCACTGTTAGACAGAGGCACAGTATACTAACCTCAAAAAAAGACATAGCAAAATTAATTTAAAATGGGTAGCCAAACACTCTGGCTAGGCTTATAAATGCCCTAGGGCAGATAGCCTAGTATGAACCTATGAACCTATGAACATATATATATATATATATATATATATATATATATATATATATATATATATATATATATATATATATATACATATATATATGTATATATATATATATATATATATATATATATATATATATATAAATATATAATTGTGTATATATATATATATATATATATATATATATATATATATATATATAAATATATATATATTTATATGTATGTATATATATATATATATATATATATATATATATAGATATAGATATAGATATATTATATAGATATAGATATATATATATATATATATGTGTGTGTGTGTGTGTGTGTGTGTGTGTGTGTGTACATATATATATATATATATATATATATATATATATATAAACATGAATATATATATATATGAACATGAATATATATATATATATATATATATATATATATATATATATATATACATGAACTACAGAATGAACTGCACCCCACCTAAGCACCATGTTCAGTCATCATAGCCTCACCTCAGACTTTGTGCCCACTGAATGGCACACAGCGATGGTTATCCCACTCCACAATGGGGGAGCCACCACGGACACCGGGAACTACTGCCCCATTAGCCTAGTGAGCCTGGTCTGCAAGCCCATGGAACGTATCATCATGGAATTTATAAACAAAGACATTGGTAATCTCTGAACTCTGGACCCCACCCAGTTTGGATTTGTAAAAGGCAGATCATGTCTCCTAAACCTGATATACTTCTTTGAAGCAGTCACCAAAGCCGTAGACAAGGGTTAAGTGGTTTACACAGCCTATCTAGATCTCACCAAGGCTTTTGACATCATCCCCCACTCTGGAATTATAGATAAACTCACTAAACTAGATACAAATCCCTATGTCACAAGTTGGGTTGCCAACTGGCTCACTGACAGAACCCACACTGTAAAAGTTGCGGACTCCAAATCTGACCTCAAAGCAGTGACAAGTGGAGTACCACAGGGTTCAGTCCTGGGTCCTCTCCTGTTTGGTATCTACTTTTCTAAAGTACAGGCTAATACAGAAGGTCTTTGGCTAGCAAAGATCGCATATGATTGCAAACTAGGAGCCATAATTGAAACTCCTAATGATGTGGACATCCTACAAAAGGCCCTCACTGAGACAGATGACTGGTGTCAAAGCCAAGCCTT
This sequence comes from Protopterus annectens, assembly GCF_019279795.1. Lineage (NCBI taxonomy): Eukaryota > Metazoa > Chordata > Ceratodontiformes > Protopteridae > Protopterus > Protopterus annectens. The sequence goes on along the minus strand of NC_056745.1, from coordinate 583,086,263 downwards.
CAAGCTCAATGCCAAAAAGTGCATTGTCATCCCCTTTAGTAAAAACTCTGTACACATGAGCTACCACATAGGTGGTAGTCCACTTAACACCGAAAGTGTGATAAGAGACCTTGAGACACAGGTGGACAGTAGTCTCTCCTTTGATAATCACATCACCACAGTAGTCAGGAAATCCTTCTACATGGCACACCTCATCACAAAAGGTTTCTCATCCAGAAAAAAAGATGTCATTGTTCCCCTCTACTCATCACTCATTAGACCCATTATAGAGTACAATGCCCCTTTTGGTATCTACCTCACAAGACATCTACAACAACTGGAAAGGCCTCAGAAATACCTCACAAGGAAGATTACCAGCCTCAAACAGATGCCCTACGCAGACCATCTCAAAAAACTCCAGCTTTACTCTATCACATATCGCCTACTCAGAGGCGATCTCTGCCTAGCATACAAAGCTATGTCAAACCCAGAGCTGCCACTTAAAGAAATCCAAATCCCTCTGAGGTACAAGTTCTAGGGACTTAAACTTGTCATCAGAATAAACAGAACATGCTGGAGGGATAGATTCTTGTCCCTAAGACTTCCCATACGCTGGAACAATCTACCTATCTATATCAAACAAAGCTCCTCATTAGCACTCTTCCAGAAATATTTTGATGATTGGATGGGAAATAGGAAATTCACCCCTGGGATCACCTCTGTGCCTCTTCTTGACAGGGGCACAGGAAAATAATTTTCTTGGGTGGCAAAAGCCAGGGTACCTTTTTGGCTAGGCTTGTATAGGCCCTAGGGCCGATAGCCTAGTACCTACCTATGAATCTATGAACCTATACGACTAAGCCATGCCAGATATACATAAATCTGCTGTTTTCAGAATCTTATCATCCAGCCCCTTCATGCAACAGTACAGAGAATGTATACCAACATCTAGATGTATGTGTGTGTGCAAATATATTAACATCTAAACAGATACAACATATCTATATATGTTGATATATATATATATATATTTAGAAATATATACATAGATATATATATATATATATATATATATATAAATATATGAACAAATATACATGCAAATGCCTACATCGACACATATATATGTCTACACCTATACGTGCACATATACACAGCTAGGTACATATATGTACGCAGTTATATATCTATGTAAGTATATATAGACATAGTCATATATATATATAGATATATATATATATATATATATATATATATATATATATATATATATATGTATATATAAGCAGATATATATATATATATATATATATATATATATATATATATAATATATATGTGGCCATACATCTGTAGATAGCAATGGTAGATTAACAAAAACAAATATTTCCACATGGACCATTAATGGGTTTGAGAGGCCCCAAACAATATATGTCTTGTACGAAGAGGCATACCCCCCAAAGCCAAACATGTCCACCCTGCTATACACTACAAAGTGTTGCAGATCCCATAACCAGGACCTGACATGACATGGGCGCAAGATATTAACAGTACTACATCCCGCCTGCATGATGTCAGGCTGGTATTGGTAACATATCATGCAGTACAGTCTGGCTCCCATAGGAAATGTAAAATGTGGAAGCTATCAGCAACATCCCCAGGATACATATACACAAACACATATATGCAGATACAGATATACACACATATATATATATATATATATATATATATATATATATATATATATATACATGTGACTACATATACACACGCATATATATGTATAGTAAGATATATATGTAGAAGGTGCACAACATATGGAACAGCCACTATGCCTACAGTTCACACCTGGACACTGTATGGGCCACCCATACAAATGACAATCATTGCCTGCAACATATACCCACGGAGAGGTCATAGGACAAAAAAACACACACAGGTTTGCAGAAATGGTAAACCTTTATTTGTGTACTATTACAGTTCTATATACTATTGCTACTGTAATTGGGATTGTCTTCACAGACATGGTGTATGTGGGAGGTCACATCTGTTTTCCACGTGTGCCATTAGCTACTGACAGACATCCTAAGGACATCATAGTAAAGTACCGCTACTAGCACGTACTGCCTCTGTCGACTGCAGCAGAGATATTGGCCAATATGTGAGGACATTCTGACACACTCTGTACAGTCCAGAGGTATACACAGAACCCCTTAGTGCAAAACATGTGTACCATGCCTGACAGTATGGATGTTAACAGCCATGTAGATGGGTAAAACACATAACGACTGGTATGCATATGCCACCATAGTTTATGCATTCACACACCCCTGTCTGGCCTGACACATAATAACCACTGGTACAGAGATGCCATGGCCACATACTACCCACTAGATATTGACATATATCTGTACAGCATCCCACTGCTCTGTCTGACATACATGACTGTTAAGGGAAGCCCAGCAGCAGTACATCTGGCAAGTATCTTCACATGACATCTCACTGGGTAAGTACACTAAGCTGCTAGGCATGAAACAATGCACTGTGCAGGCTACAGGCAGACTGGCTCAACACTGGGCTACATCTCCTATGATGAAATGCACATGTACCTACATATATAGCAGGCTGTACAGGCATGTCACAGCATGGGGTAAGATACACCTGTGTGAAAGTGCATAACCACAACCAATGAGAACACAGCCACAGTCACATATGGCAAGCTAGCATGATATTATAGTATATGAATGGGTCTATATTAGAACATCGAAGTTTCAGAACTTCGAATGTTCTAATATCGACCCCTAGTAACTGAAAACTGATAACATCGAAAATTCAGAACAGCTAATTTTTTCCTAGGGAAAAAATTTGCTGTTCCAAAACACATACACACAACACAAACACACCAAACAAACATCAATCCACACACATACACCTAAAATCTTACATCTAACCCTACACTAAACTGTACGTGCAACACTATCCACCCACTTACCTTAACCCAAACCCTAACCCTAAAGTCCGCCACTATCGCACACACACCTCACCCGTGCCCTAACCCTAACTCACCTACCCCGCCCTAACCCTCACATCCAGACATTCGTACACTTACCTGACCAGCGCCCTAACCCTAACTCACCTAACCCGCCCTAACCCTCACATCCACACAATCGCACACTTATCTGAACCCGACCCATAACTTTCCACCACAGTGCTGAAAATAGTGAAGCGACAGGAACAGACAACCAAATTCTTTTCCTAGGAAAGAATTTGGTTTTCTAAAACTTCGTTATTTTCAGCTTTCGCTTATTAGGGGTCGATATTAGAGCATTCAAAGTTCTGAAACCTGGATGTTCTAATATAGACCCTATATGGACTATCTGTTCAGCACCATCCTCATATGTGCCACTCATATACTAACACTACATATACTGGCCCGCTACACAGTTTGGTCTGATGGCTGACTGTGGTATGGGACATATGTGTGCATGGCCCTACAAACATGTAAGCCAATACAGTAACATACAGTGGAGCAGCATGTAACATCAGATAGGACATGACCTAGGATGATAACAACTACCACAGTCTGTATACAGGCCAAGGTACATATTAACAATACACACACTGTTGACATTCACCATAAGTACACAGACATCAGTACTGTACAAACAACCACAGTATGTCCAGATTATGTCATCAAATATAATTCCTACTGTACATAACATGGGTAGCAGTCTTATATCTCACTGGCTTGTTATCAGATATGATGACACTATTTATGGTGTACAGCACATATGCACCTCTTAATGCATGACATATGTACAAAGGTTGACTGAGTTGTGGCTGGAAGCATATACACAGGGCCAATATTGACACATTGCTGTGATAACATCATACATTTACTGTTGTAACAGGGTTTGTTGCAACATATGTTCTATGAGGGATATGAAGTCAGTAACTGTCATGGCTTTCACCATCTACAGACTGCAATCCTCACACTACCTTATGCAGTTCACAGATACATGTTCTGTGGGTAACACATGACACCAAAGGCACCACACACTGCCCAGTCTGCAGATGACCCTACAGATGGGGAGTCCTCATAAACATACAACTGACAAGGCAGGTATTCATACATGTAGGACAGCCATATCCGCACACACCCTGTTAAACCAACATTACTCCGAATGCAGTATAGCAGCACTTACAGTCTGTAGTCAGGTCAGGCACATCCCCCTCCTGTGTGTTGGCCTGTTTCCACAGTGTATGTTGTCAGAGGTAAATCCCCACTCCATCTGAGATGCTGTTTGCCAAACAACAGAACGAGTTCCTGCTCACAGTGAATGAAAAGGACCAACACAAACATGATGTTCCTAGATATTGGAGTGTGTTTCCATGCAATTGATTATGGGAATGTTACCACAGCTGTTCCACATGCATTCAGCTAGGGGAGGGCTGCAATTTGTGCAGAGGCCATCAGCTGATCATGAGCATTACCTAAAATACACATGCTGCTGCTGCCCAAGAAAAGCAGGTATAGGTCTCCACATCCACCAATGAAGGAGTGAGAGAGGCAGACAGAGGCATTGACAAGTCAGGGAGGGATGGGAGAGTAAAACTTACACATGTTTGTGTCACACACCTACCAGCACAGGGTATCAAACCCCTGATATCTATGTAGTGCTATCACAGTCCTATGCACTTGTTGGATGCACCACATAGGTTACCTGTTGTGGAGTCTGCAGAACATATATGTGATGGTGAGTGACATCTGCAACAGGGATATGGTAGCTATATGGTAGGTGATGTACAGGTGCCTGTCCGCATGAATAGGTGCAAGCGTCAACACAGTCACACTCTCACAGGGATGCACACACATTGACACACTTGGCAGGGCCAGGGATACAGCTCATCCCTAGTGTGATTGCCACAGCACATTACTGTGCAGGTATCATATGCCTCATATGGAGGTTATATGGGCAAAGGGTATGAGGAGGTGTCTGACATCAGACAGCATGCTTCAGTATGCCACTGGGGGTTGTGGTGAGTGTGGATGTGATCATACACATCACACAACAACACACACAAACACACAGGGTGCCAGTACTAACATGCATGGGTGCATTTTTGCATGGGTATGTGATGGTCGACTGTGCCAGATGGCTATACAAGGCTAGGTGATGGGTATATCTTGGCATCAGGCCACATGACAGTGGTCTGCATTGGTTTGGCTATACAAGGCTAGGTGATGGGTATACCTTGGCATCAGGCCACATGACAGTGGTCTGCATTGTTTTGTGCATTTGCCCACACAGGTGGATACTGTATCCACCATCCAGTCACCTGGGTGGCTATTGCATGTGGCCAATGCTGTGCATTGCTTGCCATGTATGTGTTCCCTAGTCCATGGCATGGACGGTGTCTGGGATGTGCACACCTCCCACATGCATGTACAGTGATGTGTGGAACTGTACCTGGGGTGTTGGGCCCATGTTGTGTACACAGATTATCATCAGATGTGCCAGTCTTGGCCACTTGTGGCAGGAACTGGTAATGGAAAGCAGGTTAACCCTGCACTTACATTGATAGCATGCTAACAGCATTCTCTGGTGTCAGTGGCATCTGTCCATACAGGACATGTTTTCAGGCATGGTATGTCCTTTGTGGGTCACATGTGATGGCACCACAGGTGTTGCAGGTGTCCAGTGGGGAACATGCACTGTCTGCATTTATGTGCCTATTGGGCAGATGGACAGGGTCCATAATTACTATCAATCACCAATATGGGTTGAGAGTGTGCTCTGGGTAGTACTGGGGTTGCTAACTGTGAACCCACACACACACACACACACACACACACACACACACACACACGTCATGTCTGGGAGTTGAACCCCTACTTACTTAGTTTATTACAATACATGGGTATAGTATGCACCACAGAGATTACTGGAGTACTCCTTCCCCAGAGGTGTATTTCACATTGGATGACATCAGCAGGACTGCCAAAGTACGCCATTGGACATGCACTGAGTGTAACTAGCCACACAGACATTGGAACACATACAAAACATCCACAACTGACATGTGTGGGTATAGAACCCCTAACAGAAGTCTATATCACACAACAGCATGGAGCTGTTATAGTATGCACCACAGGGACTACTGAAGACCTCTTTCCCCAAAGGTGTATTTCACATTGGATAACATCAGCAGGGCTGCCAAAGTAGGCCATTGGACATGTACTGAGTGTGACTTGCCTAAAATGCATTGCTCCTTACACAGACATTGAAACACTCACAAAACATCCGCAACCCACTTGCATGGGTACAGAACCCCTAACAGAGGTCTATATCACACTACAGCAGCATGCAGTTATGGCACTGGCTATGGAGATTTCTGGGCTATGTTCTTCCCAGAGTTGTATTTCTAGGTGGATGACATCAGCAGCCTTGCCAGTGTAGAGCATACAAATTGCATGGAGTGTGACTACCCTAAAAAGCATTGCTCTATACACAGATACAACACAAACTTGCTATGTCTGGGAGTAGAACAGCTACCTATCTAATTGATCACAAAACAGCAGTGCGCAGTTACAGGACACACTATGGAAATTACTGGGTGATAATTTCCCAGAGTTGTATTTCTAGGTAGATGACATCAGCAGCCATGCCAAAGATGAGCATTTGAATTGTAGGGAGTGTGACTACCCTAAAAAGCATTGCTCTCTACACAGACAGACACACACACAAACACTTGCCATGTCTGTGAGTAGAACAGCAACCTATGTAATTTGTTACAATACAGCAGTACACTATTACAGGACACACTATGGAGATTACTGGGGAACAGTTTCCCAGAGGAATATGTCTAGGTGGATGACATCAGCAGCCTTGCCAAAGATGAGCATTTGAATTGTAGGGAGTGTGACTACCCTAAAAAGCATTGCTCTCTACATAGACAGACACCTGCCATATCTGGGATGAGAACAGCTACCTAACTAACTTATCACACTACAGCAGGTCACAGTTACAAGACATGCTACGGAGATTATTGGGCTACAGCTACCCAGAGGTGTATTTCTAGGTAGATGACATCAACAGCCTTGCCAAAGCTGAGCATCTGAATTGTAGGGAGTGTGACTACCCTAAAAACATTGCTCTCTACACAGGCAGACACACACCTGCCATGGCTGGGATTAGAATAGCTACCTACCTAACTTATCAAACTACAGCAGTACACAGTTACAGAACACACTATGGAGATTACTGGGCTACAGCTTCCCAGAGGTGTTTTTCTAGGTGGATGACATCAGCAGCCTTGCCAAAGATGAGCATTTGAATTGTAAGGAGTGTGACTACTCTAAAACCATTGCTCTCTACATAAACAGACAGACACACACACCTGCTATATCTGGGATTAGAACAGCTATCTACTTAATTGATCACACTACAGCAGTACACAGTTACAGAACTCGCTATGGAGATTACTGGGTTGTAGTTTCCCAGAGGTGTATTTCTAGATGGATGACATCAGCAGCCTTGCCAAAGATGAGCATTTGAATTGTAGGGAGTGTGACTACCCAAAAACGCATTGCTCTCTACACAGACAGACAGACACACAATTGCCATGTCTGGGAATTGAACTCCTACATAACTATTTTATCATATTACAGCAGTACACAGTTAAGGGAGATTACTGGTATACACCTCTCCCAAAGGTGTATTTCACAGTAGTTAACCTCAGCAGGCTTGTCATACTGGGGCTATGGGGAGGGCAGTGTGTGTGCATGGGCCATAACCCATTTATCTAGGGGTTGACATGCCACATGTGGGCACAACCTGGGTCATATTCCACAGGTATGTGTATACAGCTGCTAGATGACTACTTCCTTGAACAGTCATGTTGCACAGCTGGCACATGCACCACATACTCTGTAATGCTGACAGATACCGGTGGCTAGTATCTGCAGTGTGTGACATCAGACTCTTGTGTGGTTGTGGCCCTTTGGCTGTGTGCTGGGTGGGAGAGCCCTGGATGGCTCCTTGTCACAGTCACCCTCTTCCACACATCTATGTATGTCGACCTTTGGCTTATTATAGTGTGTTGTCCTTACATATATGCCTGTATTCCTATCAACTGTGTGTGCAAAGCATGTGTGGTGCATACTAAGGAGTGTCAGCACTAACATCTGTGGCTGACAGATATGTCTGGTCCACTGGTGTTTGCAGACATGGCCTTCATGTTTTTAAGTGTGTGAGCATGCCCAGTATGACCTTTCAGTATGTTGTTGGCTGACATTGCCTTCGTTACTCTAAGTGTGTGGGCATGCCCAGTATGGCTGTCTGTATTGAATGTGTGGATCGAGTCCAGGTAGTTTGTACTGCAGTGCTGACCTTTGTGTTGTACACCTACAGGTATCATGCTGTCTCTGCAGGGTATCCGTTGATCATTTGGCATGGACTGTTACTACATTTCTGCATAGGATGGGGGGTACACCTGACTATTTCTACATTTCTACACAGGATTGTGTGGAGGGCACACCTGACTGTTACTATATTCTACGTAGGATGGGGGGCACACCTGACTATTTATACATTTCTACACAGGATTGGGGCGGGTATACCTGACTGTTACTATATTTCTACGTGGGATGGGGGGCACACCTGACTATTTCTACATTTCTACACAGGATTGGGGGGCACACTTGACTGTTACTATATTTCTATGTAGGGTGGGGTGCACACCTGACTATTTCTACATTTCTACAAAGGATTGGGGGGCACACCTGACTGTTACTATCTTTCTATGTAGGGTTGGGGGGCACATCTGACTATTTCTACATTTCTACACAGGATTGGGGGGCACACCTGACTGTGACTACATTTCTGCGTCGGGTGGGGGGGCACACCTGACACTTGTACACATTTGCTAGGACTGTACTAATATGTCAGATACTCCATTTCAGTCTGTAGTCTTACCTACCATGCTGGCTAGATTTATACCAGTGTACTACAGGTCTTAGCTTTTAATTACCTACATATTAGGTTTCTGACTTCCTACCCTTCAGAACTGACATCCCACTGCCTGACCTGCTGTAGTCTGTCTGTGTAGGTCTGGGGAGGAGGCTACCCATAGGCCTCATTCAGAGGCCATGGCACAGCCTTTGTTTGTGTTTGTCTACACCTGTCCTGCTGGCTGTGATGTTTGTTGGGTATGTGACCCCCCCGACTGGAATGTGCGAGTCACTTACCTTGTGGGCATCCCAGTATTGAGGGTGGTGCTGCAGGGCTGCCTATGTCGGCTGCACATACTACACTCCCTACACATGGTTAGGCATTGGTAGTGTACTGTTTGGCATCCGTTTTACTATATGTGAGAGTCGGAGGGAGGTGTTATTCCCTGGGTCCCTCCTGTGTCAGTGTATATGCTATGAGTTGCCTTTTTGCCTAGGCCAGGGCATACTGGGCATGCCTTCTTCTGCCTATTGGGGCAGGCTCAGGTTGTTCCTCCACCAAGTCAGTCTGTGCAGGCCTTGGCAATGATGGGGGGCTGTGTGTCCCTGCCCCGTGCTGTTCCTACTGCAGCTGTTTCTGCAGGATCATATTGTGTAGCATGGCACATTCAAGGACAATTTGGGTACATGTAGCTGGTGAGTATGGCAAGGCTTCACCAGATGTGTCCAGGCACTGGAACCGTGATTTAAGCATCCCAAACACATGCTCTACTATAATTCTGGTCTGTGTGTGTGCCTCATCATGGAGTTCTTGTTCAGGTGTGTGTACATTTCTGATGGGTGTCAATAGCCACGGTTCCAGTGTGTATCCAATATCCCCCACTAGGTGACTGTGAGGGATGTCCCCATTGGCAAATTTCTGGTACAGCTGTGTCAGATGCCAGATGTGGAAATCGTGATAGCTTCCAGGGGAGAGAGCACACGCATACATTATTATGCCCTGGGCATCACACATGACCTGGCAGTTGATGGAGGGGAAGCCCTTGTGGTTGATGTAGACCCTACCCTGCTCAATGGGTGGTGCTTTGATGTGTATGTGCATGCAGTCTATAGCACCCACTATTTCAGGGTATTCTGCTATTTGGTGGAACAGTTGCATATTGCTGGACAGCGCCTCACGGATGTTGGGGAAATATACCTGCTCACCGACATGTGCTGACATGGCATCCAGGAACTGGTGGAGTACCCTGGATGCTGATGCCTGTGAAATCCCCATCATATCCCCAGATGGCCTTTGGAAGGTACCTGTAGCTAGTATTGTTTGGCCTACACATACCTTGGCATCCACTGGGATGGATTCCCCTCTATTAGGTCTGTGTGTCTGGCATGGCTGGCACAGCTCAACAATTTGTTGTAGGAGGTCCCTGTCCACCCTATAGCACTCCACTGTCTCCAGATCATGTTGCACCTGGTAGGTTACTCTGGGTCTGTACACTCTTCTCCGTCTCCTCATTGTGGGTTAGTTGACAGCATTCACATCCTCACCACCCTCAGCCTCTTCCACAAGTTGTATGATAGCTATTGCAGCCCCTATCATTTTGCCATTGTGAGTGTTAAAAGCTCCCCGCTTGTTTACAGCGGTGGTGTAGAGTGTGAGAAAAACCAGAGGGGAAGGTGTTTGCTTAGTTTATAGTAATGTTCTGGGCTGGACTGATCTGCTGCCTGTATAATTGGCTTATTTTGGTACATTTCACCTGCCAGCTAAGCTAGTCCTACTTGCTTACATTCATACTGCTGTTTACCCTTCCCATTGCCTTCCTGTTTATGCCCATGTATACACCGTGCAGAGTGCTTAAATGTGCACACTGCTGCTATTTCCTCTTTTAACCTCTGTTTTCTTCCTGTAAAACCTGGTGCGTGGCGCGCACACCTGCTTAGGCTTTGTAAAGAGTGCTAAGCAAGTTTAGACACACCCCCTACCTTAGCTGTGCTAAGCTAGGAGCAAACCCGAGCCACAGGGCTCCAATCTGCTTACAGTATGCCTGACACACACCCCCATGATGTCACCTAACTCCTAGGCTTGCAGCAAGCTATTCCTACTCTTACACTGTTGGGACCTGACTCACATGCTGGGGAAAACTGGGATTCACTATCCTTCCCCTCATTTGCATAGGATTGCCTGCTAATGCATAGTTACATGTCTCACACTGAGCCTACCCTTAGCAGCCACTACTCACTGGCCAGGTTGTCTTCTGCCTGCCATTGACTTGCATGGCAGAACAGTGATTTTTAGTTAGACTGCTTATTTTGGGTTTATTTTATTATTTTCCCCCAATCCCATTTGTGTGCTGCTGCCCTACATTTAAACAGCCAAGATTGGCTAAAAAAAAGTAGATTTTTGTATTTTTTTTATGTTTGCAATGCCAGTGGTCTTATACTTGGTCATTGGCATGCTTACTACATGATACACAGCCTTTATTTGGAGCTGTCATAGCTCTGTTTTGGATTTTGCAGAAATGTACTCAGTTACTAACTGACTACATTTCTGCAGATAGCACTAGTCTTACACGGACTGGTGCAAGCTTCCTTGATTGCAATATCACCTCATTTGCATGGATTTTACCAGCAAATGGGGTGATTTGCATACCAGGGCTTAGTCCGTGCAGGAGTAGTGCAGGAACGCTTGTGTATGCCTCTGCAGGCTGTAGCTGGTATTCTTATACATATTGCCTGCTTGAGCTCCTGCACCGATCTTGCACTCCGTGCAAGCTTTTGAAAATCCAGGAGCCTGTTTTATTGATTATCTGCAACTTTTCTGAGAAAGTAATTTGGATTTGTGAACAGTAGCTATTAGCTGCTAGTGACTGACTGGTATAATGTAGTGCTGGGTCTGTTTTACTTTTCTCTAGTAAGTCCAGGATTACTGTCCATAATGAAGAGCACTGTAATGGACTTCTACATTATATTTCTCAAGCTTCTGAAATAAATATAATTTTATTAGTTTTCTGCTTTGCAATTCTGGTTTCAAGCTGACCACTTCATTTTTGCCCTCGCACTAACTGTGCTCCTTATCTAACTTTTAGTTATGTACTTACCATAACTTTAGATGTATGGGATCCATCTCGCCTACATTCTGTACAGATGGGTTCGGAGCCGATCCTCAGCTCCGACTCGGCATGCTATACTATAGAATGAAGTCTCTTATTGGCTGAGCCTCCTCATATCCCAGGATGCCCCACTACTGCTTCCCCAGATCTTGTTTGTCCACACACATGCACACACACATAGACTGTTGTTATAAGATTGCCAGGTGTTTCAAGAGAGGATAAAACAGTTGTATTCGGACCGTTCAGTCTCTTCTGGCCTCCAAGGCAGGGGGAAGGAGGGTGGGTTATTAGGATAGTAGGCGAGATGGATCCCATACATCTAAAGTTATGGTAAGTACATAACTAAAAGATGTAATGTGATCCTATCTTGCCTACATTCTGTACAGATGGGACAGCGTCCCTAGCACCTAATTCCTGGGTGGCTCGTTGGAAAACAGTCCGGAGAACTGTGGAACCAAAGGAAGCTCGGCCCCTGGATGCCACATCCAATTTGTAGTGAGAAATAAAGGTGTGAAGAGAAGACCACGTAGCAGCTGCACAGATGTCTCTAATAGAGAGCTTGGAATGAAAAGCCGCCGAAGTGGACATAGCCCTGGTAGAATGAGCTTTCACAGGAATAGTAAGCTCTTCATTTGAAATGTGATAAATATGACTGATACAGTCTCTGATCCACTTGGCAATAGTGACTTTCGTGACGGCTTTGCCCAATTTATTGTCCGAAAAAGACACAAAAAGTTGATCTGATTTTCGTGCTTGTTGTGTCCTATCCAAATAGAAACGTAATTGTCTGTGCACATCTAAGGTGTGAAATGTATACTCAGCTCTGTCTGTATACTTAGGGAAAAAGACTGGTAATTCCAGAGATTGTTGCAAGCAAAATTTAGAACAAACCTTTGGTATAAAGGATGGGTTTGGTCTTAGAGAAACTCTATCCTTGTGAAATATCAGGTATGGTGGATTGATGCATAAGGCTTGAAGTTCTGAAACTCTCCTGGCTGATGTGATAGCAACTAGAAGGGCAGTCTTCCAAGAAAGAAATTTCAAGTCACAGGTTGCTGCCGGCTCAAAGGGGGGTGCGGTTAATGCGCCTAACACCACGTTAAGGTCCCACGGTGGTGCAGGATGCGATATAGGTGGCCTAAGAAGCCAAGCTCCTTTAATAAAGGCTTTGCACAACTTATTGTTCATTAAAGGTGGTTCGACGTTCTCATGAAAATTGGAAATAGCCGCCAACTGAACTTTGATGGTGGACACCGAACAACCCTGGTTGAACAGGGAGGTTAAGAATTTCAGAACCTCTGACACAGAAGCTGTCATAGGGTCTAATCCTCGGAGTTGAGCCCAAATAGCAAACCTCTTCCACTTACTGCTATACATCTTTTTTGTAGAAGACTTTTGGGCCGAGGACAAAATATGCATAACCTCAGGGTCAAAAGAATGGCTCCTAACTATGGTCGGAAGAGGAGTAGCCAAGCTGCTAGCTTCAATGAATGGAGGGACTGATGGAGCTGTCCTGACTGATGTATCAGAAGGTCCGGAACTTGGTCCAGGAACCAGGGACTGTCCAATGCATACTTGCGAAGAAAGGGGAGCCATACTTGATGAGGCCAGTATGGGGCGATTAGAATCATTTTGCTTCCCAAGCAAATCGCCTTCTAAACCACCTTGGGGATAAGGGGAACCGGAGGAAAGGCATATAGCAGACCCGGGGGCCAAACTTGGACTAGAGCATCCTTGGGGGTCTCCCCCAGAACTGGAATGAGAGAGAAGAACTGCTGGAATTTTGCATTGAGGGGAGTTGCAAAAAGATCGCAACATGGAATTCCCCATCTCGTGAAAATCTGTGTTACCACTTTGTGATTCAAGGACCATTCGTGTGGGGAGAGAATAGTCCTGCTCAGTCTGTCGGCTATCACATTGGATGTCCCCGGAATGTGTGTTGCCACTAGAAAGCGTTTGGTAGCAATCGCCCAATCCCATACCTTCATGGCCTCTCTGCAAAGGGGGTAAGATCTGGTCCCTCCTTGCTTGTTCAAGTACCGGACTACCGACATGTTGTCGGACTGAATGGCAATCGTCCCCTGGGGAAGGTGGTCATGTAGTGCTTGCAACGTTAGAAGCACCGCCCTCATTTCCAGGATATTGATGTGGAGAAGATTCTCGTCGGAGTGCCACGTGCCTTGGACCAACCTGTCCAGATAATGTCCCCCCCACCCTGTCTGGGAGGCGTCTATAGTCAACGTGGCTGAGGGGGATGGGGGACAAAGGGTCACCCCTGATCCAGGTTGGAGGAATGAAGCCACCAACAAAGATCCTGTTTGCACGTCTCTGTTACCAATATGTGGTGACTGAGGGGGAGGTCTTGATAAGACCACTGGGCTAAGAGGAGCCACTGGAGTATCCTCATATGTAACCTTGCAAAGGGAACGAGAAGAATGGTGGCTGACATGGAACCCAACAGCTGCAGAACCATTCTCGCTGGAGCTCGACATCTGAGGAGTAACGCCCGCACCTGAGACTGCAATGTTGCTATCCTTTCCGCAGGAAGATAGACTCGCATCTGCCTTGAGTCTATTTCTGCACCAATAAACAGAATACGCTGTGATGGCAGCAATACAGATTTTGTCCAGTTGAAGGTGATTCCTAAGGAGCTGCCTAGGGAGATAGTGGCTGCTAGAGTTCTTAAGAGTAGATGCCTTGAGGTGGCAGTTAGGAGCCAGTCATCTAGGTATGGAAACACCTGGATCCTAGACTTCTCAGGTGAGCAGTCACCACTGCCAAACATTTGGTGAACACCCTGGGGGCTGTTGTGAGACCGAACGGCAGTGCACGGAACTGGAAATGACTGTCCCCTAGGCTGAAGAGCAAGTGTCTCCTCGACGCCCGATTTACCAGAATGTGATAATAGGCATCCTTGAGATCTATGGAGCACATCCAAACACCCTTCTCCAGAAGCGGGAGAATGGTTTGCAAGGTGACCATCCGGAATTTGGACTTTTTCACTGATCGGTTTAATTTGCTGAGATCCAAAATGGGCCTCAAGTCCCCGGTCTTTTTTGGTAGCAAAAAGAATCTTGAGTAAGTCCCTGATCCGGTCTGATCTGCGGGGTCAGGTTGGATGACTCCTTTTTGAAGCAGCTTTGAAACTTCGATGGCTGCCATATCCCGTTGACTGGGTGGTGGGTCTGGGATTCTTTGGGACGGTGGGGGGGATTGAGAGAAGGGAATGGTGCAACCTCCGGCGATGATTCGGAGCACCCATTGGTCCTGGGTGATACTTTCCCAGGCCTTTAGGTGCCTCGAAAAATGACCCCCGACTTGCTCTGGAGCTGCACAGTCGGGCACTCCTTCAGGGATGCTGGAAGGAGGAGGAGCCATGAAAGGACTCATGGTCTCCAGTGTTGTGGGGGCCTCCGCGGCCTCTGGGACGGCGTCTCCCTGAAAAATTTCCCCTTCCTCTGCCTCTAGAAGGGGAATCGCTCTGCTGCGATGAGTAAGACTTTTGAGACTTATGGAACCACATTTTCCCCCCTCTTCGAGCCTTGGGATAAGGTCTGAAGGGAGTGGAAAACCGGTCCCCTACGGCAGTTAAAGTCTTGCCCTCCTGCTCGCAGCGAGTCAAAGTGTCCTTTACCTTGGGTCCAAAAAGGGAGGACCCATCGAAGGGGGCATCGGCAAAGGAAGACTTAAAGGCCTCCGCAAAATGACACAGGCGTAGCCAGGCTTGTCTCCGTTGAGCAACACCTGTGCCCACCGCTCTGCTCACTCCCTCGGCTGCATACGAAATGAGCCTCATGGACGAGTTGGATAGGGAGGACAGGGTAGCCAACTGGGAGTTAACCGTCTGGGCCAACTGCTCAGTTAAGTTACCAGAGAGGGTATCTGAAAGCTCCTTGACCAGATCCCTCTGCAGTCTCGTAAAATGCGTCAGGTAATTCAGAGACCTTAATGTAAATTTTGCTGAAGCAGGTGCGCTTCTGCGATCCATGCTCCTAGACACCTTATTAGGAGGATGGACGTTGAAGCCTCTGCCACATCTTGTTGGGTAGCAGATGCCACCACCAAGGCATCTACAGCCACACCTTTGGTAAGAAAGTCCTTATCCGGGGGTGCCAAAAGGAATTTATTGGGGCGAGCTGGCACCGGTTCAACAGAATCCGGATGTTCCCACGCCCTCCGAGAGATCAAATCTAGGAGCTCATCGAAGGACAGAGACACCCAGGAGGCGGAGGGTTGAGCCCCGAAGGGCTTGAGGAACACCGACTCCTCAGCAGAAGGGGGTTTGGACTGCTAGTCGCCTCGTTGTTTAAGGATTTCCAAGATGTCCGCAAAGGATACATCATCCGAGGACGACTTGGGGGAACCCTCCGCATCATCGAGGTCAGTGTCCGAGGTGAGAGACTCATCAGGGGAGTTGACGTGCTTCCTGTTGCACTGTTTCTTCCTAGGAGGTTCCTCCGTACGCTGGAGGACCTCCAGGAAGGAACCCGATGGGGAAACCTCAGGCCCCAGGGCTCCGCTGTCATGAGACAGGGGGACTGCAAAGGAACTAGTCTCCATGCCAAGGGAAGGTGGTGGTGAGAAGGTAGAAGTGGCCAGAGAGGATTTGGCCAAGGCACTCCTCATGGCCGTGAAGGCGGGACCCCCAGAGTCCTGGGAAGGTTCAACCCCCAAGGCCACAACAGCAGACGGAACTCCTGCGGCCGACGCACAGAGAGGGAGGCTAGGAACCGAAAGAATCGGTCCAGAAGCGTCACCACCGGGGCCAACAGAGGAGGTCCGTGTACCGAACACCGACCCGAAGGGCGGGGTTGGAGTTAGGGTCGGAGCTGACCCTACAACTTCCACCGACTCCACCAACACCGACTCCAATGGTTCTGAAGCTGTTGGAGGAGGAAACAAGATGGCAGGGTGGGAAATCGGCTCCGGAGCCGACTGGGCCGGAGCCGAGACCAACTTTTGAAAGACCGGAGACTGAAAAAGCCTTTGAAGCACCCTGTCTACATCCGAATCGGACATCCTCGATGACCGAGAAGAGACCGACCGGGTCCGAGTTGACTTCTCCACCGGCTCTGAAAGACTGGAGGACCAGCTCCGAATGGACTCGAGAAGTATCGGCGCCGAGGGAGGTTCCACCACTACTGCAATTTCCCTCGGAGCCGATGTGGACTTCGCACCGAAGGAAGAGTCTGGCGGGCAACCTTCATCGGCTCCGAAGGCAGTGGAGCCGATGAAGGTGACTCTCAACGCCCGAGCTCGGCTCTGAAGTCAGAGGAGTCGAGGCTGGAGACATCGAGGCAGACCTTTCCGCCCTCGGCTCCGAAGTCCGTGGAGCCGACGGAGAAGCCTGCCTAGACTTTTTTGCCATCAGATCCGACGGGCTGGTCGGAGCCGAAGATTTTTTCTTCCCCGACGGGGAAGAAGAAGAAGATAGGGCTTCCTCAAAAGAAGGGGTAATAAGCCCTTTCAAAATCAACTTATTTTTCCTCTCTTGGAGCATGCGAGAGGAAAAAGCGTGGCAAACGCTACAGGATTCCTGTAAGTGCTTCGGCCCCAAACAGTACACACAAAGCAAATGGTCGTCCGTAATGGACATTTTGTAAGAGCATTTTGAACATTTTTTGAATCCAGATGGCCTATGTTCTTTTGACATGGCTATCTACTTCCACTAAACTTTAAAGGAAGAGAAACTTCAATACTGACTAAAAATAAAAAACAGGTAGACTAAGGCAAGGTCCCTCTAAGTTAAACGGGAACACTTGCCACCAAGAAAAAAATACAATTAACCACAAAGTTGAAACAAATAGAAAACGCACAATGAGTTGCTGTTAGGCAGCCCTAACTAAAGCGCGAGGGCTAGGCAAAGGCCCCTCTAACTTAAACGGGATCCTTTTCCATTGACAAACACAATATTTTACCACAAACTTTGAGAAAAAAACAGTCACACAACAATAAATAGCTGTTAAAACAGCTTTTAGGTAATTTTAGCAAAATTTCTGACAGAAATTTAAATACTAGAGGCACTTAGCTCAGCCAAGTCTGAGACCACGTCTATGCTGTAGAAGCGGCAAACAAGATCTGGGGAAGCAGTAGTGGGGCATCCTGGGATATGAGGAGGCTCAGCCAATAAGAGACTTCGTTCTATAGTATAGCATGCTGAGTCGGAGCCGAGGATTGGCTCCGAACCCATCTGTACAGAATGTAGGCGAGATAGGATCACATTACATCTTGCCATTCCATCTCCTGTTTGTGCAGTAAGTTCTCTGTGTCCCTACATTCTTCATTTATGTTTCCTTTATTCTTAAATAAAACAACAAAAATGTGTATGTACTATCCTTGTTGAGATATCCATATAAAGCATTGTAACTGTCATTTTCCTTATATAATGCAAATTATCTGTAATCTGCAGTGAAAATCATCTGCCTTTCTTTCCTGCATTGAATGTAAGACATTATTGACACTTTAATATATTACATCAATAGAATTGCAGATGTACTGTTCTAAATGACCATACATTCTACATGTAGTGTTTAGCCTTCTACTTTCAATTGAATTCATTCCAATTTTTGCATGTGTTTTCTTTATGTAGTCCACCTCATCTACGACATTTTGGGATAGCCTCTTATTATACTTTTTCTGTGTTCTTATTTTGCAACTTTATATGCATCCTCTTTAGTTGTTAACGTAAAAAAATCTTGTCTTAAATGTTTCTATTGTTTTAATTACTTTGGATGTGCACTTTTATAATGTATAAAAGGTATTGCAACAATTTTCTTCAAAAAATCGAATTTATCATTTTTTCTTTCCTTTCCAATTCCAGATCCAAATATCAAATTGACCCTGGGATTAATGAAGCTTGCACCAGGTGCAGGCGTAGCATTGGCATTCCAACACCAAATATGGCCGGTGAGCGATCCAGGTACAAGCTGTTTCCACGTGCACTACCTGTGTATGCTACGCCCACACAGCTCCCGGCCCCTGTATGCTAATTACCCCAGTTGCAGCAGTGTAGCATGAAAATGAAGGTATTTACTGATCTAGGAAGTGGTGCAGGTGTAGTGTAAGCATGCAGAAATGTAAACCATAAAAAATGGTTTACATTTTTGCAAACATAAAATCGGAGCCATGACAGCTGGCCAAACACATGTATTCTATTATTAATATATACCAATGGCTAAATATATAGCCATTGGCATAAAAAAATGTACAAAATATAAAAAGAACATTTAATTTAATTTTTTGCACTATCGCGAAGTTTAAGCGCAGGGCAGTGGTGCGCAAACCGGATCGCAAGAAAAATAGAAAAATATAGAATAAAACTGCAATGTAACGCATATCATGATTTCCCCATAATAGTCAGTGGCAGGCATGTTACACCACACCATGGTGCAAGGGTTGCCAAGGGGCTGTGACAGTGTTTTGCGCGGTAGCTAGGAATTAGTAGGGAATGCCATGCAAATGAGTGAAGTAATAGTGAATCATAGATTCCCCACTGGTGTAAGGATGCACCTCACAGCATAGCATTATAACACAGAGGTGTGCCCTTGAAATAGAAATGACATCAAGAGAGGGGTGTGTCATCTTTGCTGTAAGCAGATTGGAGCATTGCTAATCCGGTGTCCCATAGCTAAGCAAAGCTGCAGGAAAGGGATGTTTTGAATTGGCTATAGCTTTGCTTAGCTGAGAGCACACAAGGTAACCGAGTATGCATGTGAACGGAGATTAAAACGCTCTTAAACTCAGTAAATGGGCTTGCGTGGCGTGCACCTGAGCTGAAACAGGAAGGATATAGGAAAATAATAAGGAAATGCTGCAGCAGGGAAATTAGAGTACAAATGACTAATTAACACCTAGGAACCTACAATGGGCCATTGACAACAGCTAACAAGGCTGCAAGCAGCTACATGCAGAACAGGAAAATGGAGGGGCTGTACTGCAAAGAAAACAGTAACGTGTCACAGCAGAACAAAGCAGATTTGCATTATATCAGCTACAAGACACATTTTGCAACACATGACTGGGTAGGGAAAGTACAAAACAAGAAAGACGGCAGGTGGAGGCATGCCAATAATGGGAGGGGATCCTGGTATAAAAGTGAATTAAAGAGCAACAGATTAATCAAGGCAGGCAAGCATAACTCCACTCTAAAGGCCCCACACTTGCAGTACTCACTGTAAAACCCATAATTAAGATACCATGCAGCTGGAATTGCTCATACACACCCAATTACATCAGCAGCATACATAGCACAATAGTATAAAGTGTGAAAGCACCTCACACACACTTTTGTATTCCCATACACTCTGCACCATTGGTGTATACAGATGGGGAACTTTTAATATGTACATGTTAGGGGCTGCCATAGCTTTGATCTACCAGCATGTGTTGGAGACTGAAGGTGGTGTGGAGGATGATGCTCACAACAACCCCAGACACCAGATAAGGAGACGAGTGTTCAGACCCAGTGTAACCTACCAGGGGCTACATGATGTGGAGATAGTAGAGCATTACAGGGTGGACAGGGACACCCTACAGCAACTTGTGGAGCTGTGCTCCAATGCCTCAGAGCCAGAACAAAGAGAAGGGAATTCATCCCAGTGGATACGAAGGTATGTGTAAGCCTGAGAATACTAGCTACAGATACCTTTCAAAGGCCAACTGGGGATATCATGGGGATCTCACAGGCATCAGCATCCAGGGTACTTTACCAGTTCCTGAATGCCATGTTACCACATGCCAATGAGCACATATACTTCCCCTGAATGCAGGAGGAGTTGGCCAGCAATATGCGTCTCTTCCACCGTGTGGCAGAATACCTGGAGGTACTGGGTGCAATAGACTGCACACACATACACATCAAGTCACCACCCGGTGAGCAGGGTAGGCACTACATAAACTGCAAAGGATACCCCTCCATCAACTGCCAGGTCATGTGCAATGCCCAGGGCATTATCATGGATGTGTGTCCTGGCAGCCCTGGAAGCTATCATGACTCCTACATCTGGCATGCCTCACAGCTGTATCAGGTATTTGCCAGGGGGGACATCCCATATGGCCACATGGTGAGGGATGCTGGCTATGCACTGGAACCGTGGGTGATGATTCCCATCAGAAATGCACACACACCCATGCAAGAATGCCATAATGAGGCACACACACAAACCAGAATCATCAAAGAGCATGTGTTTGAGATGCTTAAATCATGGTTCCATTGCTTGGACATATCTGGTGGAGCCTTGCAGTACTCTCCAGGCACGTGTGCCCATATCTTCATAGTATGTGCCATGCTACACAATATGATCCTGCGGAAACAGCTGCAGCAGGGACAGAATGGTGAAGGCCCTCACAGCCCACCACCATTGCCAAGGGCCTCACAGGCACAGAGGTACTCAGACCATGAACACCCTGAGCCAGCCCCAGTAGGCAGATGGAGACATGCCCATGCCTTGGTAAGGAGGGAACATATAGCACACACACACTGACAGTGTAGGTACCTAGAGACTGAAGCCATTCACCAACTGCACACACAGTAAAAATGGATGGCACACACACAAGACTATCTGTAAATTGTCATGTATAAGCAGTCTACTGTGTGCATCCGACATAGGCAGCCCTCAACTATTGCACACACAACTGCTGTTGGCACAAGGTAAGTCAACACCTGAACAGTAAATTAAGCTATCAGCATGTGCTGATACTGTATGTATAGATTCATAGTTTCATAGGTAGGTACTTGGCTAACTGCCTGAGGGCATTCATAAGCCTAGCCAAAATGTGTCATCTTTTGCCACCCCATTGATTAATTATTTGTCCCTCTGTGGAGCAGAGCCAACGGCGGGATCCCTGGGGTGTATCTACTGTTCCCCATCCACACTTCAAGGTTTCTCTTGAGGAGTGTTAGTGAGGAGCTCTCTATAATGTAATTAGGGATGTAGTTTCAAAGCATGGGGAGTTTCTGTGATAGGAATCTGTCCCTCCAGCATCTTCTAATTATTGTTGTGGCAAGGTTTAGCTCACTACAGCGTGTGGCTCACTGTGACATGGATTCCCATAGGTGGAGCATATCCATTAAGCCTGAGTTGGACATGGCTTTGTTGGCCAGCAGAGATCATCTCTGAGTAAACGAGATGCCACTGAGTAAAGCAGGAGTTTATTCAGTCTGGCTGCATAGGACATATGTTTGAGGCCAGTAATCCTCTTGGCGAGGTATGTTCATGGACCTTCCAGCTGTCGGAAGTGACTTCTGAGGTACATCCCAAATGGGTTATTATACTCTATGATGGGACTGATGAGTGATGAGTAAAGGGGCACTATAATCTCAGTATGTCTAGATACAAACCCTTTAGTAATCAGATGGCCTTTATAGAAGGATGTCCTAACTACTTTGGAGATATGATTGTCAAGGGAGAGATCACTATCTACCTTAGACCCCAGATACCCTATTACCTTGCCCATATTAAAGTGGCTGCCACTTACGTGTTAATATGTGGGTGTTTAGTTTTTCCAGAATAGAATGACCATGCAGTTTGTGGCACTTAGCTGTAGTCCATGACATTGACACCCTGTGTCGTTCTCTGTAAGGCCCCTTGAAGGATGTCTGTATCAGCTGGACTGTCAATTATGTCTCCCAGTTTGCAGTCATTGCCAAACATGGTCTGCCGTAATCCACCTGTGTTGGCCTGTACCTCTGAGAAGTATACACCAAACAGTAGGGGTCCCAGGACTGAGCCCTGTGGGACACCAGTTGTGACTGGATAAGAGTTGGACCTGGAGGCTGCTAGTCTTACCATGTGGGTTCTGTGTGTAAGCCTGTTGGCAACCCATCCTGTGATGTATGGGTTTATGTACAGGGTGGTGCGACTATCAATAATACCTGGGAGGGTAATGGTGTCAAAAGATTTGGTGAGGTCCAGGTAGTATGTGTGAACCACCTCTCCCCTCATTTAATGTCTTGGTGACTGTCTATAAGATATAGTAGGCATGATCTGCACTCATCCAAGCTGACCTGAGTTGGGTCAAGTGTTTGGAGGTTACCAATGTCTTTGTCAATGAGTGCCATGAGGATGCGCTCCATAGCTTTGCAGACCAGGCTAGTCAGGCTTATGGGGTGGTAGTTATCATGGTCAGTTGTGTTTCCACCTTGGTGGAGTGGAATAACCATTGCTATGCACCATTGTAGCCTGCTTAGAGGCTGAGGTTGAAAAGCTTAATTAGGTGGGTGATTAGTTTGTCTTGTAGTGTTTACACGATGCAGTCTGGGACACCATCTGCCTCCATTGACACTGTGTTTTGCCATCTGAGAGGGCCATTTCCACCTATGTGTCTCTGATGTCTGAAATCCTGTACTTTCCAGGTATTGTTATGGACTCTTTAGGGGGTGAGGTTTGCACTGAATGTATCTGCAAGGATGTTGGTGACATCAGTAGGGTCAGTATATTTTGTGCTATATTGCACCGGCGCAGTGCAAATCTGTGTGTTACCACTTACATCCTTGACATAGCCAAAGAAGGCTTTGTGGTAATCTTTCAAATCCCTGCCTATTTTCCTGTTGATATTAGCTTTGGATGATTTCATGAGAGACTTCTGTTTCTTAACAATACTGGTCACAAATGTCTGTCCTTCTTGGGTGTTGCTGTTTTTCTGGACTACTGTCCTACTTCTGTTGTATAGCCTGTTTATTGCAAGGGTCCACCAGACTGGTGTCCTTGTTTAGGAGGAGCGAGTCTTGGTTTACCAGTGATGGCACGATCCATATATCCTTGTAGGTGCTTATAGAGTGCATTTGTAAATCTTTCTGTATCTTGAGCAGTGTTTTCCCTTAGCATGGGGGCTGTGAAACCTCCCACCTCTGTCTTTAGTAGTGCAAATTTAGCTGTAGGAAAGGTATTCACTGTGGTTTCCTTGGGTCGGGGAGATGGTTGGGTGTGGAAATCATCAGTGAAAAGTCCATGGTCAGATCTAACCAGTGACTGGTTTACCTCTGCTGTGGTGCACCTGTCACCCATGTTGGTGATTACCACTTCTAGTATGTTTCCACCTCTCATTAGGGAGTTTACCATCTGACACAGGGCATATGAGGTGACAAATTCCAGGAAGCGTTGGGCCTGGAAGTGAGTACTCAAGTAAGTTTCCCAGTTAATGGTAGGGTAGTTGACACTGACCAATACCAGGGTGTTCGGTAGGACTGTCATGTTTTCCACTGTCTCCAGGTAGGAGGAGTGGTGGTCCTGGGTCATGGAGGGTGATCTGTAGCAGGCCACAGTTTGCATTGCAGTTGTGGCTGATGTTAGCTGCACATGGATGATCTCAAAGGTATCATGCTGCCCCACTAACCTGGAGGTGTAGGTATCCCTGATGAATATGGATACACCCCCTCCATGTCTGTGTCAGTCCATGTTCTGTGGCTGAAATGTGTGGTGTGGGTTGTAGTCCAGTAGTGCTGGTGTGCTCTCAGGAGCCTTGAAACATGTCTCTGTTACTGCACAGATGTCGACTTTGTCCATACAGAGGAGTGCTGTGAGTGTGTGCATGTTGTGATTACAACCCCTGGCATTGAGTAGCATAATCTTCAATAATTTTGCTATTGTGCTGTCTACAGAGGTGGGAATCACCTTGGAGACTTGCCTAAAAAAGGCACCATGGGGGTGCCAATAGCCTTGGCCAGTATTCCAAAGCATAAGGCTGACACATGCAAGCTGGTATGGTATTGATGCATGCATGTTACCCATTTGTGCTTGTTACTCATCTTTCCTGTAGGTAACCTACTAGTAAGAAATAGAAAGCCTTAAACTTATACAAGTCTTATAGCTTCCAAGATAGGCTTTTGGAGTGATTACGTATCAGTGTTCTGTATGTTCTTGCTGTACTTAACTGTTTTGTGACTACATGGTGATTTTTCACTGTATATTATGATCTGAAAGCTCGGTTTATTCACATATTATGTCTGTGATGGCCTGCACTTTAGAGGTGCACAGATAGGTAGTAGGCTATCTGCCCAAGGGCATTTAGAAGCATAGCTACAGTGTGTTGGCTTTCTCCGCACCATTGATGAAGAAAGTGAGCCTCTGTCAAGCATAGCCAATGAAGTGATTCCAGGCAGAGTTGCCAGAAGCTGTTGAGGACTGGGGTGGCTGAGGGTGATAGGGGCACTTTGTGATCTAAAGAGGGCATTTTAACGTGAAACATCAACACCATTCAATTTCCTCAACAGGTCTTGCAGCTATAAAACTGGAGGGGCTCCCCCACCCCCTGGCTGTATGTTTCTGGGACGCATGATCCCAGGGGTGTATATTCTGTTACCCATTCACACATCAAGGTTTCTCATGAAGTGTATCAGTGAAGGGCTATGCCTAATGTCATTTAATTTGTTATGTTTTTATTTCAAGAGTAAGTGAAGTTCAGTGGGTTTGGGTGCCTCTGCCCTTTGCTTAGCCTAGCTTGCACATAGAAATCATCTAAATAGGAAATAGGCAGAAGCAATGTTAATGTCAATAGTGTAATGGTTACAGCATTTGCATAGTACCTGTGCATTCCAGGTTCTAATCCCAATAAAGTCAGAGATGTTTTTCATGTTAAAAAGTATGCCTTAACCACAGCTTGCATATCTAGGTAGTCTTCTTCAGTATAATAAACATTTGAAACACCCATATATACCCATGTGTGCTGGAAGATAAAGTCAACAGAGAATGTTATGTAAGCACATAGTGAGATGTTACTTCACTGAAATGTATATATCCTGCGTAGTTAGCAGATGTGGCCGTGTATGCGAGCACAGGTTATAAGTTTTAACGTTTGTTTAACTGCTGCTTTAATGTCGCACAAACACTTTTAAATTTGTTTACAACCGCTTAAATGAGCCTTATTCTGGAGTAAAACACATTTTTAAAGCATCGCAGGTGCTGAACCATGCACACAATAGTTATGGGACTTACCACTAAGCCATCTGAGCTGTATACATGTTTCATGGTCTTTTTCTACACCTTATACTATAGGCATTCCACAGTACTGACCACAAATGGGACAGTCACTTTGTGTACATATGTACAGTACATTGTAATGTACTGTAGTTTGTGAATCAACATATACAAATCTACATATGTATAACTGTTACAAATTAATACTTAATATATATATATATATATATATATATATATATATATATATATATATATATATATATACATACATGTCAGTGATGTCTGCACATAGATAGAAATATATATATATTTATACAGTTACACCTATAGCCATATATATAAACATCTATGAACACACTTTGTGACAGAGAAGCAATCCAAAGGAATTGAAGTGTATACAAAACACATGCAGCTCTGCTATTATAACTATTAATATTAACTTAATTCACCATAGAAGGGATGGTTGTTGTGTATGTGGAGATTAGGGTGGGGGAAGGAATGATGGGCAATGAAATTATGCATCAAGGAGAGCCTGGGTTGGATGTTCAATAAGTGAACTGGGGGGGTATAAATGGAGTATGGGGACAATATAAAAAAGAAACAAAACAAGAACCATTATCATCCATAATACACACTGTCAGGTCACATTGCAACACTTAATTCCACAAACATATGAACATTAACATGTATCATACATATGTACATTAACTGACTGTCACATTTGTTTTCAGTAGTGAGGAATGCCCATAGTAAAATGTATATTCTAAACACCATAATATTTGTACATATCTCAAATGCCTTAGTGGTAAAGTCAGTGATTGTGGTGTTCATGGTCCTGGGTTCATGACCTGCAAGGGCTGTTTATTTTGAGGGCCAGATCAAGGGCTGTCAGATGCAGGTTGATTAAAGCACTTTTAAGCAGTTGAAAGCGGTTTTGCGCGGGTATGCACAATGGAAAAGCGGCACTTAAACACGGTTAAATGGATAAGTGCTTCACAGGTTTAACCTTTGCTTAACGTCGCGCAGACCACGGGCAAACCTGCTTACAACCGCTTAAATGTATGTTAATCACACTTTCCCTATCCGAGCCTTTTCTGAGAGGTAAAATAATAACCACTTCCAGGATTAGAACCTGCAACCATGTACACCATCCTCAGAGGAGTCTACCACTAAGCTACCTGAGATGTACCTATGCTACCTGTGTATTCAGACAGGTTAAAACACAAAAGGGAGGATTGTGTGGAAATAGGACAAACCGCCATGTACCCAATGAAAGGTGTATGCTATATATATATATATATATATATATATATATATATATATATATAGAGAGAGAGAGAGCGAGAGAGTGATAGCGAGAGATACATAGATACATGTCGATATGTAGAGATATACATATATATGTAGATATATAGATAGGCTAAAAACATGTACGCATCTATGGAGGTACATATAAACTTATGCAATAATATATATTATATATCTATATCTATATCTCTATACACACACACACACACACACACACACACACACACACACACATATATATATATATATATATATATATATATATATATATATATATATACATACACACACATACATACACACACATATATGTGTGTATACAGCATCTGAAGTGTTCAAATCTGAGTATAACATGGACCATCAGCAGAAACAAACGTTGATACCACAAGTACATATGAGGCAAAATTCTTCTATTGATATCCACAAAGTTTATTAGCGAGCGATACTTTTGTTAAAAAACAATAAACGTAAAACACACTTGGTGTTTTTCGTTCGAAACAGTGTCCGCACTTCTTCAGACAAACACTGACACTTCCAAATCCCTGTGTTTAAATAATTCATTATGACATCATTGCTTCATTTAATCAATTGAGTAAATTAAATAGTTTCACCACAGTTAAAGGTACAAGAACCAAATCTAATATACCAAATATTCCCCAACCGTTGTTTCGGATGTGTCTGCTTTCACTTCACATTATAAATAATGTTGAACCTTATAATAAAAAAATTAAAGTGTCCACATTTTATATATAATAATAAAACATCAAATCCAGATCTTCTCTAAATAAAACTTTCCTTTCTTGTTCAACTAGTCCGTATACAATCCATCTCTCATATCTAAAAGCTGTTACTGTAAGGATGACATTACTTCAACTAATACTAAAGTTGGCTTCAACCTAGTTAAAATTTGTTCCCGGTTATTAAAATATCAAATTAAAAAGGTCTGTTAAAAGCCCTCCCAATGAGGGGTACAACATTGACCTTTTTTGAAAGAACAATATAAATTAAAAATTGAAAAAAATATATATGTATATTGTATATTGTAGTCAAAACCTCTACTAAGACTAACTCCACCCAACATGTGATTTTTCCTTGTTGCCCATTCACTGTTGTTGTTTAGTGTTCATGTCCTCACCTAAGTATTGGGTTAGACTATAAGTTGTCTACTTAATAATAGTTTGTAGCCAAAACAAATGCTGGAAGAACTCATGAAAATCCTACTAACAAGACACTTGTCTATTCACCTTAATAAACTTCTAAGTTTTAATATACATGTAATTGAGCATACTTCATTCAGTCCTGGTTCTCTACAGGCCACCAAACGAAGTTGCCAACTTAGTTATTTCTTTTCTAATTCTAATCTCAACAAGTTTTTATTCACCAAGTTTAAAACGCTCATAGATACTTGGCTAATGGCCATAAATTTAAATGAGTGGCCAATGTTTAGTGCACAGTGTCTTGCAAGGGCATTCTCCTCTTTGTCCTTAGTGATGGCATAAATATGCTTGTAGACCCTATCCTTCAGACGTCTATCCGTCTTCCCTATGTAGAATGACGGGCACTGTTTACACTGGGCTAAATAAACTATTCTTTTACTATTACAATTATAGGTATCTCTAACATGGAAGGTCTCCTTCCTAATAGTGAAGGTGTCAGATGTCTCTATGTAGGTACAATACCTACATGTTCCATATTTTTTTGTCCCTCCCTTCCCTTTTTTCATTTTCAATTTCCTTTCTAATAATTGCTTCATGTTTGTGCCTCTCCTAAATGTAATGGTGGGACCATAGTTAAGAATTTCCGTCAGTTCTTTGTCCAGTGATATACAGTGCCAATACTTTCTAACTATTCTACAAATATCTGATGCTTCCGGGCAAAATGTAAATGTAAACACTGCAGTAAAATTCTTATTACTCACTACCATGTTGACAGAGGGTATTCCTAGGTCACTGTTAGTGGCCACATTTCCTACACAGGTCTCAGGATGATCTACCTGGTTAATTAAATCAGTCATAAATTTCGTTTTCAGTATTGCTTGGTAAGTACCTTTCCTCCTTTTTAATATAACTTCTTTGAAAATTCCTTCAAGGAATGAGGCTGGATAACCCCTACGAGAAAACATTATATACAAATTCTCGCATTCCTTTTCAAAATCTTCGTCTAATGTAATCATTTTTGCTGCCCTGACAAGTTGGCCTTTCACCACAGATTTCTTTTGGTGGCGGGGGTGTGAACTGGAAAAGTGAAGATAGGTATTAGAAAATGTGCTTTTCCTATGAATTTTTGATGTATACCCCTCTTGGTTCTTGCTTAGCTCAATGTCAAGGAAACAAATAGTAGTTTTCTGAAAGTTCATTGTGAACTTTAGAAAACTAGTAGTGGAATTTAGATACTCAACTAGTTCATCTGCTTGTTCTTCATGTTCTTTTAATAAAATAAAAATGTCATCCAGGTACCTTTTATACATATGTATGTTTGCGTACCAAGGGCTGTTTAAAATATGGGTAGTTTCCCAGTGGGCCATTACCAAGTTTGCAAAACTTTCACCCACTGGGGACCCCATTGCTACACCTATTTTTTGCAAAAATAGGTTGTCTTCGAGGGAAACAAAGTTGTTCTTTAATATGATGTCCAGTAACTGTTCCACCAGGTTACATTCATTACTCGTGGCCCCCTTTAAACCAATAAACCAATGACTGCAAATAGCCATGACAGAAATACACAGACATATTTCATGTAGCAAAACTTTATTACATTCCGATGTATTGCCAAAAGGATTCAAGGACTACGAATACCTGCATGCTATACAGGAAGCATGTAACAGTGTCTTAATGAATCAGCCTGCAATTACCATAGTATTAGTCCACTAAGGAATAGGTGTTCACATAGGGGAAAGAACCCCCACACACATATAGAATATGTATAAAAGCAGTTCCTACACACCTGCATCTGCTATGTACACCCACCAACATCTTCCCCACACCCAAACTTATTACAATACATACTATCATACCATAACCAATTATTCACCCACTGTTCAACATCTGCTCAAACCTTAACATACCTGGACAGAGACACACTAACATGGCCCTATGTGAAATAATTGCTGTTATACAATGGAACAGCTGCTGATGTTACAGGATTTGCTTGAACTATCCTTTTTCAGAAGGTTGAAAAGTAATTACACCAGGAAGTGTTACCAATTACTGATTATCAGCACAGTATGATACACATTTACACCAAGCTAAAGATATCTGGTGAGCACACTGTAAACCCTCTAACATTATATGCATAGCCATACAGCTGTAAGCTGGTCAAACATCCTATCCTGGCCAGACTGAAACATATGCAGAAATATTAGGTACAGACAAACCCTGCACAAGTAGTAATGTTCAGAAATATAACAGCAGTACTCACATGTAGACCAAATCTTCTAGGCATTACACACAATATATTTCTGTTTGCCTCCATACAGCTATTGCAATAGATTTCAAACAACACTTCTTCCTCACAAGTAAGGCAAAGGGACAACACCCAAGTGGAGTACTCAATTATACTCCACCGTTGCTATGGTATTGGCTAAGGAAGTAGCTGCCCAGCTGATGTGCATGTAATTAACTACTGTGGAACACCAATTGGTGATAAGGATAGCACATGTTACTGATCTCTAGCTATAAAAGGATGCCTTGTCACACATTCAAACCATCTGTATCTACCTGCAGAATAGTACAAAATACCCAACAGAAGATCGAAACACAAACCGAAAATGATAAATACACCAGTCAATAACACCTCCAATTACTAAGAAGGTATGTATAACATGTAGTATGTCTGTGTATGTAGTACCTGTTCTGTAAGAATTGCAGTGTAATCAATGCATATAGTGGAAATGGCTATCTTGTAGTGATGTATTGTTGAGCAGTAGTAATGCTAGTAGTATTCTATGTGTGTACCACTGTAGGTCACAAGGCAAACTCCTTATACACCACAAGGGATGATATATATGGGCTTGGAATTCACCAGTTCTTTTCCAGCCTCTGTCAGTGTCAGGGTTGGTCCAACAAGTATGCGCTAAAGCAGGGAATAGTATATGTTGATATATTGCAACAGTAGACATATGTATGGGTGTATTAGTGAGATGAACATGTCGAAGGTGGGCTTACTGTGCAAATATGATGTGCATTGTGGGATATTGTGCCAATAACTGTGTAATGTACAGTATTTTAGGCAGATCTGTATTCCATTTTACATAGCGTTTCTGTTATGTTATGCAAACATTAGCTATGTCTATTGGCGATTACAATACTCAGTAACAGGATACATATGACTTGTATTCATCTGACAGTTTAGCAGCATGATAGCAAAGAAAATTGGAAGAGCTAGGTAACTATCCATGCACATAAGGCATGTAATATCCACCTCACTAGTATCATTTGCAAGCAATTTACAGCTGTGCATGTGTACATGTTATGCAAATGTGTAGTGACCCTTGTTACAGGGCTGGCCCAAATTGCTATGTGCACACCTACATAGAGTGGATATTGAGAGTAGAGACACACTAGTTGAACTTTCAGGTTTGTGTAGCCTAACCTCTCATTGCCAACCTAACAGCCACTTGCAAATACTGTATGTAAGGTTGTGCACAGTACTGGAAATGAAACAGTTTGCATATCATCTGTAACTCTAGTGTAATATCTGCAGTAGGAGTGTAAGATGTAGGAGACCACTGTTCATGTGTAATAGCTGCTTCATAGGTGATGGCTTACACTATCTTATTATATCCTGATCATGTTGACAGTGGCAGCAAAGTCTATTGATACTTGACTCTGTTTGGGGAGTGGGTGTCCTTGCCCAACAGAGCTCATGGTTCTGGTGGATATGTGAGTATATACCCCGAAAAGGATACAGACCTGTTGACACTTGCATCATCTGTAATCAACTATCAGGATGTGATGTGCTCCTCAGAGGAGGACTGCTGCTAAAGGTAGCGACTATGTTTCTGTAATAGCTAGTGTTGTCACGTCCATAACACAAATATTTACTTGTGAGCATCACTGTCTAAAACATCTTCATTAGCAATACATAAACAAAATACAGTACTTGTAGTACTGAATGCTCATACAGGTATGTCCACTAGTCAGCTACTGGTGTTTACTAATGTCATCTTTGTGTATGTGGCCATCCTAGGGGAATGTAATCTCTATGCCATGTACACTGCCAAACCCACCTAACACCACACCCCACACATTGTTTGGGATGCAGCTACAGGGGTAAGCTGGAAGGCAGTCCAGTCTACATACACGACTGGACTGGACAGTCATGAAGTGTAGGTTAACACATGCATCACATCACCACAACCAACACATACCCTTACCAGAACATGGTAAGGACACCCACACATACCACCAGAAATCACACACATTCATAGAGGCTTCTAAGTATCTGGCCAAGCAAGAGACCTCCCAAGCCGGAACAGACAGACAACAAAATACAAATCCTGTATGACATAGTTTGCATAATTGTGCCACATCTCAGAACACGTGACCAGAAACATGCCCAACAGTACTCATTTGTGAATGCAAACCCTAGCACTATGATACAATCCTTTTTTCCCCTGTACTGCAGTATCATTCTGGCCAATCTGGCCAATCTATACACCAAGCTATACAAGGGTAAACATACTGTCAGCTGCCTGTCTGCCATGATTAGCCACATACCCACACACTTAGACCACCTTTTGAACTATACACATGGCTCTGACGTATTCCATGTTGTTGTGCAGGACCTGTGATGCAGTAGCCTGGACTGCATGGAAACACACATGTAGGAACTGTCAGGTCTTGTAGCCCATGCATGTATGTCTCAAGGCCTGGATAGCATTCTGCCATTGGCCAGAATGATACTGCAGTACAGGGGAAAAAAGGATTGTATTCCACAATTGTCTAATGTACTGGTGTAATTCAAAGGGTATCCAGTATCTCTCTCCCTGGGATAACATGGTTGACAGACCATGATGCTTTGCCAGACAGGGCCAGCACCTGTCACCCCTAGGAATCTGGATACTGGCCAGGGCTCATGCTTCCCCTATAGTGCCTTCATCATGTAAAGTTCCAGTGAAAGTACACTGCTGTAATAGGGACATCCAAGCAATAAACTGCGGGTCTCGCTACTCAATGATACATTTCAGAAACTTAATATGGACTCACGTATGTCAATCATTAACATGGAGAACATATCTGTGCAGTGTCTGAGATATAGCTCAATGCTCAGGAGAGCACCTCTGCATAACAATGGTTATAACACATACCTCACCTCTTGGCCATTATCCTTTATTGGAACACATAGGCCACAGGTGTGTCCATATTCCTGAAGGATATATACACCCCCACGCTAGTTGCACTTGCATAATGTCAGATGCAGTATGCTGAGCAACTACCTTTGTGCCAAAGTGGAATCCAAATTGCACCTTGTGACAGATAACCCACCATGCCTCAGAATTCCCAACTGTCATATTGTGCAGTAATGGGGAATATTAGGTTTGAGATGGAAAACCATATTAATGGCTATTCTCAACTATCCCATTATGAACTGGGAAGACTCATGTACTAACACCTGTGCTCAATTTATGTTGGATTTCATCAACCCCAAATGACCTGGATCACCATAGTCACACAAACAGGGCTAACAGTATGCTACCCATAGTCAATCTCCAAAGCCAATGTTATGCTTCTTAAGAGCAAAGTGGTGACTGTCATGGCACCCATGCAGATGGACAATGCATGTGCAAATGCTGAATCCTACACAAATGCACTTTAAGCACTCACATAAGTACAGTGATTGTGCCATTGAAACAGAATCAAGATTCAACAAAACACAAACAGGAAAGCAAACTGGTGGTACCCTGCCTTAAACTGTACCACATAAGGTAGTAACTGTTGCAAGAGTGAACACACATGAGTGGAGGTGATCCCTGGTCAGCCTCAGTAAGATGCAGATACACCACATAAAGCCACACAAAGCTACTGTGAAACTAATCAGCCACATATTATGTGGCCAACCACAGAGCATTCTATAGCTGTGTCATGAATCATAATGGCAACAACAAGACCTGCCATGCTTCACAGCACTATGGCATGAGAGGTACTGCACCTACAGAAATAGCACCTGTTCATCCAGATAGGGTCTTGGATAACCTAAACCCACACTCACCTCCCACCCCCAACAGGTACACATATCTATATATCCATGTACACTACAAAGCCACTGTAATAACAACTATGCAGGTACAAGCTGCACTCTCTAACACCATGCATACAGCTTGCATGGGACCTGTCAACATCCCAGGGTGTATCCTACACAAATGTCAGAACAATTTGCTCTCCACATACACATCATGCACAATCATAGCTTCATGTCAGACTGTGTACTCACTGAATGTTGCACAGCAACAGTTATCACACCCCACAAAGGGGGAGACACCACTGATAATATAGCAATAACCAACGCCTGAGTGTGGGTAATGCTGGATTTACCCACGGTTGGCGTGGTTTGGTCCCGAGGGTGAAGCCGAGGGACCAAACAAAGCCAACCGTGGTAAATCCAGCATTACCACACCCAGGCGTGAGTTATTATATACAATGACATTATTTAAGAAAAAAAATAATTACTTTTCTTAAATAATGGCATTGTATAATGCCTCTTTACTGCCCTTCCGCAGCTGTCTGGTATTCTGCAGTTCTGATGTACTGCGCATGCCTACGCGTACATCAGAGTTGTGGGCAAAAGCAACGGAGAACCAAGATCTCCGTTGCTTTTTATTAGTTAAGCTATGTTAAATGGGTTTAACATAGCGAGACAGCTTTAAAATAAGCAACGGAGATCTCCGTTGCTTATTGTAAAGCTGTCTCGCCATGTTAAACCCATTTAACAATAGCTTTTAACAGAGATCTTGCGATCTCCGTTGCTTTTTTAAAACTGTTCGCTATGTTAAATGGGTTTAACATAGCGAGACAGCTTTAAAATAAGCAACGGATATCTTCGTTGCTTATTTTAAAAGCTGTCTCGCTATGTTAAACCCATTTAATATAGAGACAGCTTTAAAAGCAACAGAGATCGCAAGATCTCCGTTTACACACTATTGTGTCGCTATGTTAAAGGAGTTTAACATAGCGAGACAGTTTAAAAAGCAACGGAGATCTCCGTTTTTTAAACCTGTGTCACTATGTTAAACTCTTTTAACATAGCGAGACAGTGTTTTATACTAACGGAAAAAGTAGGGGCGACCGGACCTTTTTCCGTTAGTATATTGAGGGATTTACAATGGGCACGCTGGTTGGGCTGGCCTATCAGCGTGCACGTTTTAGGGGAGGAATTGTATAATGGTAAATAGTGCACTACTACCCTGTTAAGTTTGGTCTGTAAGGCCATGAACCTTGATCAACTTATTTGATGTAGTCAGTACAGATGTAGATGACAGTAAGGTTGATTCACACAGCATATCATGACCTTGCCAGCATCATCCATACTGTGTTCCAGCTACTCTCAGTAAACTAGGTGTATATTCTTATGTCACAGGAGTGGTTGGCAACTGGACTGCTGGCAGAACCAACACTGCAGAAGGTGTCTGACTAATACATGCACATCAAACCAGTGCCAGCTACAGTAATACAGGGTTAATTCCTGGTACTCCCCCTCATTGTTATCTATACCACACAAACTAACACAGAAGGCATCTGCCTATTTAAGTTTGCAAATGACTATGAACTAGGAGCAGTAGTTGACTCAATGAGTGCTGTGGGCAACATACAGAAGGCCCTCTGTGGGTCAGATGTGTGGTGTGTGACGTATGGCCATAATCTGACAGCTAAGTATTGCATTGTCATCCCCTATGTTAAAAACCCTGCATCCATGAACTACCACCTAGGCAGTGGTCAACATAATGGAAACTATGTGTGTATGGGATGCAGCTGGACAGTAGTCTTTCCTTTGATAGTTACTTCACCACACCAGTCAGGTAGTCATAAGTGGCACCCCTAATCATGACAGGGTGCCATCCATGAATATAGAGATCATTGTTCAGCCATACTCAACACTTAGGTGACCCATAATAGATCACATATTTTCTTTAAGGGTTATTGGCTATGTTCAGATGGCCTACACTGGCCTTCCCAGTCCCTAGCTACACTATGTAGCATGATGCCTACCCTGAAGAAAGCCATGTCCAACACAGAGATGTAGGACATGCTACACTTACACATCCTGATTTCAAATAAACACATACTTCATGGACATACACCTTTCTAGTACAAGGATCACAACATGCCTGACAGATCCCAGTCCCATACACTTTACATACTCCTGCCATACTATGCATCCCTGTCCAGCAAAGCTGCACATTGCCCATCTTTGAGACATGGTGTGATGACCGCATGGCAAATATAGCAGTAACCCTGTGGATCAGTTCTGTGGCACTGCTTGAACTGGCCACTGTAACATAACTGTGTGTTGGCAACAGCTAGGTAACATTTCACCCTAGGCTCATAAATGGCCCAGGGCATATAGTCTACTAGTTTACTATGACCATACATGCTATAGTTGATATCCAACCCTCCAAATACCATCAAGCTAGCCATTGTCCCATGTGTTTCACATGTGAAACACAGGTAATACATGGCAGGATGCTAAACTGCTGTACAGTGTCATGTAGATGTATATGGCAAAACACATACATGTAAAACTTTCTGTGAGCAAGTCTGCAGGGTCACAGGTCATGTCCCTTAAGGCTGTGTATGACTATATATGTGATATATACACAGCATTAAGGTCTATTGCATTAATGTGAACACATTCAGACATGTGCTGATAGGTAAAGACACCAGTACAAGCAAACAGACATGCCCACATCAAGACAACATCCACATGGAGTATGAGCAATGTCATCACTTGACAAACACATATATGGTGATATCATCAGATCACCAGTACGTGTCAAATATGTGTGAGTTAAACATGTCAGTGGTGCTAGTGTCATGTAGATTTGCAAAGACATACTTGTAATCTTAATAAATGTGATATACATGTATGTTCAGCTGTACTTCTGTACTTCTCTTTGAGTTACTGTGACCTGTCTCCATCATTATGTCTTCCAGGTAGGCCAAGTGCCAGGCTGCCATCATACACCTGCTTGGAGGATGAGGTCCTCATTCCATACCTCCTCGACAACCATGTAACACTCTTCAGCCATGTGTCACAGGATGCACAGCAGTGGGATGCCCAGTGGGAGAAACTGCACAAGAGGGTAAATGATGTTGGTGGCTACAATCGCACATATCAGCAGGTGTGCCGACACTGCACCTACATCATTAGATGTTCGAAACAGCATGCAAATGCAGTCACCAGGGAACAAGATGCAACAGATGGGGGGGCACTCACCCAGCCCCACTCACATGTACTGAGGAGCTATTGGCCAACCTGAGGGACACCTGCAGAACTCCATCCACAAGCTTTAGCTGGTATTGTGGAGGTGGGTGTCTCACAGTCACTGAGCCTGGAGTTGCCTGGTAAGGCACTACTGCACATATAACACAACTATATTTCGTATAGTTACATGTGTTACTGTACAATATATAATGTAACATCATATGCAAGGCATGTATTGCACACATGCCACATACCATAGTTTGCTACTCTATGTATGCACAGATGTGCATACTCCATAGTATAGTCTATTGTACTGGCTTATGTGCTAACATGCACATTGCACCCTGTAGCTATCACACAGGTGTGGATAATGATCTTACTGCTGTGGCACTCCTATTTAGGTACCTCGGGTGTTTTGCAGTGACAGCAGCCTGTTGCAGGTGAGATTGTTATTATTTATCAGGCTCGATAATGCATAGATCATATTAATTGCATGCTATCTGCCATGTGGCCATTCAACACACGTACACATAATGTATGGTGGCCCTGTTAATATATACAGGTCAGACCTGCAATGCATCACAGTGGTTACCCATGTGGAATAACTGAAGACTATATAAAACACCTACACTAAACCTTACAAACTGTCATTGCCAGATGTGTGGACAGCTGTGAATACAATGGTGGAAGTGTGGCTCACTGTAGGGACATGTACTACAGATCAGCATTACACATGTGGGGAATACAAACAGTACTATACAGAGAGCATATGTGTGCACACATTCTAAATGTTTTGGAGCTGGAGTATGACCAGCCCATAGGATTCACCCTTGTGGATTATACCCTTGCTATGAATATCACACAATGTCATGTGCTATCTGACATGTCCATGACATTTAGTGGGCTGACTGCAACACTGCTTAACTAGTCTGCAAAACATGATAACTCACATCCCAAACATACTACCCTTTGTCTGCATAATCCTATCTTCAGTGGAGAATATGACATCTATGGGTGTATGTCATGTGGGACAACACTGATATGTGAAATAGATGCTCATCACAACCATTGGACAAAACATGTTTACACATGGCCATGAAGGATGGCTAGAGATATGAAGCAACACACACAGTAGAATTGATGTACATGTGTGTACACCCTGTTGTACATTGGCCCAACACAATACAACTATGGCTTTTGTGTAATGGTGATATTGCTGATGTGAAACACAAAACATCATACAGGCCTGTGCACATCTTGTGTAGGCATGACATCAAACCACCACATAACATCTCTTGAACATCATGAGTGTGTCATG
This sequence comes from Protopterus annectens, assembly GCF_019279795.1. Taxonomy (NCBI): domain Eukaryota; kingdom Metazoa; phylum Chordata; order Ceratodontiformes; family Protopteridae; genus Protopterus; species Protopterus annectens. Next base: position 583,047,260 of record NC_056745.1, on the reverse strand, counting down.
ACATGAAAGCATTCACCTATACAGTATCCAAATACATACATGTGTTGCACAACATACACATACAACCACATCAGGCCACAGATACAGTACATTCACCTTGCTGGTGTCAGGCATCACTGTCTTGCTTGCTCCTCATGTGTGTGAGGTACACAGATGGCATGTGGGACATGGAGTACTGCTAAGTTAGCCATGTCTGGGCATAGTTGCCAGGCATCAGCAATATGGTTGCAGATGTGCAGAGGTGTCATCTGTATACCCTTCAGTGACCTGCATCACACATTCCACATTAGGGTTTAGGGTGTATACACCTCAGTGACATGGGTCACATTCCACATTAGATATGTACTGTATCTGAACAAAGTCATGGCTATGAACTGTGTCTGTAACTCACACTGTATAGCAATAGTGAAGCCACATGATGCCCTGCAATGGCTATGCACATCAGCTCAATGTGCAGTATGTCACTGTATATCTTTAGGGCAGACTGACAACATTGCGTCAGCTGAAGGTCCATGTTAGTATAACATGACCTGCATTAGGACACCATTATCTCACTGCATATTTGAAAGGACACCATTGTGTTAAACATGTATGCATGTCATTCAACACGTCAGCAAAAGATATGTCATACTACATGTGATTGGCAAGGACATATGCCACACATCAGGCTGGTGTATCATCAACCAGTGCTGGTCTGTAGCACCACTGCAAAGTAGGGACAGCCATGTCAAACATGTGTGCACAGCCACATGCACGTTGTCTGTGGACTCAGCTCAGGGGTAAGCACAATAATGTTGAACAGAGATGCACTGCTTTGGGGGAGATATGCAAGCTAGGGCTCAGGCAAACATAGTATTCAAAAAATATGTAAAAAATAAACTCAACTTAAACAAACCAAAAGGTACAGGTCGGCAATCCACCAATGATTTAATGTTAGCACTTTCGTCTGCCAAAGTCGACAAACTTCTTCAGATAAAATAATAAGGAAATTACATCAGTTAAATAGAAAATGCTTTAAAACATTACTTCCTGTTTCATTAAAAGTTGCTTAAATAACCATTTTAAATATGTGAAAATAAAAAACATTAATTAATAATAAAAATAGAGAATGAAGGTGTGCTTCTCAACATATTAAAAGTTATTAACATATATCATCTATCTAAGGACTTTAAATTCAATAAGCATTTGACATTACAATTCTCGTTGAGACCAGGATAACAAAAGGTATTAAACCGTAGTTGCTAAACTAATTCCCTTTCTTCTAAAATTTATGACCATGGACCCCCCCCCCCCAGAATTCAAAAGGTAATTTTTCTAAAACAGTAAAAGAAAAATGATGTTGGACATGGTCTGAGGTGTGTCTGGCTAAAGCATTGTTGGAATTGTTTTTACATGTATTATAAATGTACTCATAAATGCACTGTTCCAGGTGCCTTTCGGTCTTACCCACATAGAAACAGTCACATTTTTCACATAAAGCCAGATAAACCACCCCTTTGGTTTCACAATTATACCTGCCTGAAATAGGTGCTGACCATTGATGTTTAAGTTCTTACCTGTCTTAATCTACCTGCAGAAGTTGCATCTTCCACACTTGTACATACCGGGACTAGTCACTAATTTTTTTGGGGGGGGCCTTTCCAAAAATGCTTTCAGATTATAGCCCCTTTTGAATGTGATGATTGGTCTGTCACCTAACGTATGACGAATAGAGAGGTCAGTTGAAATCAAATCCCAGTTTTTAGTCAGAAAGAACCCTGTTCAAAACACTTGCATTAGATGAAAAAGGGGTAATAAAAGTAGTGTTGAATTCGATAAGAAGGTGAGTGTCCCTGACCATATGTATCAAACCTGGAGATGTCTCAAAAACCTGATTTCCTTCCTTAAAGTGTCTATTCAAAATGGGTTTGAAAACTCCATTCTTCCTCTTAGAAACCACTTCTTGTATTGCACTGTCAACTAAATCAATGGGGTAAGACCTTTTTAGGAACATTTCCCTAAGAGTGTTACATTCAATCAAAAAGGAGGTGTCAAGGGAGGACATTCTTGCTGCTCGGACAACCTGTCCTTTTACTACTGCCTTCTTTTGGTGTAAAGGATGAGAACTTTCGCAATGCAGGAAACAGCTTGAATAAGTAGGTTTCCTGTATACACTGCCTAAGTGTCTTCTATTAAGGGTGTCTTTGGTTATCAAGACATCCAAAAAAGGTGTCCTGTGGTTGTTAAATTGAAAGGTAAAATTAAAAAATTCAGTAATAGAAGAAATGTGTTCGACAAATTCTCTGGCCATCACCTCACTACCGTCAAAAAGAATAAAAATGTCATCCAGGTAACGTGTGTACCATTTGACATGTTCACTAAATAAATCACCTTTAAACAAGAAATTCTTTTCCCAATAGGCTAGTAAGCAATTAACAAAACTCCCCCCACATGGGGAGCCCATAGCTACCGCCCAAATTCTGTTTGTAAAAGGTCTTCTTAAAAAGAAAGAAATTGTTGGACAAAACTGCATCCAAAAGTGTCTCAATCACATAAACATCATCATTATTTGCACCTTTTTCACTAAAAAATCTCTCACCCATTCTAGACCTAAATTTTGTGGAATTACTGTGTAAAGGTCTTTAATATCTATAGTAAGAAAATTTAAAGACTCTTTATAGGTGAATAAATTAAATTGTTCCAAAAAGTGCCAAGAGTCACGAAAAATTTGTGACTCTTTTTCTAAGAATTTCTTTAACTTATTATCTACGTATCTGGCACAAGCATAGGTCATGGAACCACGGCCACTAATAATCAGGCAGAGGTGTGAATTTTTAATGTTTTTGTGTATCTTAGGTAGTGCAAAGAAGGTAGGTGTCTTAGGGGCTGGCAATCACAAATAATTGTAAGTCTCTAAAGATATAACCCTTTCAATAAATAGGTCATTAAGTGAAGACCTGCTACGCTGGTAAGCTCCATTGATTTCATTTAAAGAAACTTCAGCACAGGTGTTTGCCTCCAGTAAAGATCTAACTCGGTCATTGTAGTTTGCCTCATCCATAAAGACCAGACCCCCTTCCTTATCAGGTTTAATGACTCTAATATTGTATGCCCTCAGTCTATCTAGAGATTGTCTCTCACTTTCTTTGATGTTACCCATCCTTTCCTGTGGCCTGTTTAGAGTGTGTCTTAAATCTAATTCACAAATCTTCTCAAACAGTGCCAAAGTGGGGTGTAGTGGGGGTTGAAAAGACTAGAAATCCTTGTCTCGTTATTCAAACAGCCATTTCCAAAAAACAATTTTAAATTCAATTTACATAAAAAAAGTTTAAAGTCTATGAGAGTTCTAGTCACATTTGCTGTTTTACTGGGAACAAAGGTTAAACCTTTGGCCAGAAAGTCTGCCAGTTCTTGGGTTACAATATAGTTGGAAAAATTGTAAATGTTAAGTCACCAGCTGAATTGGTGACAACTTTTACATCAATGTCAGAACTTTGAGTATGTTGTTCTGTCTGTTTAGTTACCTCCATCTGAAGTTTTTTACCCTCTATCGGCGGTTCTGACATTGGCCACCTCCCACTGACTTCCAGTTGTTCCTGTTCTGGTTGTGAAAACCCTGAAAGGTTGAAGAATTGGAAAAAAATTGTCCTTTTTCCTTTATTCGTTCACTTTGCCTGGGGGGAGTGTGGTGGGTCACTGAGGGTCCCTGGATGTCACTTGGTGTATCCCTTTCATCCCTGGTAGATTGGATGTCTATTTCATGGCTGGTGTTCAAATTGGGGGTTAAACCGTTTTGGGAGTGAGGAGGTGAAGGATATGCTGTACCTCTCTCATAATCCGGTTTGTCCCGGGCCAACTTTTTTAATTTGGTTTCTTTAAATTTAATTAAACTATAGTCAATGCTCTTGAAAATACGACTAAAGTTGTACTTATACCTTAAAAATCAGAATCAGATTTAATGGCTTTATCCAAAATGTCTAATTCTTTTGAAAGGTTGTTGATCTGGTTGTTATAGTCTTTAACTAGTAATTCTAGAAATTGACAGCCTTGTTCGTCGAACAAATGGAGTCATTCACAGTGAAAGGAAGAGTTGTTAATTAACCGTGTGGGGTGCCTCCATTGCCTCAGACCTTTAGGGATGTGTTTCCTCCATAAACACTCTCCCAGGTACGCTACCTCCAGCTGCAGTATTTTACATTTAAAACATTTTGTATCAAAAATCTTTAAACGATCAACAATGGAAATGCTGGGTTGTACAGTACCTGCCTCACTGTTTGAGGTGTTTGACGTGTTTCCTGGACCTCTGTTTGAGAAAAATCCACCAGTTTGCAAAGCATGTCTTTTAAAGAAGGAAAATCCAAATTTGTGTTTAAACTGTCATTCACTCTGGCCCTCCTGGTGTTGTGTGCATTGTTTTGAACCACAGGTAAGAGGTTCGAAGATTTTCCTGAGGATGCGGAAGGAACCACCTGTTGACAAAAAATGGGGGCGTCCGGACCATTCCTCCCAGGGTTCAGAAGTAATGTAGAAAGAAGTCCCCTGGTGTTGTTACCTGGACTGTTTGACCGATTAAAGTGGATGTTTTTTGACAATTCATTCATTCGATTAGTTGAACACATTATTAATTGTATTCACTCAACATACCCTTCTGTTCATGTCCTCCTCACACATAGGGGCAGTGGCCAACACAAAGCATCTGTGGCAGATGTACAAAGGTCAGTGATGGTCTGTTAACATGTGGGGTACGTTGCACAAAACATGGCAGTGCGGTGCAACGGTGCACAGTGTATGCATTGTGTTGCAGGTTTGGGGCATAACCTACTAACACAAATGGTGCAACACAGGGATGTATGCTAACTACTACTATAATTGTGTAAGGTGCATGCCTTCTGCAATAACACATGCATGCTGTTGTGTGCTACTCAGGGATGTATGATAACTACCACTATAAATGTCTAAGCTGAATGCCTTCTGCCATATCACATGCATGTTGCATGCCATTGGGTGCCATAGCTTGTGTCTCTGTCTGTGTCTGTCTGACTGTCTGTGTCTGTCTGTGTCTGTCTGTCTGTGTGTCCTTGTCTGTCTGTCTGTGTCTGTGTCTGTCTGTGTCTGTCTGTCTGTGTCTGTCTGTGTCTGTGTGTGTATGTGTGTGTCTGTGGGATTCACTTCATAACACTAAAAGCTCAAAACACTGAAACTCAAAAAACTGAAACTTCAAAATCTTGAAAACTCAAAACACTGAAACGCAAACCACTGAAAACACATAGCATACATATACTGAGTTTAAACAACATAAATCATAGCACTTTCCACCAAGTGTAAGAAGGGGGCAACCCCCCCAACACCCACATACTTATATATATCAACTCCAAGATTGCACTTCACTACACTAAGTGCAGTCTTGGAGTTGATATATTTAAGTAGCAGGGGGAGTGGGGGTCGCAGGGGGTTGCCCCCCTTCTTACATTTGGTGGAAAGTGCTATGACTTATGTTGTTTAAACTCAATATATGTATGATATGTGTTTTCAGTGTTTCGAGTTTCAGTGCTTTGAGTTTTCAGTGTTTTGAAGTTTCAGTGTTTTGGTCTTCTATATTATGAAGTTTTCTCATTTTCAGTATTTTGAGTTTTCAGTGTTATGAAGTGAATCCGTGTATGTGTGTGTCTGTGTGTCTACTGTGCTGTATAACTTGTAATGTGCAGTTCTTTTCTGATCCTCACAGATGTTGATGTAGGTGTGTTGCCCTCCTGCAGTCCACCTGATGTTAGTGTCCTCACAGACTCTAGCAGTGATGATGAAAGTATGATTGAGGCACAGGCAGGGTTGTCAGGGGCTGCAACTGTGCAATTGGTTGCCATTCCACCTGCATCCCCCTCATCCCTGCACATAGATCTCATGTCTACACATACCCCATCACCAGTGGCCATAGAACAAGGACAGTTGGTGGGTGGTAGCATGGAACAGGGAAGTGTGGAGACTATGGAAGGTGTGCCTGCACACCATGATCCCAGCCAACTGACTGGTGATGTCCCACACAGGCATGTGCCCAGTGCTGCTCATAGGAGGACCTCTGGCCAACATGCCCCTGCCAGACATAGCACATCAGCTGGTGTCACCAGATGCATGCTTCAGGCTGTAATGGAGGCACAGACATGTGCTGAATGGCATAACAGAGAAGGTCTGAGGCTTCTGAGGGCTGCTGTCCATTCTTTAACTGACAACATTCAGGCAATTGCAAATGCTCACCATCATCTTGCAGATGTTTTGGATAGATGATTGGGTGACATGGTGGGAGTCCTTGACCGTGGCATGTCAATCCTCGAACATGGAATGTCTGTGCTGGAACATCTGGTGGGAGTGAGGAGTTGGACACGTGGACATAGGCTAGCTACATCACCTGTTGAAGGTCTACGTGAACATGCTACTTCACATGCCCACTCCCATAGTGGTGGTAGCAGCAGCAGTGCAGCTGGTGCTGTGCTGTCCACACCAGGACACAGCAGGCCACATGCACATGGTCCTGGATGGTCCCAACAGGGACACGGTTCCAGTGGACATGTGTCATCAGGCAGTTCCCAATCTGGACCTCTGCCTGGTAGTGCCCATGCAACCCCTGGCAGGCGCAGGTCATGTGGCCATGCCCAGACACCGTGAGCTGTGAAACCTGCCCTGTACAGTCTGCAGCTGTCAATAATACCCCTGTAGGCCAGCCACATGCCAGACCTTCTGTGCATACATACACACACACACACACACACACACACACACACACACACACACACACACACACACACACCGGAAACAAATGTAGGGCACCTCAACACACACACACATGCATAACATCCACACAGGCCCAATGAGATCAAAGGCCCTAACCCACACACATGATGTCATCCAATGATGCAGACTAGGCCTCTGGCAAACATTATCACCCTGTGCATATGATGATGCCTGTGCCGCATCCCTGTCATCCATACCATCGGTGCAGGGACATGCTCATATGGCCTGATGCACAGGGTGAACATACCAGGAAGACAATTGTAGATTACATTTGTTGAGTGGTGTTGACAGGCAGCAGACATACCATGTACTACAGTTTTAGAATGCATTTTGTATTTTCAACAGTATGTATCATGTGCAACAACAGTAACTGCATGTTAATCTTGATGTTCTGCCTTCCTCTTTCAGGTGTAATTGCATGTGCCGGGGGATGTCAGTGTTTGTGGTTAGTTTCCTATATGTAAATGTAGACTCTTCACAGGTCTGTATGACAATACCTGCATGCACTTTGAAGCTTCCACATCACAGTTATAATCTCCCAAGTTTCAAACAAGTTTACTGATCTAATGATCCAAGAGCATGATAGCTGTGTAGTCAGCTACTGTATCCATAGTGGGTGACATCACAGGTATAGTTACCTGGAGTGTGGAGGAGGTACAAGAGTGGTTTAGCAGGTGACAAAGGTAAAGGCCAGTGGAAAAGGTGGCTTCTCTTTGGGAAGCAGTAATACCCACTCTCATGATAGGATGCATACACATGGATTCACAGACACAGTAACACACCCACAGGAATTCATAGACACAGTAACACACGCACAGTTGCCAGTGTTGGGATGAGAACCTCTGTCTATGTGCAAATCACCATTACAGTACTACACAATTACAAGATGCCCCACAGAGATTACACATGCATAGGTAGTCTAAAGTCTGAATGGCCTATGATCGAGTACATCAACAGGGATACTAGATTGCGATGTATGTATGTGGGGAAGGGGGTTCATCAGTAGGCTATGTAACAACTAGCCTCACCCCAGGGTGTACATGTTTGCAGGCAGTTAGAATGCCCTTCTAAGATTGATGACATCAACAGGGATACAAGATTGCATTGAGTGGGTGGGGGGAGGGGGGCTTATTTCACTATGGTAAAATACAGCCTCACTCCGGGGACCGAACAGCCATACATATAGACAAACACACACACACACACACACACACACACACACCCACACACACACACACACACACACACACACACACACACACACACACACACTGTGGCAAACACAAAGATATACACCTATGTCACACACATACAGACACTTGACATACGTGTGATTCAAATGCCTGCCTATGTCTTGCTTTCTACACTTCATTCTGTACAGATGTCTACAACAGTTTACAGCAGAGTGAAAAACATTTGGGATGTATTGTCCACCATACGTGACGTATATGGACACACACACCCACATGTGCCAGTACTGTAAATCAAACACCTGCCTATCTCATGATAGGTATTACAGAACGACAGCACTATCGCACATGCTACAAAGCATACTGACTCTTTCCTTTGCCAGCTGTGCCGATATATGCACAACATATGCACAGGGGAGGTGTTACTGTACCAGGTGTCAAGAGGTTTGCCTTCAGTGTCACCCTTACTGCATTCTACATTGTGTGTCCTCCCCTTCATTTAACAAAACCATAGCTTAGCAGTTACACAGGTTATTGCAGGAATGGTTGTAACACATCTGTGAGCTGTCCACAGTAATCATTCATCTGCAAAGTAGCCCCACCACTTAGTAGTTATGTCCAAACATCTGTCCATATCTAAAGTACAGCCTACTGTACTTTGAGCATATCACCATATACAGTTGGCAATGCTGAGGCTGCATTGCAACTGCATGATGTACTAAGACAACAGTCACCATCAATCATCAGACACTGCACACGCATGGAATCTAAACACACATCAATACATGTACACATATGCAGTCTCCATTAGTAAGTGGAATAGCAGGTCAAGAGGATACATTTCACACCTTCCCCACACCATGTGTGAAACCTAGCTGAGCATTACACCATAATGGATGTTGTATTCATGTGCTGGTAGGACACACAACCACCTTCACTGAGTAGCCAAGTATACATTTATGCCAACAGCACACCAGCAAGACACACACACAGCAATATTCCATGTCATGATCCCACAAACTGTTAGTTGACAGTTCCACTGTGAAGCCAGGGCACTTAGTGGTCAACAGTGAGCAAATCATACTTGCCACACACACACATCATATTTGCCACACACACCTCATGATTACTTGAAGAGTGCCAGCAATGTGCTCTGTTTGAGCTAGGCATTACACTTATTCAAGCATGTGTGAGGTCTGTGGCTTGTAAACATCTCACGCCAGCATGTTCTGGCTATTGTGGTAATAAGGTTAATGTCCAGACAGCACACAACATGCATGGCTTGCAAATGTTGACATGGGGTATATGTAGGAGCTGTGGGCACACATAGCTGTATATGTCATGGACATATCACCTGAAACTACTCAGGAATATACAGAGCAAAGCTGTATTCCCCTGAGTCTGTCAATACAGGCTATGTGTGTAGGTCCTATGATCCTGTTATTTGGGTATGTTTGTAGGCATTGCATTAGGTGGACATGTCTAATGACATTCATGCCCCATGAGTTGTTGTATGATATGATAGGTGTCATGGGTGACCAGTAGAGAGGGAATATTACCTCTGTCAACATAGATATCAAACCATATGTACTGTTAGCATTCAGCAGCCATGGACCTATCTTCCATGTGCACGTGTGTAATGAATGTAGCCACCTGTATGTACAAAAAACAACAGCAGCAATGGTATTCTCATTTATGCTGTATGAGTGTGGGATGTACATATCCAGGGCAGGTACATCTAGGTCATATCCATCCATGAGGGTGTTGTTTACTGGTGTACAGCAACAGTGAACTGTGTTAATGCTGACAACATCTGAGGGACCATGGCATATGTACAACTGACCTGGTTACAAACAGCGGTATTATTGCATTGCATAACACATTATGCAACTGTGTCAGTACAAGGGTACTTTGCACAGCTGATGTAGGTCTAGGTATAGTCCACCAGTCAAAGGTTATCTGGTGTTCTACCATACTATTTCATACCACATGTATGGATGTGTGTTGGTAGTCTGATGACATGGTGGTGGATGTATATGAGGATACTACATAAAATGCAGTTTTGCCACTGTCACCTGTACCTGACACATCGGTGATGAATTATGTTGGAGAAGTGGTCTTTACTTGTGAGTAGCCTTTATGAATATGTGGACACCACCAATGGAGTGGACCATGCCAGTGTCATGGCCAACATGTCTGGATCTGAGTTAGATGGTGGTAGTGCTACTGTGCACCACAGAGCCTTCAGCCAGGTGTCCCTCACTGCACAGATGTCAGTATTCCCCATTGTAGGGTCTACATTGAGCAAATGGATTACGAAAGCCACACATCTAGCAGTGGTTAGCATAAGCATCCAGTGCAATTGTCTTGTAGGTGTCAGGGTGTTAGCTCTGTGTTTAGGACTTGTGCCTTGGAATGTCACTATGGGGGTAAATGCGACCTAGGTATTATCTACACTCCCTTGAATCATGGATGCATGTGCTCTGTGACAAAGGAATGTCTTCTTTCAGTCATGACATCCCAGAATGACAGAAATGATGTCCCCTGCGCGTAAGGAGTTGCACGGCAACAGGAAATATCAAATAAAAGAAATAAGCCAGCAACTGGTGGACAATTCGATATGGTAGTTTATTAATAAGCTACCAGAAATGCATAAAACTCACAAACATATCGGTTTCGGCCCAAATTTAGTATGGCCTTCTTCAGTGTATAGATTTAGAGTCTACTATGCAATTCTTTAAATACACATCAGGAAAAGCTGATTGGTTGAATATAAATATAAAATACCAAGCTCATTAATATTAATCAATTGCAAACATACATGCAAAATCAGATACAAAAATATGTCAATCAAATATTGCATATCAAGATATCATATCAAAACTGAATAAGTTGGACATGTAATGCATGTAATATAATATGATATGATATGTTAGACCAAATGTATTTATAAATATTCATTCAAACCTGGACTAAATAGTGCACCAAGTTTGGTAATCCATTTCTTTTCTTTCATGTCAAGTTTTCTATGCCAACCACATTTATTGGTTCTGTCACCAATAATTTTATCAATAACTGTAAAATGAAATTTGGCCTTATTATGTACAAGTGTGTGTTTGTATAATGCTTGGATGATTTTTACATCTAATGTCACTCAAATGTTCGGACACCCTTAGTTTAACTGATCGAGAGGTTTGCCCAACATAAAATGAGTGACAGGTGCAGCTTGCCATATAGATGGCCCAATCAGTATTGCAATTGGCAAAGAATTGAATATCAAAGACTTTGCTACTGTTTCTGTTTGTGAATTCTTTGGTTTTAATCATGTGTTTACAATTCACACAGTGACCACAAGGAAAAGAGCCAATGAGTTTATCCCCCAAGATAGTTGTTTGATAAGCCTGTGTTAAGGAAGATTCAAAATGATGCTTGTAATGATTAAAGTACCCTGCCAAGTTCTTTCCTTTGCGAAAGGAAAATGAACATTTGTTGGGAATGATTGTCTTAATTTTAGCATCTGCATCTAGTATATTCCAATTGTCCCTTATAATTTGAATAAAATTCCTAGTGTTTCTTCCATATGTGGTTGTAAATCGCACTGTGTTGGTCTTGACTGGTTTCTTTTTATATTTCAAAAGATCTGATCTGTGTAAGCCTGAGGCATACCTATGTGCCATTGTAACATATCCTGATTTGTAACCCCTATCCTGGAATCTATTACACAAATCCTGAGCATGGTGACCAAAGCTGATATTATCAGAACAATTGTCTGATTCTAATAAATTGAGACTTTGGAATATTTCTGGATATGTTTTGGATGAAAGCTGGAGGCATGGAGTATAGTGTTATATTGGGGGAATTTTCTAAATACTTCTGTTTTTAAAGTATTATCCATGTTTCTTGTGATCAAAACATCCAAAAATGTTATAGATTTTTGATCATGTGTAATGGTAAATTGTATTCCCCACTTATTATCATTCAAATAATCCATAAATTCTTGAAGAGATGAAACATCTGATCTCCATACCATCCAGCAATCATCCAAATATCTTCGCCAGATGTCAATGTCAGGTAGAAACCAATTATGAGTGTCATCATATATCATAATTTCTTCCATATAAGCCATAAATAGATCAGCATTTATAAATACATTTGGTCTAACATATCATATCATATTATATTACATGCATTACATGTCCAACTTATTCAGTTTTGATATGATATCTTGATATGCAATATTTGATTGACATATTTTTGTATCTGATTTTGCATGTATGTTTGCAATTGATTAATATTAATGAGCTTGGTATTTTATATTTATATTCAACCAATCAGCTTTTCCTGATGTGTATTTAAAGAATTGCATAGTGGACTCTAAATCTATACACTGAAGAAGGCCATACTAAATTTGGGCCGAAACCAGTATGTTTGTGAGTTTTATGCATTTCTGGTAGCTTATTAATAAACTACCATATCGAATTGTCCACCAGTTGCTGGCTTATTTCTTTTATTTGATATTTCCTGTTGCCGTGCAACTCCTTACACGCAGGGGACATCATTTCAGTTACACGGATATTTATTTCCTGCTGGGGGAATGATGGTGGACTGTGTCGCATTCGATTAGGTTGGTGTAAAATACTAAATGCTCTACTTTGTGAATTCTAATGTTAGACCTATGGACTTATTATGCCACACACGCTTGAATAACTGGTTTCTGAATCCGGATGACAACAATAATTAACAATTCAAATTCTACGAAGCTGGTGATGTACAATTTGCAACTAACTCTATAAAGGTTGCTAAATGCGATGTGGTAATGTGGTGTGCTATTACTTGTCGACCATTCTCTGAGGGGCTTGCACATATTAGATGGTGAGTCGGTATTTTTTTGCATCAAACATCTTTATCTATGGTGCGCAATTGGCATATATAAAGAAAAGAAAAAGAACGACCTAATTCTTTTTTTACAACTATTTGTGCTTGGGACAATTGTCGCATTGAACATTGAGACTGTTACCATCTTAGCAGGATAAATAATTGCGACGAGGAACCGTGACAAGTACTTTCAATAAGTTCAAGTACATTTAATTTTCACTTTTACAAAGTGACGGTTGTTGTGATGTGATACGGTGTGTTATTACTTGTTGGCCATTTTTAAGGGGCCTGCACACATCAGGTGGTGAGTCGGTACGTTTCTGCATCGAACATTTTATTCATGGTGTGAAATTGGTTTATATAAAAGAAAAGAACGACTCAAATCTTTTTTTCAGGACTGTTTGTGCTTGGGGTAACGGTCGCATTGAATATTGAGACTATAAAGTTCTCAGCAAGATAATTAATTGCGACGAGTATTCTCAATAATCTTAAGCACATTCATTTTCACTTTTACAAAGCGACGAGTACTGATCTCACTTATTTCTGTGACTGTTTTTTGTCTTTAATATATGTGTAACAGCTTATGTTTATTCTGGATAATTTTCAGGAGATCGGGTTGTGTCTTACACAACAGTAAATGTCTATGTAAAACTTCAGGGAATTGTGATTTATATTAGACTTTGGATTTTGGATTGTTAACAGACATTACATTGCTTTGAAACATGAACAGTTTATAATAGTCATTAAGCATATTATATTTTTCTCTTCTTCTTTGGGTGACATCAAAAGGAAGAAGTTAATATAGGAAGCAGTCTCATAACAGATAAAGGAGCATATTGTTTCAAAATATTTAGGTGTTGATACAAACTTTTTCTCCTTTTTTTGGAATTATGGTTCATGCTTAAGGAAGACAAGCATTTATTATAATCTATTCTTATATTCCTGTGATGTCAGTATTGAGATAAAACAACAAATCGAGCTATTTTATTAAACACAGAATAGTTTCTGTTAAATATTATCTGTGCATTCATGGTTAACCAAATGGGCTTGAATTTTTGGGATTCAGCCATATAAAGGACTCTTTGAAGTTTAATGTTAGTATGAGTGCATCACAATATTGACAATTGATATACTCAAGCTTTTGATTGTTACACTCAACAAACAACAGGAATTTATTTAGTATAGATAATTTAGTCATTCTTTATATAACTGTAGTACCATAACTCATCATCGGTACATCCTTCATAACATTGGTAATAATTTTTGAAATAAATACTGCCTATATTGAATGAATAATAAGTAACATTCTTGTATTCTAGATCTATGTATTTCCATCTAAAGTGGATGTCTCTATTGTAGATCCTTTTAGAGCATACATAATTTTGGAATACTTGTTTTAGGTAAAATTAAGAACAGAATGATTTCAGGTTTATTCTAAATCTTGGTCCAACTAAGACACAACTACAATTCAGAAGATATCTTTTGAATTGATATTTTTGACTAGAATATTATCTAACTAATTTCAAACTATATAATTTAGTATTGGGTGTGTGGGACCATTTTGGCATATAATATTGTATATCACTTTTTGAAATCAGGGCCTTCAATTTATATGTATTGTGGCTCCTTAAGATTACCAGAGTCATATATTACATTGTTTTATCAAAACACATTTTGAATTGTCAATCTAGTAGTTGTCATTTTCGGTTGATACCAATTTTCATGTTCATTCCAGAACAGAATAACTATAATATTTTCACATTTAGTAACATTACAGGATACATATATGGGCTTAACAAACTTCTTAACCCTTGTGACCACTAAACTAATAAATTAAAAATTTTTTCAAGCTCAGGATTTGTGTGCCAAACATTTGATATAATTCTTCTTATTTTTATGTTACAATTTAAATACCATTATTGTTCTGTATATGACGTGGTTAGAGGTGCAATCAGCACTACTAATATATTGCCATTATTGTCAGATTGTCATTAGAAATATATACAGGACGTGGTTATATATATATATTTTTTGAATTAGAGGAATTATTATGGATCTAAATAAAATATTTTTAGATCTATCAGCAGATAAGGATGACCTTGCACCATTTGGTATTGGCAAGAATTTGGTGAATTCTGAAAATAGTAATTCTTTAAACCCAAAACAAAAATGTGAAAAACATTTTGCTGATCTTAATAAAAATATGAAAAATCTAAGATCCTGTGTTTGGCATCACAAACTACTAAAAGCTTATTTGACTAAGGGCATTTGCCCAAGGGGTCTCAGGGTTAAAATTCAACCACTGGTGGCAGACCCAGATGATAGTCTTACTAGTGAATGGTCTTCCATTCAGCAGGAATGCTCCATGAAGTTTGTAAGCTCATTATCAGATTATTACACTAGAATTATTGATAAAGAAACCAGTCAAGTGTTAAAATCTATTGAGGAATGCAATAGTTACCAACATGAACCCTTCTTTCCAGATTTACTATCAAAACTTAGCATTGAACTATTAAACTTTGACAACATTTTGAAGGAAAGAAAGGTCAAAAAATTTTTACGTGACATTTCTGACTATGAGAAGGGTCAACCTTTCAAAAATGTAAGACATGTCAGATTTCAGGAAGGACAATATAAAAATAAATATACACCTAATCCAAAAAGGAAACGTCCGCGTTCCATACTTAAGGGACGAGGCAGTAATAATGAATCAACCGATTATGACAACTCATCAGGCACAGATACGGAGACACAGTCCACCATAGATTCCCCCACTCCCAAAAGGAAAAACTATATATCCCCTTTAGGGCACATGGAGGGAGGAGGGGAGGGAGGAAGCACAAGAAAAATTACAAGTTTACAAAATCTGATGGAAATACTGACCAACAAATAAATAATGTATACAATATTTCAAATACTGTACTCACAGATGGCCAAATCTCATTGTTAAATAAAGGGTTATCATTCATTCCAGGCTTTTTTGTGTCTGAGGACAATTTCACACAAGATCTATTTTCATTTTGTAGACTAATTAATCTGAAATTATTTTTTCAGGATAGCAAAGATGTTGAACAGTCACAGACAGAGTCATTTAAATATCATACTTCACTGTTTACACCACCTATGCATCCAACTGTGAACTTATTCTTACATAGTGTACTTTATGAATTACATTTCCAGTACAATCACTGTTTACCAATGGCGAATAATATTACTGATGCTGAAAGGTCTTGTTTGGAACAACTAGTAAAGAACAAGGATCTGGTCATTATCAATGCAGACAAGGGAGGGGCAGTGGTAGTATTAGATTGGATTCAGTATGATATGGAAGCACATAAACAATTAAATGATGTGCGATATTATACAAAAATGCCACTGGACCCTACTCCTATATTTAAAAAAGAAATAGATGATTTCTTACATTTTGCTTATGATAATGACATTATATCAATGAAAACATTAAACCATTTAACAATCCCTGACCCCATTAAACCATACATCTATTTTCTACCAAAAATACACAAAGATCTTTTGTATCCACCTGGGAGGCCCATTGTATCAGGTATGGGTTCATTGACTGAGCCATTATCTGATTTTCTAACCATGCATTTGAAACCTTTACTAAAACTAGTAAGGTCAAGAATACAGGACACCGCTGAATTCCTGGGCATTGTCAATGACATGCAGCTAGATTCAGATTGGATACTTTGTACATTAGATGTATGCTCCTTATATACCAACATTCCACATTGGGCTGGACTAGATGCTATTGAATTCTGGCTTTACCGATCAAACATGTACCAACCAGGATTCAATACCCTATTATTGAACCTAACTGAGCATGTGTTGACCAAAAATGTCTTTTTCTATAATGATGAATGCTTTCTGCAGATCAGAGGAACAGCAATGGGGGCTTCTTTTGCCCCCATTTATGCTGATCTATTTATGGCTTATATGGAAGAAATTATGATATATGATGACACTCATAATTGGTTTCTACCTGACATTGACATCTGGCGAAGATATTTGGATGATTGCTGGATGGTATGGAGATCAGATGTTTCATCTCTTCAAGAATTTATGGATTATTTGAATGATAATAAGTGGGGAATACAATTTACCATTACACATGATCAAAAATCTATAACATTTTTGGATGTTTTGATCACAAGAAACATGGATAATACTTTAAAAACAGAAGTATTTAGAAAATTCCCCCAATATAACACTATACTCCATGCCTCCAGCTTTCATCCAAAACATATCGCCAGAAATATTCCAAAGTCTCAATTTATTAGAATCAGACGCAATTGTTCTGATAATATCAGCTTTGGTCACCATGCTCAGGATTTGTGTAATAGATTCCAGGATAGGGGTTACAAATCAGGATATGTTACAATGGCACATAGGTATGCCTCAGGCTTACACAGATCAGATCTTTTGAAATATAAAAAGAAACCAGTCAAGACCAACACAGTGCGATTTACAACCACATATGGAAGAAACACTAGGAATTTTATTCAAATTATAAGGGACAATTGGAATATACTAGATGCAGATGCTAAAATTAAGACAATCATTCCCAACAAATGTTCATTTTCCTCTCGCAAAGGAAAGAACTTGGCAGGGTACTTTAATCATTACAAGCATCATTTTGAATCTTCCTTAACACAGGCTTATCAAACAACTATCTTGGGGGATAAACTCATTGGCTCTTTTCCTTGTGGTCACTGTGTGAATTGTAAACACATGATTAAAACCAAAGAATTCACAAGCAGAAACAGTAGCAAAGTCTTTGATATTCAATTCTTTGCCAATTGCAATACTGATTGGGCCATCTATATGGCAAGCTGCACCTGTCACTCATTTTATGTTGGGCAAACCTCTCGATCAGTTAAACTAAGGGTGTCCGAACATTTGAGTGACATTAGATGTAAAAAATCATCCAACGCATTATACAAACACACACTTGTACATAATAAGGCCAAATTTCATTTTACAGTTATTGATAAAATTATTGGTGACAGAACCAATAAATGTGGTTGGCATAGAAAACTTGACATGAAAGAAAAGAAATGGATTACCAAACTTGGTGCACTATTTAGTCCAGGTTTGAATGAATATTTATAAATACATTTGGTCTAACATATCATATCATATTATATTACATGCATTACATGTCCAACTTATTCAGTTTTGATATGATATCTTGATATGCAATATTTGATTGACATATTTTTGTATCTGATTTTGCATGTATGTTTGCAATTGATTAATATTAATGAGCTTGGTATTTTATATTTATATTCAACCAATCAGCTTTTCCTGATGTGTATTTAAAGAATTGCATAGTGGACTCTAAATCTATACACTGAAGAAGGCCATACTAAATTTGGGCCGAAACCGGTATGTTTGTGAGTTTTATGCATTTCTGGTAGCTTATTAATAAACTACCATATCGAATTGTCCACCAGTTGCTGGCTTATTTCTTTTATCCCAGAATGACAGACACTGGACAACATCATGATTACAACAGGACATTGGCTCAATATTTTTGTCAAGCAGTTGCCATTCATATCATGACATCATTGCGAGTGGCAGTATTGTGCTTGGTATCAAATGCTACATCTAAGGTGATGGACAGCAGCAGACATTGTGTAGATGACCAATGCCAGATATGCTTAATGGAGTGGTCCTGCTAATAATGTCAGCTACTAACACAGCCGGGAGAGTTCATCTTGACACCTG
Organism: Protopterus annectens; assembly: GCF_019279795.1. Taxonomy (NCBI): domain Eukaryota; kingdom Metazoa; phylum Chordata; order Ceratodontiformes; family Protopteridae; genus Protopterus; species Protopterus annectens. Next base: position 583,028,685 of record NC_056745.1, on the reverse strand, counting down.
CACCTCAGTATCATTAGACAATGGGGCTCACATATTATGCTTGCACATGCCACTGTTCCAAGTACAATGCCACTGTCCATAACCTGATATCAGTGTATGCCTGTCAGGGCAGCAATGTGTGTGACACATGCTCTAGTTAGCATCCACCTGTGTGTCCCAGTTAACCTATTGTCTGTCACATCCACACATGCATGATTGTATATACTTCACATATATATGGCAGTACTTCATGTACATGTATGCATGAGTATCACACAGCACAAACGCAGATATATCATTTACGGGCCACATACAGATATCTGGTAGTAAACATGTATGATGTGCATATATACTAACAGTAAGATGTACATAGCTGTAAACCTGTGTGTTTACAATAGGAGTCCATTACAACGTGTTCTGTACATCTAAGTGTATGAGCATGCACACTGTGGCCTTCTGTGGTTAGAATTGGAGTGCATCCCAAACACCCCTGTGCTACTAAGTGTATGAGAGTACCCACTGCCACCTTGTGTAATTTGAGTCAGTGCATCCAAACACGCCCTTTGCTTCCAAGTGTATGAGCATGCCCAGTGTAATCTTGTGTAGTTGTAGTCATAGTGCATCCCAAAAGGCCCTGTGCTACTAAGTGTATAAGCATAGATAGAAACAACTCTGATCCAAAACAATACCAAAACAGCAAAATCTTCAGAAGTCAGGAATCGAAAAGCAGGAACCAAAGTCAAATCCAAAAGCAAATTCTTTATTCTCCAGCGCCTCGGTGTAACCACCTTTCAAGAGTATACCTCTTATAAGTGTATAAGCATGCCCACTGTGTCCTTGCGTAATTTGAGTCAATGCATCTAAACAAGTCCTGTGATTCTATGTGTATGAGCATAACCACTGTAACCCTGTATAGTGATAGTAGTTGTCCATTCCACAGATGGACATACTCCAGTTCAGAGCTTGTTGTGCTGCAACTATACCTCTCAGGCCTACCTATGTCTTACCTGCAGATGATGTATCTTGTTTGTGCATACAGATTGTACTGGACTCCTACTTTAAACACACAGGTTTACAGCTATGTACATCTTAACTGTCAGTATCCCTGTTGGTGTCCACAATCTTAGAAAGGCATTCTGACTGCCTTGAAATGTGTAATCTCTGTGTCTTGTCTCATAACCGCGTAGTACTGTAATAGTGATCTGTAGATAAGCAGGAGTTCTGATCCCACCACTGGCAACTATGTGTGTCAGGAAATGGTTGACTGTGGTTGTGGGTGTGTATTTGTGTCTGCATCCTGTCATGACAGCGGGTTTTACTGCTTTCCAAAGAGAAACCACCTTTTGAACTGGCCTTTATTCTTGTCATCTGCTAAACTACCCCCCCCTCCCCACTGCAAGTAATCAGTCCTGTGATGTTACCCAGCTCAGAAGCAGAATCAGAGTAAGTGTAATTGTATGGGTTTTGTGGCACATACCCCAACTGCATACCGCTCTGCTAGTTACCTTTACATAGGCAAGACTTGTAAGCACAATACTGGCAAGTGTGTGTGTTTGTGTGTGTGTGATTAGCTTGTAGCCAGACATACACATGTGTTATGTCTTTTAACATGCTGCAAACCATGGTAGTCATCTATGGTGAGTGATGTCTACAAATGATTACATAGTTAGGAATAGAAATGAATAGACAGTCAAGAATGACTACTGTTGGGTATGTTATTTTCCTGTGCCACTGTCGAGCAGTGACACAAATGTGGTCCCCAGGGTGTATTTTCATAGCCATCATTCCCCCACCCAAACTCCACAATCCTCAGGGTACATTTCCTTAGCCATCATTCCCCACCCCAAACTCCACATACACGACAATCATCCCTTCTCTGATGAACTGATTAAGATTTAAATGTTATAAAACAAGAGTTGCCTCTGTTTTGTGTACACGTCAATTCCTTTGGATCCCTTCTGTGTCACAAAGGGTGTTCAGACATGTTTATATATATGTCTATAGCTGTGTCTGTGTATATGCATATATATATGTATATATATATGTATATATATATGTATATATATATGTATATATATATATATATATATATATATATATATATATATATATATATATATATATGTGTGTGTGTGTGTGTGTGTGTGTGTGTGTGTGTATACACATCCCATAAGTGCATATATGTATTTAGTATTTAGTTATAACAGTTGTACATATGTAGACTTGTCTCTGTTGTTGCACAGAGTACAGTACATTCAAGTGTACTGTACATATGTAAACAAAGTGACTGTCCCATTTCTTTTCAGTACTGTAGAATACCTGTGGTAAAATGTGTATTATAAAAACCGCAAAGTATGTGTACAATAGAGATGGCTTAGTGGTAAGTCCAGTGACCTTGGTGTGTATGGTCCCAGAGTTCAAGAGCGGCAAGGGTTGTTAATAATGTCATTTAGGACTGAATAAGGCGGGTGTAAATATGTTTTTATAACAGTAAGCAGTGGGTATACACAGATAAAAGACATGTACAACTTGCAGGCCACTTGAAATACCCTTCTTTGGCAATCCTGCTGATGTCACCCACCTAGACATACACCTCTGGGACTGCTGTAATCCAGTAATCTCTGTAGCGTGTTCTATAACTGTGTAATGCTGTAGTGTGATAAACTAGTTTGGTAGGTGTTCTAATCCCAGACTTGCCAACTGTGTTTGCCAGAGAAGGGAATAATGCTTTTTAGAGTATGCACACTCCTTACAATTTACATACTCAAGTTTGGCAAGGGTGCTGATGTCACCCACCTAGAAATACACCTCTGGGACTACCATACCCCAGTAATTTCTGTAGTGCATCCTGTAACTGCATAATGTTGTAGTGTGATAAACTAGTTTGGTAGCGATTCTAATCCCAGACTTGCCAACTGTGTGTGTTTGCCTGCCTTTGAAGGGAACAATGCTTCTTAGAGTATACACACTCCTTACAATTCACATACTCAACATTGGCAAGGGTGTTGATGTCACCCACCTAGAAATACACCTCTGGGACTGCCATAAACCAGTAATTTCTGTAGCGCTTCCTGTAACTGCGTAATGCTGTAGTGTGATAAACTAGTTTGGTAGGTATTCTAATCCCAGACTGACCAAGTGTGTCTGTGTGTGTGTGTCTGTCTGCTTGCCTGAGAAAGGAACAATGCTTTTTACAGTATGCACACTCCTTACAATTCACATACTCGACTTTGTCAAGGGTGCTGATGTCACCCACCTAGAAATACACCTCTAGGACTGCCATAACCCAATAATTTCTGTAGCGCATCCTTTAACTACATAATGTTGTAGTGTGATAAACTAGGTTGGTAGGTTTTCTAATCCCAGACTTGCCAAGTGTGAGTGTGTGTGTGTGTGTGTGTGTGTGTGTGTGTGTGTGTGTGTGTGTGTGTGTGTGTCTGTCTGCCTGAGAAGGGAACAGTGCTTTTTAGAGTATGCACACTCCTTACAATTCACATACTCAACTTTGGTAAGGGTGCTGATGTCACCCACCTAGAAATACACCTCTAGGACTGCTGTAACCCTGTAATCTCTATAGTGCATCGTGTAACTGCGTACTGCTGGAGTGTGATTTAGAAGTGTGGTAGGGCTCCATCCACAACCATGGCAGTTATGTGTATTCTGTGTGTTTCAATGTCTGTGTATGGAGCAATGCATTATAGCCTACTCACTCACAGACATTTGCAATGCCCTATGTTGGTGATCCTGCTGATGTCATTCCTTGTCAAATACATCTATGGGGAATGAGCTCCCTAGTAATCCTCGTGGTGCATCCTATACTATCTCAATGCAGTTGTGTGATATAGATCTTGGTGATGGGTTCTATACCCACACATGTCAGTTGTGGATGGTGTGTCTCACTGTCTGTTTTGTGAGTAATGCATTTTGGGCTACTCATTTGCAGGAAATTTAAATTGCCCAACTTTGGTAACCCTGCTGATGTAATTTCTTGTGAAATACACCTTTGGGGATGGGGTAGCCGAATAATTGCCATAGCGTGTGCTATAACTGCGTAATGCTGTAGTGTGATAAATTAGTTAGGTAGAAGTTCTATTCCAAGATGTGGCAGATGTGTGTGTGACAGTCAGAGCCTGTGTGGAGGGGGTTGTGAGTGCTAGCTACTGGACATGTTGAGGAGTAGTTTTCCTATACGGTGGCCATATTATATGTCACAATGTCCACCTTACAAGGATTACAGATTTCAATCAGCCAAGAGACTGTGTTGGCAAGCCATACCCCTACATCTGGCAAAAGGCCTGGTGAACAATGTAACCACACCTACTATTACCTAGAATATGGTCTGAACCCATGTGTCATACACAAACACACACCTAGAAAATCCCACTATGTTGCTATTACCCTGCACATTGTTGACAGATAGTAGGCATGGTGTAAATGCAGTGGGCTGAAGAGGGCATGGCACCCTGTCCACCAGTACAATAGGCACATAATTGCGGACAATGCACCTTCGCTATGTTCCCCACTGGACACTTCTAACATATGTGGTGCCATCAAATGTGATCCACAAAGGACATACAATGCCTTACACACATGCCCGGTATGGACAGATGCCACTGACACCAGGGAATACCTGTATCATGCTATCAATGCAGGTGCAGGATCAACCTGCTGTCTATAAGCAGGTCCTGCCACACCAGGCCAGGCTTGGCACATCTGATGATAACAGTCTGTGTACACAACATGTGCCAGGCAAACCAGGTACACTTAAACATGTCACTGTATATTAATGTGGGACGTGCACATCTCACGCAATGTCCATGTCAATGACTATCAAACACAGGCATGGCATGCATTGCAAAGCAATGGCCACACACAATGGTAACCAGGATGACAGGACAGTTAATACAATACCCATCTGTGGGGACTGAGGTGGCCTGATGCCAGGGATTAACCCTCACCCAGCCTTGTACAGCCAACTACTACAAACCCATGAAGCAATGCACACATGCATGTCAGTACTGGCACCTTGTGCCTGGGTGTTGGGTATGATTTTCCCAACCACAGTCACACCCAGTATAAATCCCATTGGCATACTGAATGATGTCAGACACGTTCACATGCCCTAGCCCATAGAACCTCAGGATAACCCCTGCGGTGCATGTGATATCTGTGCATTACTCTAGTGTGGCAAACTAAGTAGTTAGGAAGTGTATTTGTGAGCCTGCCAAAGTGTGCCAATGTGTCTGAGTCCCTTAGAGAGTGTGGTTGTGTTGACAATGACATCTGTTCATGTTGACAGCCATGTGTGCTACACCTAATTTATGTCGACTAAATCTCTGTTGCAGATGTCACTCACCAGCACACATATATGTTCTTACAGCACACCAACATGCCAGCTATGTAGCACATGGAGTAACTGCATGCACTTGTAATAGTAATGGCTAGTCAGTCAGGGTTTTGAACCCCTGTGTTGTTAGGTGTGTGACAGATGATGCTTAGGTTTTAGTCTCCCAGCCCTTCTGTGATGTACTTTGCCTCTATCTGTCCCTCACACACACTCTCTGTTGGATGTGGAGATGTACACCTGCTCAGCAGCAACTTGTGTTTTGTAAGTAATGGTCATGATGAGGTGATGGCCTTTGCACCTTTTGCAGTCCTCCTCTAGCTGATTGCATGTGGAACAGCTGTGGTGACATTCCCATAGCCAATTACATGGAAACACAGTACAATATCTAGGAACATCATGTTGGTGTTTGCCCATAACAGCCTCTGTGAGTGGAACCTGGATCTGGTGTTTGGTAAACAGCATCACAGATGAAATCTGGATATTCCTCAAATGACATACACAGTGGAAAATAGCCTAAAGATGGGAGGGTGATGTGCCAGACATGACTACAGCATGTAAGTGTAGCTATGCTTCATTCAGACTACTGCCGGTTTAACAAGTTGTGTGTGGTAATGGCTAATCTGCATGTTTTAATAACTGTGAGGAAACCCCCAACTGTAAGGTCATTTGTGGACTGGTCAGTGTGTAGATCCATTTGTTTCTTGTGTAACTCACAAAACACACATCTGTGAACTGCAGAAGCATAGTGTGAGGATTGCAGTCAGTACATGGTGACAGTGATGAGAGTTACTGCCATTGCATCCCTGATTGGACATACATCACATGAAACAGTAGTATGACAGTCACTGTCTGAGGTTATCACAGTGACATGCCAATAGTTGGCCACTGTTCATAGCTGCAGTCACAAGTCATCTATGCTTTGGACAGATGTCATGCAGTATATATGCATGTATTGTGCTCCCTCTGCAAATGTATGACATCTGTTGTTTTGGGTTGATGGTAATTTCTATGCATGCTGTTATAAGTAATCCTAAATGCTGTTGACTATTACTAAGCCTTATCTGTGTTAAAACTGCAACAGCATAGGCTGTATGGGATTGGAGGTCCCGGCGGAACCCCCTGCCCCACTTCAGCTGGCCATGGCACCGGGCACCAGCACATCTGGGGCCCAGCCTTGGACCTTCACCTCTGTTGGCTCTGCACCACCTTCTGTTGGAACCGCCACTGAGGATGGGGCCTGAACCCCCCCGGGAGCAGGTCCAGACAGGAACTTGTCAGCCATCGTACATTCCAGGCTGTGGTGCGTAGGGGGCTGAATAATGGGTTTTGAGGCCAGCTACACCAGCTTGAGGGCAGAGTGTCACATTTAGAGGGTGAACCTGCCCCTCCTAGACAGCCCCCAGCACAGACACCTTTGTGGCTGTGATGGTGCAGTGGTGTCTGCCCATGGGTGGGGACCTCCGTCCCACTGTTTCCATTTGGGGGTTCATGGGCATGTGACTGCCAAACACCCCTCCCCGTCCAAGGTGTATCCCCCCACATGTGTCATATACTGCCCCTGTATGCTGTATTGTCTATCATCCTACCCAACCTATCCTGCACGAGCATACCTACTCTCCTTCCCCAACATCCCACTCTCACCTTACAAAAATGGAAACAAAAGGCCAATCTGTTCCCAGAACAACTTTTACCCCATACATAGCTGTCCATTTCACACACATGTCCACTGGACACATGTAACCTTTGTAACGTGCATCACAACATACTACTGTTGTCCTCACCGCTCTCTCAGACACACGATCCTGGTATGTACATAACTTCTAAAGGTTCCAGGTACACATGATGCAGACTACCCCATTGTACACACGACATTACCGGTCTCTCTATGGTTACCCCATTTAACTTTTTAATGATGATGATGTTGCACACAGCACCTTGCAAGAGTACTGTTCTCACATAATGATTGGATAGGACCTGTATTGTTACTGTAAATGAAATGTTCAAAGTAATGTATTTAATGTTTCTGTGTATTAATGACACGTCTGTCTGAGGGAGTCTTGATATTACATAGGACAACACCACTACATAATACAGCAGTTGCTGGTGTTTCCCTTTTCATTGTTTTTTACTGCTTTGTTGTCACATGGTATGTTCTTGATATATATATCTATATCTATGTATGTATATATATCTGGACATAAACACACACAAAGTACATCTACATAATGGAATACATTTCCTATACTGTTGAATAACTGCGCTGGATGCTATGTTTGTGATAACATCCAATGTCTGTATATCTGCCATGGCTTAGTGGTAAAATCACATTGGCTGTGGTGTGTAGGGCCCTGGTTTCAAGCCTTGCATAGGCCGTTTACTTTGTTGCTGCGCAGAACAAGGGCCACTGGATACGTTGTGATTAAGGCACTTTAAGCAGTTGTGAGCGGGTGTGCATGTGTTTTCATGACAGTAAGCAGTGGTTACTTTTGGTTACAGTTCCTTACATTCAGTTACCTTCTTGATGGTTTAAACTGTGTAGGCAGTGCTTACCCCCATGCAAACAGGCCGTAACCTGCTCACTGCTGCTTAAAAGTGCTTACTCCCGCTTAGCTCTGCGCTAATTTCTTTAAAAGAAAAGAAAAAAGGGGTGATAGGAAAGTGGTGAAAAAGGGGCACAAAGAGGGAAAAACAGTAGGCAAGGTAGCTAGGGTTGTGCAAGAAGGGTGTAGGGAAGGTCCATAGCTTTCCATTTCCTCTACAGCAATGGCTGTGTGCATATGCAATACATTTCGCGGAACATTAGGACACTCACAACCCTGAGAGAGGGGTGAGGACAACAATAGTATGTTGTGATGCCAATTAGAAACGTTTACATGTGTCCAGTGTTCACGTGTGTGAAATGGACAGCTATGTATGGGGCGTGCTTTTTTTTTGTGGGAACAGATTGCCCTTATTTTCTTTTACTTTTAGGTGAGAGTGGGATATTGGGGAAGGAGAGTAGGTATGATCAGGGAGGATAGATTGGGTAGGATGACAGACAAGACAAACAAGATGTGTACAGGGGTGGTATATGACATATGTGGGAGGGGCACCTTGGTCGGGGAGGGGAGTTTGGAAGTTGCAAGCCCATGAGCCCACAAATGGATACAGTGGGACTGAGGTCCCCACCCATGGGCAGGTGGCTGTGCTGGGGGCTGTGTAGGAGGGGCAGGCTCACCCTCTAATTGTGCTACTCAGCCCTCAAGCTGGCATAGGTGATCTCGAATCTCCCTGTCGAGCTCCCTACGCACCACGGCCCAGACAGTACCATGGGTGACAGGTTCCTGTCTGCTCCTGCTCAAAGGGGGGCTGAGCCCCATCGACTGTGGCAGTTCCACCCAAAGGTGGTGCAGGGCCATTGGAAGAGGAGGTCCCAGGCTGGGCCCCAGATGTGCTGGTGCCCGGTGCCATGGCCAGCTGAGGTGGGACAGGTGGGTCCACTGGGACTGGCCTTCCCATACAAGCTATGTAGTAGCATGTTTAAGGCAGAATATGGGTTAGTAATAGTCAACAGCATTCACAATTATGAATAACAGCATTCATAGGTATTCCCATTACCCAGGGCACCAGATATAAAATAGTTGCAGAGCAGGCAGAACACATGCATATATGGGTACACAGTGGCCATTACAACAACATGCAGGTTTCATTGATGGCAACAGGACACCAATATGGGGTTATTTTAACATGGCACATGCATAGAAACAGATGTGAATATTTATAAACCAATAGGACATATGTCCCAACAAAGGTTAGGAGTGCAGACATACCAAATGAGTTGTGTACATCGGTTATTTTTGCACATATGGTAGGGGTGAGAGAGAGAGTTCAATTAACAACTAATAAATCCTTGTAGTTTACACAACATTCATAGTCACTGCAGTGGTCTGTCCCTTACATGTATTATTACACTACCCAATGGCGTTATATTGTACAATGGTATGTTTGTAGATTAGTATGTACGGGACCTGTGTCTTACGTACAGGCTTGACAAGATGCAGGTGTTAATGCAACATGTTTTGAGACTGCTGTCATACACTTTGGGTGAGATGCTGGGATGACAGGTATGTTTGCATGTACATTCTCTGACTATGTACAGGTCTGACTATCAGTTATGTGTCATTAACAGCTGCTTACATTTCTTGGATCATCACACTAATCTGACAGGGGAACAGGGCAAAAGGCAGGTGATGTGAGCCATTTATCAGGACATACTGGGCAGATTGGAACAGTTGAGGGGTATGAATATGCATACCACTTTCTATTTGAGCATTCTAGCAAACTCTGTACAGTTGTTAAGGGTATATATGCATACACCTTTCTCTCTGAGCATTCTAACTAACTGTGTGCAGTTGTGTGGAATGATTATGCATACAACTTACAGGCGCTCCTGGAATCCAAAGCCCTGCTGTGTGTGATAAAAGCATTACAGTTAAGATCACTGTACACTATGCTATCAGGCAATTGTTGTGAGGCTTTGCAATGTATTTAGTGTAATATGACTGACCTGTTTGCACTTCCAACATTGTTATACAGCACGTCATACACATTTTAGCTGCATACAACAGTGTGAGTAACACGTCTTACTACAACAGTACTATTTAATAACTGCAACAGTACAACAACATATGACTGCAGATTAAACAGAAGCAATGCAGGTGTTACACCTTTATTTGCAGCATATTACACAAGTCTGTATATTGGCACACTTTCTGAGGCTTTTACATTTATTTATTATGACAGTACAAGCAGGCTATTTACTAACCTGCCATGCGACGCATCCTTTGCAGCCTAGCATCACAGGCTTGTGGTTCGCAGCATGCTCATCTGCAGCTGTCAGAGAAGTACAGTGGTATTAAGCCATACCTATCTACAGTATACACAAGCTAGGCAATTATTAACTACATAGTGGAAGGAGTACTTACTCAGTTCTGGGGCATTCTGTATCTGCCTTGCTTCCTGGATCCACTGTTCCAGTACATCCCCCCTTCGCCGCTTCAGGTCTGCATGGTGGTGCCTGACCTGCTCACCAATCCGGTGGATACCTGTGTCACTAGTGAGGTCACGAGCGAGACTGTCCCAGGCCTCCATTTTGTACTGTGAACCCTGGTACTGGCCCTGCAGTAGTCTCCTGTCATGGTGCTTTACCAGGAGTCATACCATGAATTTGGACTCCTGGTTTCCCCAGCTCTGCACTCTAAAGTGAGTGCCTTCTCCTACTCCAGCCATTCTGCCTGCAGGGGGATGCTACAACCAGTTATGAGCCATATTGCCGCCTCTTCGGTTTAAGTAGGGCTGGATTCCCGCACTTTTCTGTAATTGGCCGGTTTCAAAAAGGCTAAGCTATGTCTTATTCATTACAGGTTATATATGTGTCTGGTATCCGTGATTCATGTGTACATACACTGTATGGGGTCCTGGGGACATCATAACTTTATTACAGTGGCACCTCAACTCTGTGTTTACTGCAGTACTCCATTTCACATATTTATGGTCTGTGGCAGGTTATAGAACATTACACTGTACATAGATTCAGTTCACATGTTTGTTTGATTTCCCTGTGGTGAGGATTAGTTTGCTGATACCTCCTTTATATGTATTGCTATCATGACGTAGTGGTTAACTACTGTGACTGTGATGTACAGGGTCCTGAGTTTTAGCCTTGCAGAGGCTGTTTATTTTGTTGCTGGCCAGAACACGAGCTGTTGGGTAAAGAGTGATTAAGGCACTTTAAAGCAGTTGTGAGTGGGTGTGCATGGGTTTGCGTTGAGCTAAGCAATGCTAACCTCCAGTTACAGTTTCTTACACTCAGTTAGCCTCTACATTGCTTCACCAGTGTGGTACTCGTATACCGACGGCCAAACAGGCTTACACCCGCTTGCTCCCGCACTTGCAAATGCACTGCTTTGGTGTTTGCATCAGACACTCACACCCCTGGGTGGGGTGAGGACTACAATAATATCTTATGATGCCTATTACATTGGCTTACATGCCTACAGTGGGGTTTACGACCATGTGTTTGTAGGTGTTGTGTAGTGGGTTATGCAATGACAGATATGGTCATACCGTACTTAGCCATTTAAACTGGACCATGCTGTGATGGGACCCATATCAGGAATGGCTGCCCATTAGGCGTAAGCATGCCAGTCGACTGTACAGAATCCATGGCCTGTCCAGTGTTTGCTTCATACTATTGGTGTGTTCCTCTTACAATCTGCACCTGTCTGGCAAATACCTGGGAATTGACACCATTAAATACAGACAAGTAATTGGGTTTAGGACCCAACATCCTTCACCTGCGTCATGCTAATGCATACCTATTATTCTATCAGCTTTCTAAGGTTGTAAGTGGAATATGTGCTTTCTGTCCCTATTTGTCCCCACAACGGTTTATGTTCTGTCCAGTGGTTTTGCTCTTAGGGGTTGAGAGGAATGGGCATAAGCTCTTCCCATTTTGGAATATTACTTAAATCCCCGGAGCGGTCCTAATACAACTGCTCCAGCCAACACCTGCACACCTAGGCCCATAATTGCATATCCATAGTTCCCCCACCTGCCACTCCTCTACAGCACTCATCCTTACTGTGGGTGCGGGTGGGGTCTAACCACACCACCACACACTGTCCACGCTCCACATGTCAGGACCCATGTCGTACGTTGTGTCGACCCATGGGTTATCAGGCTTGTACAACCTACTGGTCCATGTACGTATACAGCCTGGTTGGATGAATCATTACAGGGACTGACTCTGATGATCATTAATTTTTGGGGTGTTCCACAAGGGACATTGATGTCTTTGTTTCAAGATTAGACCTGGCAGGTCTCTCCCACTGGTAGTATCCTGCCTGTGGTCTGGGAAGCAGTGGTGTGTTTACTTGTATCGTGTGTTTGTATGTTTCACCTGTCTAGGTGGGGGTGTTTGATGCTACATGTTGCACGTTTGTTAATTGGACCCCTCACCCCCATTTGCACGGCCTCTGAACATATGTAATTCGTAACTGCTGTATCATATCCTAGCTATTTACATGTGTATATTTACACACACACACACACACACACACACACACATATATATATATATATATATATATATATATATATATATATATATATATATATATATATCTACATTACTATATACAGATATATCTGTATGTGTATGCATACATGTATATATTTATATATTGCTGTCTATGTATATCTAACAACATATAGGTGTACAGATGTCTGCATATGTATATATTTATATGTGGGTATGTATATGTATTCTGTCTCTGTATGTATACATTTGTACTACAGAGAGGGAGAGGTATATCTCCATGTAGCTATGGGTAGATATACACACACAGTTCTCTACATATTTACATCTACATCTGTTTATTCCATTCTTTGCCATGTAGATTAGACTTTGCTGCAGTGGGACTCGTAGCAAGTGTGGCTGCACGTTGGGCGACGCCTCTCCCTGGGGCTGTCCATATGGACCCACATCAGCCAACACCGCACACCTAAACCCATAAATAGCTACCCATAGTTGCTCCACCCGCACCTCCTCTTCAGCACCCATCCTTCCTCTGGGTGCAGGTCGGGTCTGAACAGACCACTACACGCTGCCCACTCTCCACTTCACGGGACCCATGTCGTACGTTGTCTCGACCCATGGGTCATCAGGCTTTCCCACCCTTGTATTCTGGGTATGTATCCACCCCAGCCAGAATGGTCATCATATCACCATCCTTTGGTTATATGTCAATTTTTGGGGTGTCCCGCAACGGACGCTCATGTCTGTGTTCCAAGATTAGATTTTACGGGTGCCCTCTGTAGCTCCCCGGTTCTATCCTGCCTGTGGTCTGGGGAGCAGTGGACTATTTACATTGTTTGTGGGTTTGTGTATATATTTCCTCTGTCTGGCTGGGAGGGGTCATGCTACATGTTACATGTTTCTTGCTTGGGCCCCTCACTTCCATTGGCATAGCCTGTGAACATATGTCATTTTTGTGTGCTGTTTCCTATCATAGCTGTATATCTGTGTATATCTACACACACACACACACACACACACACACACACACACACACACACACACACACACACACATATATATATATATATATATATATATATGTCTGCAACTATATATATATATATATATATATATATATATATATATATATATATATATATATATATATATATATATATATATATATATATATATGTGTGTGTGTGTATGTCCGTAACCTCTGGTTATGGTTTCTTACACTCAGTTAGCTTCTACTTTGCTTAATCTCTGTAGGCAATGCATACCCCATGCAAACACACTTAAACACGCTTACTGGTGCTTATATATGCTTGCTACTGCTTATTTATGCTTAAACCACTACACTATTGCTGTGCTGCTTCATTTGCATATATACCCATATACCCATGGATCCTAGTTCCCCAAACACCCACCCCAACACTTCACTGACACAGCAGTCATCCATTCTCCAGTTGGATACACAGTGTATCCTCACCACTACACATTGGCCACTCCCTACTCCTGTAGAACCATCCCATGGGTTGACTCACTCCACGTATCTTCAGACATCCCAAACTTTTAGTCCACGAACAGTGGTGAAATGAGTGACCAATAGGACACTATTCACAATTTTTGGGATGTCCCACCTGAGACACACATGTCTTTATTTTGTTATTAGACTCTATACTTCATTACATCATTACTCCCTATAACAAGACACTACAATAAATTAATAACTATTACTATGTGGTAACACACACATTACACATGAGAGCTAGTAATGTATGAGTTCTGTGAAATTATATTACAAATAGGACCGGTTTAGTGATTGGCATTGCCGTAGCAGGCAGATCACAGGAAGGATTCCAGTATTTCATAGTGAAAAAGTCCTCACAATTTATTTTTTGATAACAGCACTGACTTTGGACAAAGTACACACTTCTGTATTTTTGCAGATTTGTCCCTTCCCTCTTATGCACAACCTATTATTCTATCTACTGTCAAGGTTTGTAGGGGCACTTTCATGTTATTTATGTGTGCAAAAGGAATGCATGTGTTACAGGGAATGTACTTCTACATATACATATATGCATGAGTGTATGCATATATACATATAACAAACTCGCTGACCTCCATGAAGCGGTCCAATTAGAACCAGGCCATCCAACCCTGATACGCCTAGATCCATAATTTCATACCCATGGCTCCTCCACCCCACCCGAGTTCGACATACATGCAAACCATCCATTCTCCGGTTGTTATCACAGCCATGACACACCTCCACACATCGCCCTCTCCCCAGCATTAGGGACCCTACACATATCTTGACCTAACCTATGTATCATCAGGCTCTCCCACCATTTGGTCCTTGAACATACATTGCCCTTGCTTGTGTAATGGTCGGAAGTCCACTCCGCCTAGCAATTTTTGGGTAGTCCCAACAGGGACTACCCTGTGATTGTAAAGTAGACTTAGAAAATTGACAATGTTTCTCCCACTGCTAGTGTCCTGCCTGTGGTGTGGATAGCAGTGATTTGCTCACCCCTGCCCAGCTTGATATGACATAAGCTGACAGCACTAAATAATACTGGGGTTGCTGTTGATTCCCTTCTCATTCTTTCTGTATGCTTCATTGTCATGACGTTCATTATTCATATATATATATATATATATATATATATATATATATATATATATATATATATATATATATATTATGTATCTGTACATACACATGCACATACGTCTACATAATTATATACATTTTCTATGCTGTTGCATTACTGTGCTGGACGATATGTTTGTGATAACATCAGATTTATGTATATCTGCCAAGGCTTAGTGGTAAATCACATTGGCTGTGGTGTGCAGGGTCCTGGGTTTGCCTTTGCAGAGGCCATTTATTTACTTGCTGCCAGAACAAGGGCCATTAGATACAGAGTGATTAAAGCACTTTTAAGCAGTTGTGAGCTGGTGTGTGCATGTTTGCGTGATGGTAGGCTGTGCTATCTTACAATTACAGTTTGTTAAATTCGGTTAGCTTCTACTATGCTTAATGTTTGTGGGCACTGCTTACACCCGCACAAATGCACTTAGACTTGCTTACTGGTACTCATATATGTTTACTACTGCTTATTTGTGCTTACACCTGCTTACTGGTGCCTTATTCATTATGACGCTACCACTTTGATTGAATGACATTGGGATTCTGGATACTGGCTAAGGCTCTTGCCACCTCTTTAGTGCCTTTTTTAGACAAGGTTAAAATGACAAATTCACCACCATAACAGGTACAAGCAACCGAAATCTGAGGGTAATGCTACTCAATGCTAGAAGTTTAAACCTCAAAATGCACTTACTCGAGACACTCCTTAAAATGGAGAACATTGACATCTGTGCAGTGACAGAGACCTGGTTTAAGGCTCCAGGTAGCATCCCTGCATTACCAGGCTATAACTCATACCACACCTTTCAGCCACCTAACCTAGGCTGAAACATTAAAGGCGGAGGCGTGTCCATATTCATTAAGGACATCCACACCTCCAGGCTAGTTGCTCAGCATAATGCATCCGAGATTATCCAAGTACAACTAACTCTGGCAAGACCGCAATCCAAATTGTAGATTGCCACAGATCCCCCACCATGCCCCAGGATTGCCACTCCTCATTTCTTGATACACTGGAAAATATTAGGGTATAACCTAACACCCTAATAATGGGTGATTTCAATGGGTCTATATTATAACATCGAAATCTACAAAGATTGAATGTTATAATATCAAACACTAAACACCGAACATCGAACAGTCAGAATAACAATTTTTTTCCCAGGGAAAAAATTTGCTATTCCGAGAAACATACACACAAACACACATAAAAAACAGCAATCCACACACATACACTTAAAATCCTATACCTAAACCTAAACTGAACTTTACATACACTAATAGCTATCCACTTACCTTAACCCAACCCTAACCCTAAGGTCCTTCACTACTGCACACTTACCTCACCCTCGCCCTAACCCTAACTCACCTAACCCGCCCCTAACCCTAACCTACACACAACTGCACACTTACCTGACCCACGCCCTAACCCTAACTCACATAACCAGCCCCTAACCCTAACCTACACACAATTGCACACTTACCTGAACCTGACCCGCAACGTTCCAACATATCGAACGCTGAAAACAGTGAAGCCACAGCAATGGCCCACCGAATTCTTTACCTGGGAAAGAATTCGTTGTCCTGCACCTTCGCTGTTTTCAGCATTCGACATTACGGGGTCGATATTATAACATTCGATCTTTGTAGATTTTGATGTTACTACCCCACCATTAAATGGAAAAACTACTCATGTACCGACTGTTTTGCTCAACATTTTCTGGAATTCATAAATTCCAATGCCTTGGATCAACTTATCCACACCTCCACCAGGGGCAGCAATATCCAATACCTGGTCTTTACCAACATGGGCAACCGGTGTTCCACACCAGAGGTCAGTTCCTCATTAGTCAAATCCGACCATAAGCTAATCACCCTAGACATCCACATCCCACCTGCACCACCCATTAGGGAAACCACTGTAAAGGATTTCTCCAAAGCCAACTTCACTATTTTAAGACAGAAGTGGTAAACATCACGACACCCATGCAGATGGACAATAGAGGTACAAAGGCTGAATGCTACACAAATGCACTTTATAAGCACTTACACGAGTGCATGAATCATGCAATCCCTAACAGAACCAAGATGTTATCCTCCAAAAAAAAAAGGAAGCCAATCTGGTGGTTCCCTGGCATAACCAAACTGTACAACAAAAGAAAGAAACTGTTGCAAAAAAGAGTAAAATCCCATGATTGGAGAAACGTCCTGGTCAGCCTCAGTAAGAAGCTGAGATCCCTCATAAAATCCTTCAAAGCTAGTTACAAAAACAAAATTGCCACTGATTCTAAAGACAGCCACAAAGCATTCTATGGCTATGTCAAGAATCTCAATGGCAACACTCAGATTTGCTCTGTGTTACAGCACAATGGCACTAAATGTACAGAACCAACTGATATTGCCAACATCCTGGCAAATAGGTTCAGTCAGCAGCAGCCTTAGGTCAACTGGTGCCCTAGGCAAAAGGGCTCCATGGTGCCCCCCACCACACTACCTGGTGCCCCCATCCTGGTCTAACTACATCAAATAAATACTAGAAAAGTGCCCCTGCTAGACCAGTGCCATAGGCGCCCGCCTAGTTGGACTATGCCTAAGGCCAGCTATGAGTGTAGTGCTAACTTTACCCCCATCTCATCCCCTAAAGGGCCAATCTCTATACTGGAAGAATGCAAAGTTTCTGTAATCACAGCTGCACAGGTAAAAACACACTCTCCAAAGCCAAGAACACAGCATCCATGGGACTTGAGAACATCCCAGGCTGCATTCTACATGAACTACAGAACGAACCTGCACCCCACCTAAGTACCATGTTCAATCATAGCCTTACCTCAGGCTTTGTGCCCAGTGAATGGTGCACAGCAATGGGTATTCCCACTCCACAAAGGGGGAGCCACCATGGACCCCGGGAACTACCACCCCATTAGCCTGATAAGCCTGGTCTGCAAGGCTATGGAACATATCATCATGGAACTTATAAACAATGACATTGGTAATCTCCAAACTCTGGACCCCACCCAGTTCAAGTTTGTAAAAGGCAGATCACGTCTCCTAAACCTGATAGACTTCTTTGAAGCAGTCACCAAAGCCGTAGATAAGGGTAAAGTGGTTCACACAACCTATCTAGATCTCACCAAGGCTTTTGACACCATCCCTCACTCTGGAATTATAGATAAACTTACTAAACTAGGTATAAATCCCTATGTCACAAGATTGGTTGCCAACTGGCTCACTGACAGAACCCACACTGTGAAAGCAGCAGACTCCAAATCTGACTTCAGACCAGTGACAAGTGGAGTACCACACGGTTTCGTCCTGGGTCCTCTCCTGTTTGGTATTTACTTCTCTGAAGCACAGGCTAACACAGAAGGTCTTTGGCTAATGAAGTTCACAGATGACTGCAGACTAGGAGCTATAATCAAAACTCCTAACGATGTGGACATCCTACAAAAGGGTTTCACTGAGACAGATGCCTGGTGTCAAAACCATGGCCTCAAGCTCAATGCCAAAATGTGCATTGTCATCCCTTTTGGTAAAAACTCTGTACTCGTGAACTACCACATAGGTGGTAGTCTACTTAACACTGAAAGTGAATTAAGAGACCTTGGGACACAGGTGGACAGTAGTCCCTCCTTTGATAATTACATCGCCACAGTAGTCAGGAAATCCTTCTACATGGCACACCTCATCACAAAAGGTTTCTCATCCAGGAAAAAAAGGTCATTGTTTCCCTCTACTCGTCACTCGTTAGACCCATTATAGAGTACAATGCCCCTTTTGGTATGTACCTCACAAGACATCTAAAACAACTGGAAAGGCCACAGAAATACCTCACAAAGAGGATTACTGGCCTCAAACAGATGCCCTATGCACACCGTCTAAAAAAACTCCAGCTTTACTCTGTCATGTATCATCTACTCAGAGGCGATCTCTGCGTAACATACAAAGCTATGTCAAATCCAGAGCTGTTGGACATGCTCCACTTAAAGAAATCCCAATCCATCCGAGCTACATGCTCTAGGGACTTAAACCTTGTCACCACAATAAACAGAACATGCTGGAGGGATAGATTCCTGTCCCAGAGACTTTCCATACTCTTGAACAAACTACCTATCTATATCAAACAAAGCTCCTCATTAGCACTCTTCAATAAAAATCTTGATGATTAGATGGGAGATAGGAAATTCACCCCAGGGATCACTTCTGTGGCTCTGCTCAACAGGGGCACAGGAAAATAATTTTCTTGGGTGGCAAAAACCAGGGTACCTTTTTGGCTAGGCTTATATAGGCCCTAGAGCCAATAGCCTAGTACCTACCTATGAACCTATGGAAGATTAGGTTTAATTCTATTAAACCTCCAATACTTAATGATCATATTTCTGTATTACTGCTATTGAAAATTAAATTTAATTATTTAAACAAGAGAAAAAGCCTTTTACAGAAATGCCCCTTTACTGTGGAATATTCTACCAGATGAAATGCAAAAATCTAGCAAACTACCTATCTTTTAAAACCTTCTATAAAACACCTCACAAGTAAATACAAGTGAAGTTGCCATAGGGAACCAGTTTAAATCAGAGGACTTCGTGTGTAAGTTACCAACTAAAAATCAAACTATAGTCAGCAATGTAAAACCACATTGATACATTCTGACAGCGTTTTAGCTAGTGTAAATGTATAAATAAATAAATATTGATAATATCTTGCATATTATGGGTGGGATTCTGAAAAATTATATGCATTAGTATTCCAAAGTTTTCTCTGCAAAGGAACATTAATAGTAACAAAGTAGATGTTATACAATGGACTAATGCAATGTATGCTGGCTTTGCTTACATTATGCTTATTTTTACACATTACATAAATGTTTGAACCTGGAGAAAGATGGTAACATAATTTTATCTTAGACCCCACTGACTGGTAATATTTTATAAATTTATCACTTCAATAAGTGAGACAACTGGCACTTTAGTCATGCAAATGCTACATCATGGTTACAGAATTAATTGAGCAGTTTAAAATGGCAAAGCCTGAGGAAAAATACTCCTTATATTTGAAAAGCTTTCCCACTTGCTGTGGATATCTCAGCATTTCAGGAAGAAAACCAACATCAGTTAGACAGGATTTTATATCTGTAGGGAAGACTAGAAGCCCTGGAGGAAAAATGGATAACACTATAAAATCAATGACATTTAAAGAGGTAAAAACTGACTCATTTGTTAAATGTTAGAAAACTCTGCAAAATAAAATAGAATTTCTATAAGGAATGGTTTGTACATTATTGGCATATGTGGACCCATTTCCACAAGATGAATTAGAATTTTTTTTGTTCTTCTCAAAATATTTACATATGTACCATTTATATAAATATACAAATCTGTTTACACATATTCATAATTTCCTTTAGAATCATGCTACATTTTTATACCTATTAGACCTCCACTCCTTTTTCCACAAACACCATCTGATTTTACTTAATATTGTTGCTAAAATACATTTACCATTAAACATAATTTCATTTATTCTTTCATTCCATATAACCCATATAATAGAAATTAACTTTTATCTATTATTTTAACATACAAAAATAGAAGTGATTCCATACAGTATATTCTTATAATATCCATATTTAATCATATCCATATTTATTTTATCTACTTTTTTATATCTTCCAAAAAACTTCTTTACATAGTTTAGCTCATAACGTTTTTACTCTTACATTTCAATATAATATGTTCCATCATTTCTTCTTCTTCTTGACAATGTAAGCAGATTCTGTTACTTTTCTTTTTATATGGCATATTTCCTTTTACTAGCAATTTATCTATTACCAGTCTCCAGAAAAAATATTGACATTCTACTTTCTGATTACACCATTTGCTTCTTATTTTTATAGCTTTAATTTGTTTGCATCTGTTAGATTTTCCCACTGTTTTACTTTGTAATGCTTTCTTATTACATTCTTATACCATACTTTTCTATCTTTTTCTGTATCGGCCATTTTTACTTTCCAAAAAATATTTTTTCTTGGTAACATTTTATTTCATTTATACATTCTTTTACTCTTTGACTCTTTTTTTTTACCATACCCCAAAATTTATCATATTTATATTTATACAGTTTTACAACTGATCTCTCATCTTTTCATTTATCCACTTTAACACTTTGCACAAATTTAATGAAGCAGCGTATACCACTGGGTTAATTAACCCTAAACTTCCTTCTTCTTTATTTACATACAAAACTCACCTTTTTACTGGGATTAATCTAGAACTCAATATAAATGAAAACATTATCTGCAATAATTTCTTTTCAAATACTGTTGACATTATAAATACACTTATCTGCAACAATTTCTTTTCAAATACTTTTGACAACCTAAATACACATACTAAGTATATTATCCCATCAGTACTGAATTTATCAGATAAGCCTTTTTTTCTGAATGTCAATTTATATGTTCTTCAGAAAATATATGTTTGCTTTTTCTTCTGTTGTTTTTCCCATTGAATTCTACTTACATCTTTATTCTTAAATTTTGTACCTAACAAAAATGTAATTCATTGTAAAATATATACCTCCTCTCTTTACAATATCACCTAAAGCTATACTTTTTTCTTTATTTAAAGTTATCCCTATCATCTATAGACAATTGTGCAAATTATTACTTATTTTATTTTTTTGCAATTATTATAATGCCTTATTTTCTACTACTCCACATTTGCCTTCTTTTAATTTCTCTGCATATGCCTTATTTTCCATTTTACCATGATTCTTCAGGATTATCTCTGCATCATCATTTTGTATTTATAATGTTCCCCCTGGAAACACCGCCTTCATTTTCTGGTTAACTCTGCACCTCCATTTTGTTTACGTAAATCGAAGAGAAAGAGGAGAAGCAAGCAATATTGCAAAAATCCCTTACCCCATCACAACCAAATGAAAATTAGATCTTTCTTGAAACTTACAAGGTCAAGGGTTTGAATTAACTTACTAACATGCAAGCATAAGCTTACCCCAGGATTCAGTAAAATGCATGTAGGTTCCGTGTAGAGCCTACACTGATTGTACTCATCTACAAGCCTCTGTTCCCCCTCAGCAGAGTGCCATGCATATTAATCATGGCTCACTGCTGAGGGAAATCACAGTAAAACAGATATTGAATTGATAAAACAGCAGTGTAGAGGCTGTCCCATACTTGTGATCTGTCCAGAAAAATCCTGGACAGATGGTAAGCACAGAAAAATAATCTTTTTAATGTACTCTGCTATTATATAAATATTTTTTTATTTTTTTCCCTGTGCTTGTTTGCTTGGCAAGGTACGGTGGTTAGTGATGCTGAGCTGTGCTTATACATACACAGCAGACATCTTCCATATATCTAAAAATAAAAATCAGATGTAATCAGTTGTCTAATTCTTTTTTTTTTTTTTTTTTTTTTTTTTGCACGTCATGGTGCTTAGCAATGCTAACAGGCACCTTAATAGTATATATGAAGCTATACTGGTTCTCTCTGCTATCCAAGTGGCTAGATAGGTTGAGTCATGCCCTAGAGTATAATAGGTCCCGGGGTTGAGTCCTGAGCAGTCATAGCATTGCCATTTGTTGCTGTGAAAATGTGAGGTGACTGAAACATCAGTTTAATTCAAAATAAAAAAATTGTTACAATTAGAGAAGCTGTGTGATGCTAAGCACCCCTTAAACATGATTTTGTGAGTTTGCATGATGCTAAGCAACATGGCACTTTGTTGAAAGGGTGGGAATGCAGCCTATATTAAGGCCAGTAGGTGGAAAATTCACACCATTCATTGGAGTCTTCACTTGTGTGTTGATATGCCTGGTGATGTTGGAGAGGGAGCCCGCTTTGGTCACAGAGGTGGGGTGTGCTGGAGTCCAGAGTGTTTGTTGGACTCTTGGTGAAAAACTATGAACCCTGGCTACTGCAGGATAATTACCAGGACCCAGAATGTAAGGCTGAGGCCTGGGATCGGTTGGCTGGGGAACTTACCAGTGCTACTGTTATCCCCTGCACTGTTGAGAAGTGTCATCAAGACTACAATGACTTGAAGCATAGAAAGAGGGGAACCTTGGACACCTAGGTCCAAGAAGTTCAAGCTGGGCAGACCTCACAGATATGTAAGTATCTTGGGTATTACTTTAGAAATGTACAAGCTGAATCTGTGCAAAGCTGGTATGCATAATGGTTTGCTTCTCTTACAACAGCTGCAGAAGAGAGGACTCAAAATGTCCAGCCCCATACATGGCGTCTGACCAGGATGAGGCATGAGGGTAGTAAGTAGGGAAATCTCAAAGTAATCACCTTATGCATAACATACTGTCAAAATAAATTATTTACAGAGTTTGCAGTTGTAACAGTCAGGTATGACATACCTGAGAAATGTAATATGTTTAGTAATGTGTCGCTGCCTACCTGAAGTGGTAAAGCAGGTTAAATCAAGTAAACATGCATTACTGCATAGTATAGCTTCCAAACATCAGTTGATGGGGTCTATCCAGATTAACAGTCACTGTTTTGCTCTAATCATTGTGTGAAATATGTTGTAGGTTGCACTCAAGTAATGACAAGGGTATATGAGTTATTTCTTAGAAGTCTGACACAGCTATCCATACTGTACATGCCAGACATGAAGTAACAGTAATCAATAGATTTTAAAGGGTGACGGTGCTATGATATGTACTGTTTTCAAACAAATACGTGTTCACTATTCTTTTATTCACTGCATGTGTGTTCTAATCTGAGTTCAGTCAACTGTAAAAAGTAAATGAATAAAGACTTCAGAAAAAACTGTCTGATAAATGTAGTGCAATACCCACCCCAAGGTTCTAGCCTGTGTTCTGGCTAATATGTGTCAAATAATGCTGTATATTCCACCCATGCAAGGAACAAGGGTCATGGGTAAGGTAGCTGACATTCTGGGTAGATATCCATGTGGATAAAAGTACCACATTTTAAGGAACATTATCAGTAAAGTTTAAAGCAGGATTTTGCTTGATAAATAATCCTTTCAAATAAGTGTGCAGTATTCATATATGCACTGTATGTCTGTTCTAATCTTACAGCAGTCAACTGCTAAATTAAGTACACATTTTCCCTGGAGTCACAGCTTGTGGGTTTTAATCCCATGGCAGCCAACTCAGAAATCACCAGCTGTCTAGTCTACTTAGTGCACATGAACATATCGCTTAACTGCAATGATTTTATAGAATGTAATGACTAATGCCCCATGTGTCTGATCCTTCTTTAGCAGATAAATGACATTACTTGGAATGCAATTTATTGGCAAATCTGTTATCAGAGCACCTTGCTGCTAATGTATGAGCACACTATGTACAAGTGTTCCCTGTAGTTGTGCCTCTGTACCACTATGTGTTAGAGCTTGGCCCATACAGTCCCATTTTAACAGGCTGAGAGTTATGTATGTGCAGCATCATCTGTACATTAGTTGCATTCACTGTACTGTCAACTGAAATTGAATGTATGTAGAAGTATGTAGTAGTAGTCTATGTAGTAATATTACTTGTGAACTTACTAATTGTATTTTTCTCTCTCTCACTCCATCCCTTCTCTTCTTTAATTTATTAATGTTATTTATTGTTATGATTTCATATTAATATATATTTTGTAACAACCTGTTATGTTGGCCTTATGTATAATTTCATATTGGTTTGCTGTTAAAATTAAAATAATTGTACTAATGTTACTTTATTGTTGATTTTTTTTATTATAATTCTTCATATTTCATTTTATTATTCTTTATTATGTTCTATAATGTTAATACTAACATCTGTTTAGTTATTTGTATTCTCCACTTATGTTTATATTTATTTTCTACAGTGTGACAAGGTAAGCTGGTCTCCGGTGATCCACCTACCTTGGCTACCCCAGACATGGTACTGGGGCTCAGCACATCTGGGGCACAGCCTGGTAGTGCCCCCTCTGCTGCCCCTGCACTACCTGTGGTGTCAGGTAGTTCTGCTGCACAGGCTGGGGCTGGGCCCTTCTCTGGGAGCAGAGGTGGAGGGGGTGATTTTGTCATGTGTGAGGAACTGCCAGGTATTTGTGTGGGTTGCTGTGCCAAACTGTCGGTGCGTGCAAACACCAGATGGAGAGCATGCTGTCTGTACAGGTGGGACAGCTTCACCCTGGATGCCAGTGTCCAACATTGAAACCACAGAAGCAGTGAAGGAGCATTACTGACAGTACCATGGGTGAGGATTTGAGTCACATTCCTGCAGTGTGTGATGCTCATGGGACTGGAGTTCCATAACACCCTACCCATCAAAGGTGTTCACATCCATCTTGTGTCACAAACAAACTCTGTCTGCTGTCTTGTCTGCAAAAGTTTCTTCATCTACCAACTTACCACCTCCTCAACTACCTATGTCCCTTCCCCAACACTCCACTCTCATCTTAAAAAAAAATGGGCACCTCTCCCAAAACAATAATTCATCCCATAAATAGCTCTCCATTTCACACACATGTCCACTGGACACACTTAATTTGGTCTAATTGGCATGACAATGCACTGCTATTGTTCTCACCCCTCACTCTGAGGGAGGGTGACAGCCAAAAGTCAGCTAAAAAAATATGTTAAAATGCACAGTTGTTGCTGTACAAGAAATGGATGGCTATTGTTCTGTCCTACACCCTTCCTGAACATACCTACCTGCCTTTCACTATATTTCCCCTGCTTGCACCCCTTTTCACCACTGTCCTATCTCTTCATTTTTTTCTTTAAAGATTATTACATGATGTGACACGGTGAGCAGCATCGCTTAGCTATACTAAATAGTGCTAAATTGATATATGTGTTGGAAAAGACATTAATCATGTTCAAAAAGTACACCTACACCCTATTTTGAATCCATGACCATTACACCTGCAGAACAGTGGATCAACACACCATGCCACACAGCATTATTAATGAATACAGCTGTTTTAATCAAAACATAGTAATGCTAAAAGTTCATTTCACTAAATATATTTAAGTGATTCTGTGCATTGCACTGCACCACTCAAAGTAGCTAAAAGAGTAAGAGAAAAATAGTACTGTAATTGGGACTCTGATACAGAAATACATCAGTATAAAGCCATACACATAACAATAGATGTAAGTGACATATCTAATAGCAGGTTACACTGCAATTCTATATACTGCATGAAAAACTGCACTTGCTTAAACATTAATGGAAAAACTGAATTTTAATTGGACTATGGTGGAAAAATACAGCATTCTAAAACCATACACATAATAGTACATGTGAGTGAGGTGAATGACAGCAGCTAACTGTGGAATGATATCTACAACATGCAAAAATAAACGTGGTATAACTGGGACTTAGTAGCTCAGTATGTAAAATGCAGTGAGCACATTAGTTTTTGGTACACATGGTCCTAGGTTAAACCACAGCTGCGTCTAGCACTGAAAATTAATTTATGTGGACATCAACATTATAATATGTGCTATGTATGTCTGTCTCATCACCTAGTTATCCACCCAAAGCATTATAGATGGAATATCTGCTTCTGAATAATATCAGTCAAAGGTCTACAGATAGGACCACTTCTACCTACTCCTATTACAACATTCGTAAGTACAGAGAATGGCAGGCCATGCATTAGTAGGAATTCCCAGAGGATTTCACAGTATGTACTGAAATTTTGGTCCAGTAATATTGGTCTGCAGCCCATAATGATTTGCTAGTGATATTACAGACAACCACCACTACACATGCAAAATACATATATGGAGGTTGTGCTAGACACAAGGGTTGCCAGCACACATATAACAGGGGACTACCATAACATAACACATGACTTGGCAGTTGCCCAACTGCATGACATAATGGTTAATGGACCCCTACCTTTTTCTAGAACACACAAAGCGTGTTGCCTGTTATTCTGGTATTGATACCTTTGGCTAACATGCTTACCTGAGACACATAACCTATTTTACAGTGAGATGGCTTCCTTCCATCTGGCTCTGCCTATACAACAAGGCTGCAATAAGACCCACACTTACTCTTCAGTCTTGTTCACCTGCAAAGTGTTGACCCTCTCTGCCTATGCCTAATGCCTGCAGCATCAGCTTCATCTTCAGCCTGGAGCACACATCTGTATGTAAAAAAGTAGCTACTACAGACATTTATCTTTGTGATAACATATTGTCTTTATCGCTGTAATTTCCACCCCAACATATATGAAAGGGGTTGAAAACCACATTGAGCCCTTATATTTTGTACAGTGGTTGCATGGGATTGGCAGATTATACTGCAAATCAGCTGTGTAGGCTGCAATTATCATTTCTGCAGCACAGATTGGTTCACAGGCAGTCACTTGCTAATTAGAACTATGTTAAAAAGCAAACATCAGGCTAGGGAAGCCATAGTGTATGAGAATTACTTTACAGGGTGAACTCAATGGCACAAAATTCATATATACCTTTCAACAGAGGAGTATTGTACTCCATCAAGTATGTAACCATTTTTCTAGCATAATGCATATGTTTGAATATACTTAGGAGTAATGGGGATTACATCATTAAGCCTTTCTTAGAACTATACTGATGGCATGTTATTGATCTCCTGATGTGTTACACCTACAGAGGAACTAGAGTAAAGTACAGGCAGAATGTTTTGTGGTAATTAGGTACACCAGTCTCCTGGTGATTTCCAATGATAGCTGTTGTAACACTACACTGCTATTTGTTTGGTATGGGTACTGGTATATATTATAAGGATGTGTTACACCTAGGGGCCAAACTGCAATGAACTCCTCTGTTGGGTGTGTAATCATACATCAGTATCTATCATGGTACAAACAGAAATAGCTTACTATTGTTACTATCCTACTTGCATCCACACCCTTTGTATGTTTGCACAGTGCTGAATATGACATGTCATCAAGCAGCATATTCTGCTAGCAATCTTTTATTGAAGTATCTGTACATATTGTACTCCCATGTATGTGCTCCTGACATGTGTCCCCATTTGCTTGTCTTTTAGGAAATATATATCCCTTACTCCAGGACCCATTTACAGATGCTGAAAATGACATAATCCTGGAGGCATTGCAGCAAAACCAACAACTCCTGATGTCCAGGGGAGGGCAAAAAGGGAAGAGCAGGCAGCAATGTGGGCTGACCTGCTCCATGATGTGAATGCTATTGGTCACCAGAGCAGGACATATGAGCAGGTGCAACATTGTGCCACTGATATGATCACTGTTGCATGCAGAAGAGCAGCAGACATGGCCAGGAATTGTGGTGTCACTGGTAGAGGGCCTGCTGCAGAACAACCACTGTTGGCCACTGAGGAATTCCTGGTGAACCTAGGAACACAGTACAGCTTCCAGGCATCCATCACATAGTATGTCATAGATGTGGGTGCCACCATTTCCATGCAAGAGGAGTGTCCAGGTATGGTTAATTGGATCAGCATTGGAATACTGTAGCATTCAGTATGTCAGGGTGTACATAGGTTTGTGTAGGTGTCACGTGTTTTTCTGGAGAGGGGGAGGTTAGTGGACTTTGAATGTCATACTCAGATTGTGACCAACATAGCAATTAACATAGTAGCTATGGTAAATGCAGGACCTTTGCACATATTACCCTGTTATAGTGCAGCATGTGGTGCTGTTTACATTACCTCTCCCTCAAATTTCCACAGGTCCATCAGGAATCAGACGAGGCTGTCCTCCTGCTCCTGGTAAGCACAACAGCTTTTTGTTAAAAATGTAGATTTAGTGCAATGTTTTCACCAAATTTTCATCCCAGGCCTGCTGGCTGGATTGATGTACTGTCAGCATGATTGTCAACTACACAGATATTTTCTGACTGTACAGTGTATACTCATACCTATGCCTTGCAGGTGTGTGCACACTGCTAGATGTCACACTATTTTCAACACATTACAGAGTGCCATATGTGGCAACTTTGCAGAGTTTTGCCAAATGTCAGCAGTGTACATCATTGCTGGTCATGAGATTCATGTGTAAACAGCTTTCATTTACAATAACTACAGATGTTTGTTAGGAATGAATGCCCTCATGTTCTACTATATGAGGTTGGGGGTTAAACAAGTCTGTAATAATTACAGCAGTGCATAAAGTATAAAGTAAACATAAAGTATAACATATCTGGCAACATAGTACTGCAGAGCACAGTAGTGCAGGTGTTATTGTACTGCTTTTCCTTTTTTATCACAGGTTGTGATGGCCATGCACTGGCCCAGCAATCAAGGAGCCTCAATCCTCACCACTAACACCAATGAAGGGCGTCCACATTGGAAAGGATAACAAATACACACACAGTAAAGTACAATTTCCCTTAAGAGCAGAGATCACAGTCAGTCTGGGGCTGATTTCTCCCTTTCTCTCCAGATCCCCAATAAGAATCCCCACTGGCACAGCTATAGGGTACAGGTCTCAGCCTAGTGGTCAAGCTAAAACCTCCAGCACCCTCTCTGTCCAACCAGTGCTTCGTGTCCCTGCCCAAGTAGCTGACACACACACACACACACACACACACACACACACACACACACACACACACACACACACACACACACACACACACACTTTGAGATATGAGTTATATACAAACACGCAGACACTCCTGGGGAAGTCCGGCACAGGTTGTCCATGCTCCCTTCTCTGTCAGGCTATAAGGTAGAAATCACTCCCACCAACCACTAATATCAGATACTAATAAGGCCCTTTCTAAAGGGTGTCCAATTATTACTGTGCAATATTATTATCCAAATAGTAAGTGTGAGCCAGGGCTAAAGCTATCGGAGTGGCTTGGCCAGTATCACTGTATACATGCAATGTACTCTAGAGCTTAAATTATCTCTACAAAACAGCCACAGTTGAGAGGTTTAACAATATTTAATAATAAATAATAAAAATACAAGCCAATACTTATTACTACACAGTGCTAGTCAAGAGTTCAGAGATCACAGGAAAATGCTTAAAATAATACAGTAGACTACTTTTGATATCAATACAGAAAACAGCTAGACTAAACTTACTATTTTCTATCTATATCTAAGAGTAATCCAAGTTCTAAATAAACATACATATAGAGCAAATCAGAGTACTGGTGTTGTTAGCTTTAGACAAAATCCAAAATGTCCTCTCTCTGTCTCTGAGAAAGTCCTTTAAATTGATAATACATCCTGCTGACTCATTTTAGCTTACATCATTCTTAACAATTCTTTGGTTTCCCAGGCTAACAGAAGCTCAGAGTTTAACATAGTTTTGATCTTGCACCTGGTCAGGAAACCACAGTAATTAAAGACATTATATATGTAAAATCAAGTAACTCTGGTCTCAAAACAATAGAAAGAATCTGCTGGTTCAGAAACCATGGATCCAAGTTTGAGATCAGACTGTCATACAAGCCCTGACTTATCAGCTTTATTCCAGCAGAGTGCACTGTTGTTACATTTTTGATGTTCAACAATGTTCTTACATTTAAGAGAACAAGCCTGTGGCTTATATTAATATTTACAAAGACATAGAATTATCTACAAAATTATATCTAGCTAGGCTGTCAGCCTTCACATATCTTCACACAGGTGACCGGGGGGGGGGGGTTGGTCTCTGTCCCCTTCACAACCTGATGTCAATGTCTCTTCAGACTCTGATGATGATGGTGGCCAAAATTCAAACAGGTTGGGGTTGCGGGGGCTGAATCTGTCACAGAGGTTGACATCCCTTTTCTGCCCTCATTATCACCATACACTGTCAGTATAACTATGCATACCCAGTCCCTTGAGGCCACAGATATTGGACAGTCGGAGGTTGGGGAATTGAACAGTAAAATGTGGCTACTATGGCTGAAGTGAGTGTCTATACTGCCCATAGTCAAACAGCTGGCAGGGTCCCACATAGTCAGATAAACAGGGGTGCTCTTAGGAGGCCTGCTGTCCCTCCACCACCTGTTGCAGGTGTCTCATCACGTGTCACTTGCCATATGTTTAGGGTCATCATGGAGGCACAAGCACATTCCAAACAGAACTCCAAACAAATGCTTAGGGTATGGATGTAGCACAGTCGGATGTCTGTGACTGTCTACACCATGTTGCTGCCGCCCTGTACTGGTTGACTGATGCAGTGGAAAGATGGTGGTCTGAGACAGATCACACATTATCTGTCTTGGGATGCACATTGCCTGTGTTGGAACATCCAGTTGGAGTTGAGCATTGGACCCATGGATGTAAGTCAGCAACTACATCAGCTGAGAGTCCACATGTCTATACAAAATCACTCTCCTGTAGTGACAGTACATCCAGCACTCCAGAGGGGAGTGTACTGTCCACATCAAGACATGTCAGGTCATGGGCTCATGGTCCTGGGTGTTCCTATGGAGGACATGGTCCCAGCAGACAGCAGTTAGCCACAGGTAGTATCCCCTCTCCTGACCTTGGGCATGGAGGTGCCAGTGCAACTCCTGACAGAGCCAGTTTCTGTGTTCAGGGGTGGAGATGATGAACTGTCAGATCTACCATGCACACAGCTCACAGCTCACAGCTCACAGCTGTTCAACAAACAGACACGTATGGCTAGCACAGAGTTTGACTGTGTTCATGCAGACACTCACATACCACTGTCACAATGAGGTGATCTACAGACACACACGCCACATTTCCACTATCCATCTTGCCTGCTTCCCTTCCCAACTCACACACATACTTGCCAACCTATTGGATCAGCCTAGGTCTTCTGCACCCCCACAAAACATCCTGTGCAAGTGATAACACCTGTGCCACATCCCTATCATTGTCACTATAGCAGGGAAATGAAGCTATGTGGCTAATGCACAGGAAGACTATATAAATTAGTATGTATTTTTTTCATCCATTGCTGCCTTTGACATGCCACTCGTCCTAGTCACTGACAGATATTTTATGCTGCAATTTGTAATGAATAAACCACATTATTTTGTGTGCATTACACTGGATGATGTTGTAATGGCTGTATACTTACACAATGCAAGGTGTTTCATACAACTGTTTATGTTTCAGTTCCAGGATTGTATAGGACACACCTATGGGTACACTGGTACAATAAACCCATAGTCATCAGTGCACAGGATGGAATGTCAGTAAATAAGGAAAATGTCTTCAGAAAGATAAAGCAGTATAGATCCATGGTTATATGTGTATATTAGCCTAACAAGAGCAATGACTTCTTTCAGCATAGGTATGCATCCCTAATCTTTGCAAGTTCTGATAACCTTGATAAGTATAAGCAGGGTTTTGGGAGCTGAGACATCTACATGCTATGGTGTGGGAAATGAACCATCTACAATTTCCCAGTGTCCATTAGACACATGTCCTACACCAGCTATGATTGTCTTGTTCCACATCTCATTGTGTAACTTGCATATGATGTGTGTTACAGTGGAAATGTGCTTCACATGGATGGTGAGCCTATTACATATAGGGTGTAGTCTCTGGGTTACGTACATGTCACTCCAGCATGTACTATTTATACCACAGTAAAGGTGTAGCTGTGTAGAACAGGTAATTCTCATGCTAGTCATTTCTTGGATATGCAGGAGGTACACAGTGGGATCTGACACCTCCCTGTATTGCAGCCATACACCTCCCCTCCAAATCATGTAGGAGACATAATACACAGTTACAGCATTGACATGGTCTGTTTAGGACATGTTATGTACACTATGTATTGGTTTACTGTGGAACCTCTGTGGCTGTTACAGTTGTCAGATATGCCTGTGTTTTTACATACCAAAGGTGACATTGCACTCAATAGGTGTGAAGAGGGGCAAATACAGTGTAACAATGACATTCTGGGATTCACATGCCATACATTTCTCTATGGGTTGTGAAACATTGAATGAATCCTCACATCTTACCAATTTGTGAAAGTCAAAGACTAGATCACTGTCATTCTTCATATGCCCCTGTCTACTGGGTCAACTGTTAGAGGTGTGCAGACAGTATGATATTTACCAGGGGTGGATGACATCCCAAAGGATAGTATTGTGCATTCCTTGGCATTTAGTAATTGTCAATGGCAACAACTGAATGTGTGTTTCAGCCCATCCTGGATAACTGTTGGTTCTGTGTGAGATTCAGTGACAGCTCCTTATTTGCAGTCATCTGCAAATGTAGTCAGTTTGAGGTCACAGACAGTGGCTGTGACTGCAGAAAAGGGAATGGCTAGAGGGTTAGTCTCAGGAATGATTTGTGAGGGAAGTACAGTGGTGAGTGGCCAGATTGTACTGGTGGACTACCCAATGCTATTGTCCCAGATAATGACAGTCAGACACTTGGCTATCCACCGGCTGACATACTAGTTTGTAAATAATAGCTCCAGTTTTTCAACAATGCCTGATGGTCTAATAGTGTAAAATGCCTTGGTAGGCCATGGTAGGTGGAATGAGTCATTTTCCTCTCATCCATTGCATAGTTTAACAGTCAATGAGGTCTAACAGTTAGGCTAGGCATGATCTGCCCTTGATCAAAACAAACTGGGTTTGGTCCAATGTCTGTAGATGTACTACATTGTTACTGATCATTTCCATGATAATTCTTTTCATGGCTTTAAATATCACACTACTGGGACATCTGGGGACAGTGATTGTCACTGCATGCTACTTGTCCTGTATATAACTCTGTATTGCAGTTAATTCCATCATTGTTTCCAAGAAAATAGTAATCCAAGATGCTTGTGTTTGTACAGAGCAGAGGTGAACAATGGAGGAGAAAGGAATACATACACCCTGTGAAGGTAAGGAGGAAGGTTTTGCAAAGATATTCTGCAATTGGACACTACTCTAGCAGTGTGTATTGAAATGACACAATTAACTTGTGAAGAATGCTGAAAAGAGGGAAGTCCCCTGAATTGCTGGTGCCTAGAAACTGCTACTGCTGGTCTCACCATAACCACTCTCTCCTGGGATACTATGCACCTATAGTGTTCCTCTCATCAGAAGCAAAACGTTAGTACCAAGCTCAAGATGAAAGGCAGGCCACAGCCTGTTTGTTCATCCATATAGTTGTCCCACATCATGCAAGGCTCCATAGGCTTGACATACCCTTTTCTAGGTAGATGCCTTGCTTAACAATCAGAGCAATCATTTGAGTTTGCATGCATTATGCCATGTGTTCCAGGGTTGTTTGGATGTCACTGGGGTATTGACCAGATGGTGTTTAGGAGCACAGCGGCAGCATCACAATATAATGTTCAATGTCAAGTCACATAGATGTCCAAGGTTGCTTCAACAAGTACCACAGCTACAGTGATCCATGTTAGGTTGCAATTTCACAGCTATTCATTCAGCCTGACCTTCCACAGCTTAATGTTGGACACCTGCATGACATGAATCTGAGACCTACTGCAGAGGAGTGGCCACCTTTGGCCAAAGTGTGTCTACCTCCAGCATGTCCTAGGTATGTCATACTGTACATTTATGTTACTGAAACAGATGTCTGTTTTCCCACATCATGTCACACTACATCCAGTTTACTGTCTGGTTGTTTGACAGGCATTGCAGAGTTGCAAGGCCAAAGCTATGACTGCTAAGTTGAATAGGTTCTCTGTGCATGCACGGACATCCACATCTTCACTGCAAGGAGTGCATATAAACAGTGTGTTTGATACTGTCAACCCCAAAAGTGTAGCAGCATGACCCTAACTTTGCTGGAGTCATATATTGATACATTTGTTGGTATGCTAATGTGACCATGCCTAATAACAGGATTATGGTTAATGCAAGGGACACCTGCCTGGCAAATCATCATAGTCACTCAACCATGTTATGGCACACTGTCAGCTGCTGTTTTACCTTTGGAGACCTACATAAAGGTGATGACATGTTACATTTCAACATATGTCAGGCCACTGCCTAATGATGGCCTGCTGTGATGTACACACAAGCAAGATGATATTTCTAATGACATTATCAGTGACTGCAGAGGAGATGGGAAAAGCATCCCCAATCATGTACTCATATGCCACCCAAACACAATGTGTGAGAGATGTGACTATATTACAAACCTTGATTCCATGGTGTCTCACACACCAGTCAGTACATATGACAATGAGCAGTTTACCAACATGCACACCTCACCTCCTACTCTACCTACACCCACATCACATACACCTGCATGCATGGAGCTCCTTACCACACATATATGTAAATAATAGACATCTCAGAAACATAAATGCAAGCTCACTACACATAAACATACCTCTGCAGAACACAGTACACATAATAGGTCCCACACTACTGCCTTACCAGTGAAACACCTGAGACAATATGCAACATCAAATCTATTACTCATAGGTGATTACATCATGAGACACATTGATGTCCCTCTTAGCAGGTTACATATGGGAAAGGTCAGATTTAGCTGTCTGCGACATTCTAGAACTTGCCATAGCACACATGCATGCAACTCTGTCAACATCAGGTAGCATCATAGTTCCAGTTGGTGTGTACAACTTGAGACATACCTCACTGGACTGTATGCAGAGACATGACTGAGCTTATGGACTCTGTATCTCTGGTGGGTATAGTCATTGCCTTCAGCTGCATTTTACCATCACCTAGGATGATGGCTCAATACACATGGAAAATGACTGAAGTCAATAATTGGCTTAGCATGTGGTGTTATTGTAAGGGGATCCATTACATGTTAGCCTGGGATGAATTGCTCAGCACACTTTGATGCTTTGCCAGAGTTGGTCTTCACCTTTCACCCCTGGGATTTTGTTTACTGGCCAAGGCTGTTGACATCTCTAAGTGCATTTTATAGAAAATGTCTCAAGGGAAAATTTTCCAGTGAGAGAATGCCATCTTCAAACAGCAACACAGTTATGCTGCTACACGCAAGAAGTGCCAGCACTGAACTCCACTCACTGGAAGGTGTCCCCACCTTGGAATATGCAGACATTTGTGCAGTCACAGACACCTGGTTCAAAGCTGTGGACAGCAACACAGCCATACCAGGCTACATGTCCTTCCACATGTTCAGACCTCAAACTGATAGTGTGCAAGGTAATGCAGGTGGTGTATACATACTAAGATAGATACACATCCAGATTGGTTAAACCGTGTAATTCCCTGGTGAGACTGCAGGCGCTATTCACCACTGGAAGGGTACCTATTCAACCCATTGCCAGCTACAGGAGCAACTCCATGAATCAGGACATTTGTTGTGCTTATTTGAATCTACTTGTGTCTGTCAAGATATATCAAAACACCATGGTTTGGGGTGACTTTCACTACTCATGCTCAAACTCACTTGCCTATAGCTTACTCCACGTCCTTAGCTACAATGTCCTGAATCATTGCCGTGACATCTCCACAGGGGAAGGCAATAGACTGCAACAGGTGCTTACCAATATGTGTGACTACTGTAGCACCTCCACTGTGAGGTCCTCCCAGGTGATATCTGACCACAAATTGGTGTCATTAAAAGTAAG
This sequence comes from Protopterus annectens, assembly GCF_019279795.1. Classification (NCBI taxonomy): domain Eukaryota; kingdom Metazoa; phylum Chordata; order Ceratodontiformes; family Protopteridae; genus Protopterus; species Protopterus annectens. Next base: position 582,992,156 of record NC_056745.1, on the reverse strand, counting down.
TATCATACCTGAACCTCCTCTTGCATCAATCACAGTAATAAACCTCAACCAAGCTGATTATAACCTCCTATGGTATAACTAGCTTGAATGCACTTCCCCCCTCAGATGGAACAGACAACTATGCTGAGCTCTACAACAATGATTTATGCAAGCACCTGCACACCTGCATAGACTCGGATGCACCTGACAGTAGGAAAACAAGCTCCTCATGGTGCAGCAAACCTGCCTGGTGGAC
>NC_056745.1:582934421-582986921 GCF_019279795.1 Protopterus annectens | reverse complement strand
GGAGAGGAGAAAATATATGTGCTCACTGGCATGTGGTAGCATAACAACCAGGAACTGGTGCAGTATCCTGGATGCAGGTGCCTGTGACACCCCCATCATCTCCCCAGTTGATCTTTGAAAAGTACCTGTAGCTAGTGTCCTCAGGGCTGCACATACCTTTGTTTCCACTTGGATGGGTTCCCCTCTGTTGACTCTGGCTCTGAGTTGAACGTGGCAGATTCAGTGACTTATTGTTAATATGTCCCTGTCACCCCTGTAGCGCTCTACAATCTCCAGCTCATGTTAGTTCCTGGAAGGTTACCCTGGGCCTGAACCCTCTTCTCCTTCTAATCTAGGCCTATTGTTAGCAGCACTGACTTCAGCATCTAGAACATACAGATGTAGAAGACCTGCAGCAGCCCCTAGCATTATCTCAGTTAAAATTCCCAAGTTTGTACTCCAATGTTCCAGAGCATTGGGGGAAATCAGAATGTAGGGTGTATACATACTTTTTGCAGGTCTGCTGTAGGTCTGTCATGTGTGATTGGCTAATTATTATAAATTTCACCTGCCTAGACTATAATTAACATCATTTAATGGCCCTACTTTATTGCACATAGTTCCACGTCTCACAACATAGCTTATACAAAATTCAAAATCAATAATTGAATATATCCGGTTTTAATTACTTGCTGCCTATGTCATCACTGTGACCTGGATGTTCTTTCCATGTAAACACAATCAGTTATGTGGCTCACCACACAAACACGTGCAGTAGGAATGAAAAAAATTCCTAAAACTAAAAGGACACATCCCTTTGCTGGCATCCACATCCAGTGGAAATATCAACATGGTATAGGAGCCTACACTAAAGGGATTTGTGGACACGGTTGCTCCTTTTACAATTCAACAAGTTCACCTAATTTGTGTACATATCCATGCTGATAGCCTGGTAACTGCACAGTTCATAGCTATATGACCTAGGCAACAGCACCAATGCACCACTGTACGGACCCGACGCAATGTTCTATAATACATTTCTAACAAATATTATAAAATGCTTTTTATTCCTATTCTTTTTTTATTTTTCAATTAGGCTTGTTTGCGCACTGTGGTGCATAGCATAAACATGCTGAAATCATTACAAAAAATATTTTTACATATTCCTTCGCATTTTCAGACATCTGCAATGCATTTTTAACACATCAATGTATGTGATCTAACCATTTCAGTGGAATTATGTCCATATTCACGGACTTTTACATCCCCTTTTTTCTGTACTGATTCCTATACATGGAAAATTTCTATGTACGCTATGGACACAGACATAGGGTCTACACGGATTCCTTTCTGCTTGTTGGATCACTCCGTCTGGGTCATTTGCATAAGATTCACCTGCTTATGAGGTAATTTGCATTACATGGAACTTTCCTTGTTTGTGCCTGCTTGCACGCTGCTAAGTGGCACTTGCTGAATCTAAAACTGTTCACTCTCATGTACCAAACTTTAATTAATTCCCCAGGGAGATTTTGGCAAAAGGCAGTAATGGCTAGTTTTTGTAGGGAGCAAAATAGGCTAGAGTAATCACCTTGACCTACAAGCAACAAAAAGATACTTTATTTATCTTATCTTGATAAAGTACTAACAGTGAAAAAACTCTTGTTGTTTATAATAAAGTTCCTTTGACCTGGTTCTCAATCCTGTTTCATAGTTTATGTTATTCTTTATTCAGGTCTATATTAGATCATCGAAAGTTTAATAGTTCGAATCACAAAAGATCGACCTTTAGTGATCGAACTATTAAAACTTCAAATGTTTATAAAAATATATTCAAAACAAAAAAAGAAAAACTAAAGGGTGTAGGCAGTGGGACAAGCCCCCCTGCACCCCCTACACCCCCGCTACTTAAATATACCAACTCAGAGACCGCGCTACATTGAAGTAAATGGAAATTTCCCCTTACGGAGATTTCCATTTAACCATTTGATGTTCTGCACTTTCGCTATTCTCGTGCCAACAATATCAGCTTCGATATTGTCAGTCTTAGAGAAAATAATATAGACCCCTTTATTCATTCCTGATGTAGTCCCCACCCCCTCAGAGAAGAGCAAAAAAAAAACACTTTGACTTATAGCAGATTGGTACATTTGCACACTAACTGGCTTCCTACAGTATACTCTTGTCCCCTGAGCTCTTTAAGCAAAAAAAAAAAAAAAAAAAAAATGAAGGAAGTGTACTTCTTCACTTCTCAGTTTTGCCCTCTAACAGTTTGCAGCCAGGGTAACTGCTCCCTTCACCCCACCCTTACTACACTACTGATTTCTAAGATAATAGTTGATTCAGGAAGTGATGGGGCAGAATTCAGACTGTATTATGAAATATTTTGTTCAGAAAAAAGGAATGAGAGAGTGGACTTTTGTTTCCACAAAGTCAAGAATTAGAAAAATGATTAGCTCAGAGTAGCAAGTCAATTTAGATAAGGATATTACTGACATTCAAATGCATTCCACAATAAAGGAAATAAAAGATAAAGATAATAAATCAGGTCTGGATGAACTAAAGAATGAGTTTTACAAGTCGGGATATAAGGTAAGGCTAGAAAAATGTACTAAACTTATATAACATTATATGAATAGTAGGGAACCTCGATCCTTGAATTATAGTAATTTCTAAGGAGAAAGCAGACATTATATACATGACCAAAAATAGAAATCCTGTTGCTAAACACAGCTGATAAAAAAATGTGTCTAAAAGTATTGCCTACAGACTAGGTCGGATACTACCACATCTTACTGAGGAAAGGTGGAAAGGCTTTATACAAGGGCAAAAGTCAATGATTAATAGTGGACATGCTTTAGTTTTCTAAAATCATTTTGGAATAAAATGTAGACAGGTGTACTTTTTTGTCTCTCCAAAGTATTTGGTTCCGTTAGGTGGCCTTATTTATTTGACATTTTAGAAAAATTTGGATTAGGCACTGGAATTATAGCCTGGGTTAAGGCTTTATGTATTCCTACTAAAATTCAAAGTGCTGCTCAATGGGGTGTGTCACAACAAGGGAGTATAAAGAAGAGAACCAGACAGATATGCCCATTTACATTAGTAATAGAGGTACTGGCATTGAAAGTGAGATAAAATAAAATTTTAGCTTATATTGAGAGGCTGCTGGGACTGGTTTGTTATATCTGCAAATGATTGCATTTTACCAGTGCAGAGTATTGATGTGCTTACTCTGAAGGTATTACATATCTTTGTAGAGTTATCTAGAGTTTTAGCATAAAAATGCAATCTAAGGAAAACAGTCCTAGTTAAATTAGGGAAGGGTCAAGGCAAATGAAACTGTAGGGCAATTGAAGAGGTAGAAGTAACTAAACACCTAGGTTTAGAAGTGACTAACTATTACAAAGAGACAATTATGTGGAACATAGACTTTCTTAAGGACAGGATAATCACAACCTCTGAAAAATGGCTACAAATTGGTCAAAACATTGATGGGAAATATTAACATAGTTAAAAATATGATTGTCCCCCTAGTTCTTCCTGTCATTCACCATATACCTATGTCATACAAACACACAGGAATGAAGAAAATCAGACTAATTACAACATTTTACATGTAATTGAATGAGTATAATCACAATACATGCAATATTGTTCTGAAAGAACTACAAGGCAAGAGTGTAATACATATATATCCACTCTATTGCAGGTCCATAATGTAGCATAGTATATAAGAACCATAGAGAGATCAAAGGTTATGTAGGGCTGCATTTAGCCTGAAGGAGAATTGTACTCCTCTTTCTGGATAGATTGGCTGGATGACTGGGAATCAGGGCTAGCAGAATGTGGTCCATTTAGATGGTGGGATAGAGAGTAACTAATACATGATGTTGGCTGCAAATGTTAAGACAACCACATGGTGGGTTCTATAGATTTGGGAAGAGGCAAGCATTGATAGATGGAAGTAAACTATGCTGACCCAAGCTGGAGACCAAAGGTATATCAGGCTACCCTTAGTTTCAGTAAAAAAATACAAAATTGTCAAACACCAGAGAACTAACAGTGAGCATACAGGAAACTTTGCACAATTTTTCTTCTATAGAGAGAACATATGTGCAAGGGTTGTGTCTTAGAAGAAATGGGGGAGTATCAGGAAGGGAAGGGATAGTTTGAAAAATATACATGCATACAATAAATTGGAGTAAAGAGGAAAGCCTGCCTTACTTGGACTGCAGCATATATAGAAAAGAGATGAAGCCCTTAAATAGATACATAATGGCAAGAAATATTGAACTAAGCACACATGCACACACTGAGACAATTGTTCAGTCAGGATATGTGTACCCTGCATCAGTGGTATCTCAATCCAACTAAAGAGTATAAAATGCATAAAACATTCATAACAGAATGCTGTAGTTATAAATAAAAGGGAGTTCCCTGACCCATATGTTCTGGAAATGCAACAGAGTATAGGTTAGTTGGAAGCAATGTCAGAAGCTTTGGGATGATTCACATTAGATTTGGGCTAATTGGTTCACATTGCCTATCTGGACCTGGTCAAGGCCTTTGATACCATCCTACCTTCTGGTATTATCTATACATTGGGCAGAACATGAAAGAGATTTGGGATGCATGGCTAGACTTAAGAAGGCCCTCATGGTTATTAGCCTGGTACTCTCCAAAACCCAGTCTATTAGTGTGAGAGGCATGCTCTCTTCAAAAATAGTAGTCAGTGACTATATCAGTGACTTCATCCAAAGATGGCTGGGAAAATGTTTCCCGTGTTACTTATCTTTCTTAACAGATATTACAGACAGAAAAGTCAGAACAGCAAAATCATACAAGTAAGCTTTTGTACCAAGCAACTGCATGTTCCAACTTTAAAAATGGAATATCAGATTATTGAAAATTAAAGAAAATTTGTTACGGAATGAATATGAAGACATTTGTTTATAAGTAGTATAAATATGAGAGACAGAGATAGAAATGAAGAGCAGTGGCAATGTAGGGTCACAAAGGGCTAAATGTTTTTGATAATTCTTAATATTTTATCTCACTATGTGAAACACTGCCATGAACAATGGCTTGCTTTGTTGCGCATTTTTTTTCCTGATGTACAAATTATTTCATCATCAAATATAATGGTGTGGCTCATGCCCCAACCTAATGGCTTTGCAACCTTATTTAACCCAAACATTTTAAATGTTAGGCATGTAGACTTTAGAAACTACAGTTGTGTTCTGCTCTCTGCTAACTGATGTTGTACACTTATCCTGATAATGTAAGGAGCCATGAAATGTGACTCATGCTATCAGCTTCGTGCAGAGATAACCAGTACGTGTCTTACACCAGCTGAATTAGCTGTTACAAGTACCATTACTTCAGAATACAGCAGTTTCATTGATTTCTTTCTTTTCTCCTTGAAATATTGATGTATTACTAGGTGCTTCTTTCACTCTGGTCCATATACAAATAGCTAACCTGACACTGCTGTTACTGAGGCTAGTCTTGATTATTACAGACATACTAGCATAAATGCTGATAACATAACTTGTCCTACAGCATATACCTGCAACATGATGACTTGCTGGGAGGATTACTGTGTACGTGATCAAATGCCTACAGAAAACAATAGTTATGTAAAGTATACTGAGGTAGAACAGTATTGGACCATAAAAATCATATACATTGCCACATTTCAAACAACTTCATTTAAGCTTTAATTGCAATCATGTATGCTGGGTAAAGTAAAATATTTCTTTTATTGCCCAGCAGGCAACATTATACAAGGACAGACTAGCTCTGACAGATGCCTGCAACTGTAGATGCTACACCAATGATACAGGTACTCTTGTAGATCTAAACACCATACCAGACTCCCCAGACACAGGACATTCATTCCTCAGCAAAAGTCATTCATTCATCCTTATATGACTTATGTTTTAAAATGCATTGTATATCAGTGTAAACTGTGGAAAACTATGAAGAACACTATTTTAAAAATGAAGACGTTTACTGCAAGTAAAATCCTCAGACAGAAAACATTCATAATTCAGAACTTATATTTCAAGCACACAAGAACACAAAACGTATGTGGAAGCCAAGAAGAATCCAAGCTTCAACACAAAGAAAGAAAATACAGGGAGTTCTTCCAGGTTATTTATAAGAAAGTGCTTTGCCATTAACTGAAAACAACAAGGGCGGGGACAAACTGCTAGATTTAATTACTGTCACTGAATCTTAACTACAGACTGCTGTTAAAAATGAGCGTTTCTATAAATTAATCAAAACACTTAAACCAAGCAATGAAATTCCCTCAACAAAAGCTGAAATGTAACTAAGAGCAACATTTGAATACTTCACAAAAATGTTCCAGAAGGAAAAATGCAAATATTATAGCTTTTATATTTGACATGAGGACATACATTACAAATGGTGCTTAACTTGTTGCTGTAGCATTCAGCATAGTTAATCTCCTTTATAGAAAAATATATATTCAGAAGACCCATATAAATATATTGCTGCAAATAAAATTTTAACAGATTTCATCATTATTGTATGAATTTAAAACTATATATATATATATATATATATATATATATATATATATATATATATATACTATCTACTTGTGATGGATTATGTCTTCGTACCATACTGAGATATGAATAGAATTTAGAGGCAGCTGCAGACTGATCACTATTGTTCACTCTTGGGTGCGAAAACAAGTTTGAATTTTTTTCATATTACCAGTAACTATATGAGACTGATTTTGAAGTAGTCCAGAACCCGATAATGTTTCCAGACATGGTAAAACTGATTTTAAATGAGAAGTTAATGATTGTTTGGTCAGATTTGATCAGCGAGTAGTTTAGTTTGGTGAAGAAAGTTGATATTTACAAAGTCTAGGAGTGAATGTACTTATTTATTACTGGTTTTCATTCTTGCCTTCTGATATATGGGTAAGTGAAGGCTCAAAAAATTATTGTACTGACTTTAATAGGTATAATCTCATACCCATTTATGTATATGTCATGGAAAACAGGAGACATTGATGGAGACCTGGAATTAGCAATGACGAGATATTCCACCTTCTTTAATGACACAAGGATTCCCAGAAGACCTCTCTTGATATCATGTTGAATTTGGCATATGGTAATAAGAATTGTGGATAAATACAGGTACTGTCCCACAATTCTTGGAAAGGTCTCAACAAATGATAAATGTTAAATCCAGGTAGAGAAGAAGTGTTATCAGTGCTGTGAAGACCATGTTTCTATGACTGCACATCTATCTACATGTTCAATGGTCACAAGGCCTTATGCTCAGGCATGCTGTGGTTTAGACTCATAGCATTTGGCAGTGGCACCTTAGTACATGCTGAATTACAATGGTCTGTACTGATATGCCCAGAAAAGTTATAGTGGGCAGCTTTAGTAAAACCTATGGCCTTACTGACATGGCAGACCCTTACATCAAATGTTTTGGTCACTACATTCATATAACTGTGTTATGAGTAGTAGAGGAAGTTCGAGATAAAAGCTACATATTTAGACATTCCCCAGGATTCATAAAGCTTGCACCAGGTGCAGGAGTTGCATCGGCATTCTAACACCAAAGATGGCCGCCGAGTGATTCAGTTACGAGCTGTTCCCACGTGCACAACCTGCACAACTCCTGAGCCTTGTATGCTAATTACCCCATGTGCAGCAGTGTAGCATGCAAATGAAGGTATGTAGTGATTCAGGAATTGGTGCAGGCGTAGTGTAAGCATGCAGAAACGTAAACCGTAGAAAACGGTTTACATTTTTGCAAACATAAAATCGGAGCCATGACAGCCGACCAAACACATATATTATATTGTTAATATATGCCAGTGGCCAAATATATAGCCATTGGCATAAAAAAACAAAATATAAAATTAACATTTAATATATATAGCCGCACTATCGCGACGTGGAAGCACAGGGCAGCGGTGCGCAAAGGCGATCGCAAGGAATATATAAAAATATAGAATAAAACTGCAATGAAACACATATCACGATTTCTCCATAATAGACAATGGTAGGCATGCTACACCATACTCATGGCTCAAGGGTTGCTAAGGGGCAGTGACAGTGTTATGTGCAGTAGCTAGGAATTAGTAGGCAATGCCATGCAAATGAGAGGAGTAATAGTGAATCTCATATTCCCCTCTGGTGTAAGGATGCACCTCACAGCGTAGCATTATAACACTGAGGTGAGCCCTTGAGATAAAGATGACATCAAGAGAGGGGTGTGTCGGCATTGCTGTAAGCACATTGGAGCATTGCTAAACCGGTCTGCCCCTAGATAGGCAAAGCTGCAGGATAGGGGTATGTCGAATTGCCCATAGCTATGCTTAGCTGAGAGTACACAAGGTAACCGAGTATGCATGTGAATGGAGATGAAAATATGCATAAACCCAGTAAACGGGTATGCGCAGCAAGCACTGCAGCTGAAACAGGAAGAATATAGGAAAGAAATAAGGAAATGCTGCAGCAGTGAAATTGGAGTACAAATGACTAATTAACACGTAGGAGCCTACGCCTACAGTGGGCCATTGACAACAGCTAACAAGGCTGCAAGCAGCTATCTGCAGAACAGGGAAGGGGAGGGGCTGTACTGCAAAGAAAACAGCAAAGTGTCAAAGCAGAACAAAGGCGGTATGTAGTATATCAGCTACAAGGCACATTTCACCATGACTGGGGAGGAAAAGTACAAAACAATAAAGACGGCAGGTGGATGCAGGCCTGATAATGGGAGGGGATTCAGGTATAAAAGTGAATTAAAGGGCAACAGATTAATCAAGGCAGGCAAGTAGATCTCCACAGTAAAGGCCCCACACTTGCAGTACTCATTGCAAAACCCATAATTAAGACATGCAGCAGCTGGAATAGCTCATACACACCCACTTACATCAGCAGCATCCATAGCACAATACTATAAAGTGTGAAAGCACCTCACACACATTTGTGTATTCCCATACACTCTGCACCAGTGGTGTATACAGACGGGGAACTTTTATTATGTACATATTATGGGCTGCCATAGCTTTGCTCCACCAGCATGTGTTGGAGACTGAAGGTGGTGTGGAGGATGATGCACATGACCACCGCAGGCACCAGAGGAGGAGGAGAGTGTTCAGACCCAGGGTAACCTACCAGGGACTACATGATCTGGAGATAGTAGAGCATTACAGGGTGGGCAGGGACATCCTACAGCAACTTGTGGAGCTGTGCTGGCCACACCTCAGAGCCAGAACAAACAGAGGGGAACCCATCCCAGTGGATACAAAGGTATGTGTAAGCCTGAGAATACTAGCTACAGGTACCTTTTAAAGACCAGCTGGGGATATCATGGGTATCTCACAGGCATCAGCATCCAGGGTACTACACCAGTTCCTGGATGCCATCTCTTCCACCATGTGGCAGAATACCCAGAGGTACTGGGTGCAATAGACTGCATGCACATACACATCAAGTCACCACCCAGTGAGCAGGATTGTCCATCAACTGCCAGGTCACATTATCATGGATGTGTGTGCTGGCAGCCCTGGAAGCTATCACAGCTATATTGGTTATTTTCCAGGGGGGACATCCCAAATGGCCACCTGGTGGGGGATGCTGGCTATGCACTGGAACCGTGGATGATGACTCCCATCAGAAATGCACACACACACCCATGCAGGACAAACCAGAATCATCATAGAGCATGTGTTTGGGATGCTGAAATCACGGTTCCATTGCCTGGACATATCTGGTGGAGCCTTGCAGTAATCTCCAGGCACATTTGCCCACATCTTCATAGTATGCACCATGCTACAGAATATGGTCCTGTGGAAACAGCTGCAGCAGGGACAGAATGATGAAGGCCCTCACAGTCCGCCAACAGGCACAGAGGTACTCAGACCACAAACACCCTGAGCCAGCCCCAGTAGGCAGATGGAGGCATGCCCAGTATGTGACAGTGTAGACACCTAGGGACTGACACCTTTCTCCACCTGCACACACAGTAGAAATGAATGGCACACACACAAGACTATCTGTAAATTGTCCATCCAATATAGGCAGCCCTTAACTATTGCACACACAACAGCCATTGGCACAAGGTAAGTCAACACCTGAACAGTAAATTAAGCTATCAGCATATGCAGATACTGTATGTATAGATTCATAGGTAGGTACTTCACCAACTGTCAGAGGCCATTCATTGATTCATTAACCATCCCTCTGTGGAGCAGAGCCAATGGCAGGATCCCGGGGGTGCATCTACTGTTCCCCATCCACCCTTCAAGGTTTCTTTTGCAAAGTGTTAGTGAGAGGCTCTGTATAATGTAGTTAGTGATGTTGTTCCAAAGTATGGGGAGTGTCTGTGACAGGAAGTTGTGGCAAGGTCATCTCACTACAGTGTGTGGCTCACTGTGACATGGATTCCCATGGGTGGAGCACATCCATCAAGCCTGAGTTCTACATGGTTGTGTTGGCCAGTGGAGATCATCTCTGGGTAAATGAGATGCCACTGAGTAAAGCAGGAGTTTATTCAGTCTTGGTGAGTATGATGGGACTGATGAGTGATGAGCATATAACCACAGTATGTCTAGACTGTATTAAAGTTAATATGCTGGACTATCAATCATGGCTCCCAGTTTGCAGTCATTGCCAAACATGGTCTGCCATATTCCACCTGTGTTTGCCTGTACATCTGAGATATATATGCCAAACAGTAGGGCTCCCAGGACTGAGTCCTGTGGGACACCAGTCGTGACTGTTCAAGAGTTGGACCTGGAAACCGCTAGTTGTACCATGTGGGTTCTGTGTGTAAGCTCATTGGCAACCCAACCTGTGATGTATGGGTGAATGTACAGGCTGGTGTGTTTATCGATAATACCTGAGTGGAGCACGTTGTCAAAAGCCTTGGTGAGGTCCAGGTAGTATGTGTGAACCACATCCCCCATCATCTAACTTGGTGACTGTATGTAAGACATCAAACAGGTTCAGTAGGCATGAACTGCACTCAACCAAGCTGACCTGGGTTGGGTCATGTGTTCAAAGGTTACCAATGTCATTGTTAATGTGTGTCATGAGGATGCAAACCATACCATTGCAGACCAGGCTAGTCAGGCTTATAGGGTGGTAGTTACCATGGTCAGTTGTGATTTCACCTTGATGGAGTGGAATAACCGCTGCCACGTGCCATTGTATGTGCATGTAGCCTGTGGAGAAGCTGAGGTAGTAATGCTTAATTAGGTGGGGGGCAGGTTGTCTTGTACAGTTTGCAAGATGCAGTCTGGGTCAACATCTACTTCCATTGATGCTGTGTTCTGCTGTTAGAGAGGGCCATTTCCACCTGTGTGTCTCTGATGGTTGGGATACCGTACCATTCGGGAAGTGTTATGGGCTCTTTAGGGGTGAAGTATGCACCGAATGTATCTGCAAGGATGTTGGCGATATCAGTAGGGTCAGCATATTTTGTGCTATATTTCACTGGCACAGTGCAAATCTGTGTGTCACCACGTAGATCCTTGACATAGACAAAGAAGGCTTTGTGGTTATCTATCGAATCCTTGTGTATTCTCCTGCTGATGTTAGCCTTGGATGATGTCACGAGGGACCTACGTGTCATACTAATGGAGGTCACGGATGTCTGCCCTTCGTGGGATTTGCTGTGTGTCTGGAACACTGCCCTACTTCTGCAGTATAGCCTGTTTATTGCAGAGGTCCACAAGACCGGTGTCCTTCTCTAGGAGGAGTGAGTCTTGGTTTACCAGTGATGGCATGATCCATACATCCGTGTAGGTGCTTATAGACTGCATTTGTAAATCTGTCTGCATCTTGAGCAGTGTTTCCCCTTAGCATGGGGGCTGTAATACTGCCCATCCCTGTCACTAGTAGTGTAAATTTAGCTGTAGGAAAGGTATACACTGTGGTATCCATGGGTGGGGGAGATGCTAGGGTATGGAAACGGTGAATAGTTCATGGTCAGATCTAACCAGTGACCGGTTAACCTCTGCTGTGGTGCACCTGTTGCCCATGTTGGTGATGACCACATCTAGTAGTTTCCACCCCACATTAGAGAGGTTACCACCTGATACAGGGCATATGAGGTGATACATTCCAGGAAGCGCTGATCCGGGAAGTGAGTACCGGAGTATGTTTCCCAGTTAATGGTATGGTAGTTGACATTGACCAATGCCAGGGTGTGCATTAGGACTGTTGTGTTCTCCACTGTCTCTGGGTAGGTGGAGTGGAGGTCCTGGGTCATGGAGAGTGATCCGTAGCAGGCCACATTCCACATTGCCATTGTGGCTGATGTTAGCTGCACATGGATGATCACATAGGTATCATGCTGCCCTACTAACCTGGAGGTGTAGGTATCCCTGATGAATATGAATACAGCCCCTCCATGTCTGTCAGTCCATGTTCTGTGGCTGAAATGTGTGGTATGGGTTGTAGTCTGGTAGTGCTGGTGTGCTCTGAGGAGCCTTAAGACAGATTTCAATTAATGCACAGATGTTGATGTTGTCCATCCTGAGGAGTGCTGTGAGTGCATGCATGCTGTGATCACAACCCCTGGTGTTGAGTAGCATAATCCTCATTGAATCTGCTATTGTGCTGTTTATGGAGCTGATATTCACCTTTGAGACTCTCCTAAATAAGGCACCATGGGGGCGCCAATAGCCTTGGCCAGTATTCCAAAGCGTAAGGCTGACACATAGGCCAGTATAGTATCATTGCATGCATGTTCCCCATCTGTGCTTGTTTTTCATCTCACCTGTAGGTAACCTACTGGTAAACAATAGAAAGCCTTAAACTTATACAAGTCTTCTAGCTTCCAAGATAGGCTTTTGGAGTGACTAAGTATCAGTGTTCTGTATGTTCTTGCTGTACTCAACTGTTTCCTGACTACATGGCGAGTTCACACTGTATATTGTGATCTGAAGGTCTGTTTATTCACGTATTATGGCTGTGATGGCCTGCACGTTAGAGGTTCACAGATAGCCTACTACTTATCTGCCCAAGGACAGTTAGAAGCATAGCAATAGTGTGTTCGCCGTCCCTGCACCATTGATGAAGTAACTGAGCCTCTGTCAAGCATAGCCAATGAAGCAATTCCAGGCAGAGTTTCTGGAAGCTGTTGAAGACTGGGGGTGTGGAGGGTGATAGGGGCATTTAGTGATCTAAAGAGGGCATGTTAATGTGGCAATTCAACACCATTCAATTCCCCCAACAGGTCTTGCAGCTATCAAACTGGACAGGCTCCCCCACCCCCTGGCTGTATGGTTCGGGGGCGCATGATCCCAGTGGTGTATAGTCTGTTATCCATTCACACAACAAGGTTTCCCTTGAAGTGTGTCAGTGAGGGGTTATGCCTAATGTAGTTAGGAATGTAATGTATTGTCTTACAGTACATTTGTTATATGTTGTTATTTCAAGAGTACATGAAGCTCAGTGAGTTTGGGGGCTCCCGCCCTTTGCTTAGCCTAGCTTACACATAGAAATCATCTAAACAGGAATAGGCAGAAGCAACGTTAATGTCAACAGTGTAATGGTTACAGCATCCGCATAGTATCTGTGCATTCGAGGTTACAATCCCGATAAAGGCAGGGATGTTTATCATGTGCAAAAGTATACCTTAACCACAGCTTGCATATATAGGTAGTAATCGTCTGTATAATAAACATTCAAATCACCCATATAAACTCATGTGTGCAGGAGAGTACAGTCAACAGAGAATTTAATGTTATGTCAGCATATAGTGAGATGTTACGTAACTGACATGTATATATCTGGAGTAGTTAGCGGATGTGGCCGTGCTTGCGCGCACAGGTTACCCATTACAAAGTTTGATTAACTGTATTTAACCACTGCTATAATGTCACACAAACACTTTTAAACATGCTTACAACTGCTTAAATGAACCTTATTCTGCAGTAAAAACATTCATAAAGCATTGCAGGTGTCAAACCCTGGACCATGCACACTATAGTCATGAGGCATACCACTAAGCCATCCAAGGTGTACACATGTTTCATGGTCTTGAGACTACACCTTATACCATATGCATTTCACTGTAATGATCACAAATGGGACAGTGACTTTGTGTACATATGTACAGTACATTGTAATGTACTGTAGTTTGTGAACCAACACATTGTACTACTGTTACAAATTAATACTATATATATATATATATATATATATATATATATATATATATATATATATATATATATATATACACACACACACACATACACACACACACACACACACACACACACACACACACATATATATATATATATATATATATATATATATATATATATATATATATATATATATATATTATACAGTTACATCAATAGCCATATATATAAACATCTACGGACAAACTTCGTGACACAGAAGCACTCCAAAGGAATTGGAGTGTACACAAAACACATGCAGCTCTGGTATTATAACAAGTAATATTAACCTAATTCACCATAGAAGGGGTGGTTGTTGTGTATGTAATGATTGGGGTGGGGGAGGAATAATGGTAATGCAATCATGCATCAAGGAGGGCCTGGGTTGGATGTCCAATAAGTGAACTGGAGGGGCATACATGGAGTATGGGGACAATATAAAAAGGACACAAAGCAAGACCCTTACTCATTCATAATACACCCTGTCATGTCACATTGCAACACCTACTTTCACAAACATATGAACATTAACATGTATCAGACATATGTACATCAATTGATTGTCACATTTGTTTTCAGTAGTGAGGAATGTCTGTAGTACAATGTATATTCTAAACACCATAACATTTGTACCTATCTCAGATGCCTTAGTGGTAAAGTCAGTGACTGTGGTGTTCATGGCCCCGAGTTCAAGACCTGCAAGGACTTTTAGGTTATTTTGAGGGCCAGAATAAGGGCTTTTGGATGCAGATGAATTAAAGCACTCCTAAGCAGTTGTAAGCAGGTTTCCACGTGTTTGTGCGATGGTAAATGAAGAAGTGCTTCACACGTTTGACCTTTGCTTAACGTCACGCAGACCACAGACAAATCTACTCACAACTGTATAAATGTGCATTATTCACACTTTCCCTACCAGTGCCTACTCTGAGAGGTAAAATAATAACACCTTCCAGGAGTTGAACCCGCAACCATGTACTCCATCCTCAGAGTAGCCTAACACTAAGGTGCCTGGGATGTACCTATCCCAGTTGTGTATGCAGACAGGTTAAAACACAAAAAGAAGGAATGTGTTGAAATAGAACAACCCGCCATATACCCAATTAAAGGTGTATGCTCATATATATATATATATATATATATATATATATATATATATATATATATATATATATGGAGAGAGAGAGAGAGAGAGAGATACATAGAGACATGTCAATATATACAGGTCTACATATATATGTATATATAGAGATAGGTTAAAAACATCTACACATCTATTGAGGTACAGATAAACATATGCAATAATGTATATATCTATATACATATATATATATATATATATATATATATATATATATATATATATATATATATATATATATATATATATACACACACACACACATATATATATATATATATATATATATATATATATATATATATATATATATAAAGTGGTCATATCTGAGTATAACATGGACCATAGCAATCACACATTCCACCCCCCCCCAAACAATATGAACATAACATATGAAGAGTATAAGCTAATACACTATTACAAATATGTTATATGGACACAGTCACCAACACAACTGCAATGGCTGCAAATATCCATGACAGAATTACACAGACAGCTTTCATTTTGCAAATCTTTATTACATTCCGATGTATTGTCAAAAGGATTCAAGGACTAACAGTACCTGCATTGCTATACAGGAAGCATTTAATAGTGCCTTAATGAATCAGTCTGCAATTACCATAGTATTAGTCCACTAAGGGATAGGTGTTCACATAGGGCAATAACATCCACACACATATAGACGTTGTATAAAAGGGGCTCCTGCACACCTGCATGTGCTATGTACACCCACTAACATCTACCCCACAACCAAAATAATTACATCAATACATACTGTCATACCATAACCAATTATGCAACTACTGTACAACATCTGCTGAAACCTTAACATACCTGGACACAGACACACTAACATGGCCCTATGTGAAATAGTTGTCATTATACAATTGAACAGCTGCTGATGTAACATTTCTAGGCAGATCTGTATACTATTCTACATAGCAGTTCTGTTATGTTATGCAAACAGTAGTTATGTCTATTGGCAATTACAATACTCGATGACAGGATACATAGCATTAGTATTCATCTGAAAGGTTAGCAGTATGATAGCAAAGATAATTGGAAGAGCCAGTTAACTAGCCATGCACATAACACATGTAATATCCACCTCTCTACTATCGTTTACAAGCAATAACAACTGTGCATGTGTACATGTTTTGCAAATATGTAGTGACCCTTGTTCCATGGCTGGGTCAAATAGTTATGTGCACACCTACACAGAGTGGATATTGAGAGTACAGACACACTGGTTGAACTACCATGTTTGTGTAGCCCAACCTCTCATTGCCAACCTAATAGCTGCCTGAACATACTGTATGTAAGGCAGTGCACAGCATTGGTAATGAAACAGGTTGCATATCATCTTTAACTCCAGTGTAACATCTGCAGTAGGAGTGTAAGATGTAGGAGACAGCTACCCATGTGTAATAGCCACATCTTAGGTGATGGCTCACACTATCTGATTATATCCTGATCATGTTGATAGTGGCATCATAGCCTACTGATACATGACTCTGTTTGGAGAGTGGGTGTCTGTTCCTAACAGAGCTCATGGTCCTGATGGATATGTGAGTATATACCCAGAGAAGGAAACAGACCTGTAGACACTTGCATCATCTCTAATCAACTAACAGGATGTGATGTGCTCTTCAGAGGAGGATTGCTGCTAAAGGTAGCTACAATGTTTCCGTAATAGCCAGTGTTGTCACGTCCATAATACAAATATTTACATGTGAGCATCACTGTCTAAAACATCTTCATAGGCAATACGTAAACTAAACACAGTACTTGGTACTTGTAGTACTGACTGCTCATACAGGCATGTCCACTAGTCAGCTACTGGTGTTTCCTAATGTCAGCTTTGTGTATGTGGCCATCTTGGGGGAATGTAATTTCTATGCCATGTACACTGCCAGACCCACCTAACACCATGCCTCACACATTGTTTGGGATGCAGCTACAGGGGTAAGCTGGAAGGCAGCCCAGTCTACAGCCATGACTGGACTGAACAGTCATGAGGTGTAAGTTAACACATGCAGCTCATCAACACAGCTAACACATACCCTTACCAGAACACAGTAAGGACACCCACATACACTACCAGAATCATACACATTCACAGATGCGTCTAAGTATCTGGCCAAACAAGTGACCCCCCCAAGCAGGAAGAGACAGACACTGAAATGCACAAACTGTATGACACAGTTTGCATAATTGTGCCACACCTCTGAACACATGACTGGAAACATGCCCAACAGTACCCATTTGTGAATGCAAACTCTAGCACTATGTTACACACCAACCTATACGAGGGCATACATACTGGCAGCTGCCTGTCTGCCATGATTAGCCACATACTCATACACTCAGACCACTGTTTGAACTATACACATGGCTCTAGCATATTCCATGTTGTTGTGCAGGACCTGTGATGCAGTAGCCTGGACCGCATGGAAACACATGTAGGAACTGTCAGGTCTAGTAGCCCATGCAGGTATGTCCCAAGGCCTGGGTAGCATTCTGCCATTGGCCAGAATGGTACTGCAGTACAGGGACAAAAGGATTGTATTCCACAATTGTCTAGTGTAGTGGTGCATGTCACAGGGTATCCAGTTTCTGTCATCCTGGGATAACATGGTTGACAGACCATGATGCTTTGCCAGACAGGGCCTGCACCTGTCACCCCTGGGAATCTGGATACTGCCTAGGGTTCATGCTTCCTCTATAGTGCCTTCATCATGCATGGTTCAGGTGGAGGGTCCACTGCTGTTACAGGGACAGCCAAGCAATAAACTGTGGGTCTCACTACACAATGGTACATGTCAGAAACACTATACAGACACACATATGTCAATCCCTAACACGGAGAACATATCTGTCCAGTGGCTGAGACATGTTTCAATGCTCCAGAGAGCACACCTGCATGACCATGTTATAACACATACCTCACCTCTTGTCCATTATCCTTTATTGGAACACATGGGCAGCAGGTGTGTCCATATTCCTGAAGGATATGTACACCCCCTCGCTAATTGCACTTGCATAACATCAGATGCATTATGCTGAGCAACTACCTTTGTGCCAAACTGGAATTCAAAATGCATCTTGAGACAGATCATCCACCAGGCCGCAGACTTCCCAACTGTCATAATGTGCTGTAATGGGGAAGATTAAGTCTGAGACAGAACCATAATAATGGCTACTCTCAACTATTCCATTATGAACTGGGAGATTCGTCATGTACCAACACCTGCACTCAATGCATGTTGGATTCCATAATGGGACATATTGTACAACTACCCTGCTGAGTCTGGTCTGTACGGTCATGAACCGTGGTCAACGTAATTGATGTACTCGGTACAGATGTGGATGACAGTAGGGTTGATTCACATTGCATATCATGACCTGGCCAGGTCGTAGGACAACATCACCCATACTGTGTTCCAGCTACACTCAGTAAACTAGGTGTATATTCCTATGTCACAGGAGTGGTTGGCATCTGGACTGCTGGCAGAACCCACACTACAGAAGGTGTCTGACGAATACACGCAATTCAAACCAGTGCCAGCCACAGTAATACAGGGGTCATTCCTGGCACTCCCCGCATTTTGTTATCTATACCACATAGACTAACACAGAAGGCATCAACCTATGGATGTTTGCAAATGACTATGAACTAGGAGCAATAGTTGACTCATTGTGTGCTGTGTTCAGCATATAGAAGGGCCTTAGTGTGTCAGATATGTGGTGTGTGATGTATGGCCACAATCTGACAGCTAAGTATTACATTGTCATCCCCTATGTTACAAACCCTGTACCCATTAACTACCACCTAGGCAGCGGTCAACGTAATGGCAACTGTGTATATGGGATGCAGCTGGACAGTACTTCCCTTTGATAGTTATGTCACCACAAAAGACAGGTAGTCATATGTGGCACCCCTAATCATGACAGGGTGTCATCCAGGAATATAGAGATAACTGCTTAGCCATACTCAACAGCCATGTGACCCATAATGGATCACATATTTCCTTTAAGGGTTATTGCCCATGTGTAGATGGCCTACACTGCCCTTCACAATCCCTAGCTGCACTATGTAGTATGCAGCCTACCCTAAATAAAGCCAAGTCCAACCTAGAGGTGTTGGACATGCTACACTTAACACATCCTGATCCCAAATAAACACATACATCATGAACATCCACCTTTTTAGTACAAGGATCACCACAACATGCCTGACAAATCCCTGTCCCATACACTTAACATACTCTTGCCATAGTATGCATCCCTGTCCAGCGAAGCTGCATATCGTCCATCTCTGTGACATGGTGTGATGACCGCATGCCAAATATATCCGTAACCATGTGTATCAGTTCTGCGGCACTGCTTGAACTGGCCACTGAAACTTACCTGTCTGTTTGCCTACAGTTAGCTAACCTGTCTGCCTAGGCACATAAATGGACCAGGGCATATAGCCTACTAGATCACTATGACCATACATGCTATAGTTGATATCCAACCCTGCAAATACCATCAGGCTGGCTATTCTCCCATGTGTTACACATGTGCAACACAGGCAATACATGGCAGGATGCTACACAGCAGTACAGTGCCATGTAGATGTATATGGCAAAACACATACATGCTTGCAAGTTTGCATTGTCACAGGTCATGTCCTTAACAGCTATGTATGACTATATCTGTGGCATATACACAGCATTAAGGTTGGTTGCATTAATGTGAACACATCCAGGCATGTGCTGATAGGTAAAGACACCACTACAGGCAAACAGACATGCCCATGTCAAGACAACATCCACATGGTGTATGAGCAATGTCATCACATGACACACGCATATATGGTGAAAACATCACATCACCAGTAGGTGTCCAATGTATGTGACTTATACATGTCAGTGGTGTTAGTGTCATATAGATTTACAAAGACATATTTGTAATTTTAATAAATGTGGTACACATGTATGTTCAGCTGTACTGCTGTACTTCTCTGTGAGTTACTGTGACCTGTCTCCATCTTTATGTCTTCCAGGTATGCCACATAGTAGACTGCCACCGTACAGCTGCTTGGAGGATTTGGTCCTCATCCCATACATCCATGACAACTACACAACGCTCTTCAGCCATGTGTCACAAGATGCACAGCAGTGGGATGCCCTGTGGGAAGAACTCTGCAGGAGGGTAAATGATGTTGGCGGTCACAATCGCACCTATCAGTAGGTGCGCCGACACTGCACTGACCTGATAAGATGGGCGAAACAGCATGCTGATGCAATCACCAGGGAAGAAGGTGCAACAGGTGGGGGCCACTAACCCAGCCCCCACTCACACGTACTGGGGAGTTACTGGCCAACATGTGGACACCTGCAAACCTCCATCCACAAGCTTTAGCTAGTATTGTGGAGGTGGGTGTCTCTCAACCACCAAACCTGGAGTTGCCTGGTAAGTCACTACTACACAAAAAACACAACTATATATCACATAGTTGCATGTGTTACTGTACAATATGTAATGTAACATCATATGCAAGGCATGTATGCACACATGCCACATACTATAGTCTGCTACTCTATGTATGCACAGATGTGCATACTCCATAGTATAGTGTATTGTACTGGCTTATGTGCTAACATGGACATTGCACCCTCTAACTATCACACAGGTGTGGATAATGATCTTACTGCTGTGATACTCCTGTTTAGGTACCTCTGGCATTTTGCAGCGACAGCAGCCTGTGTCAGGTGAGATTGTTATTATTTACCTGGCTTGATAATGCACGGAACATATTAATTGCATGCTATCTGCCATAAAACATGTACACATAATGTATGGTGGTCCTGTTAATGGACACTGGACAGACCTGCAATGCATCACACTGTTTAACTATGTGAAACAATTGAAGACTATATGAAACACCTACACTAAACCTTCCAAACTGTCATTGCCAGATGTGTGGACAACAGTGAATACAATGGTGGAGGTGTGCTCCACTGTAGGGAAAGGTACTACATATCAGCATTACACATGTTGGAAATATGAACAGTACTGTACAGAGAGCATATGTGTGAACAGACTAAATATGTTGGAGCTGGAGTATGCCCAGCCAACAGGATACATCCTTGTGGAGTATACCCTTGCTATGAATGTTACACAATGTCATGTGCTATCAGACATGTCCATGACATGTAGTGAGCTGACTGCAACACTGCTCAACTATCCTGCAAACATGTCTTACATCCCACACATACCACCCTTTGCCTGCATAACCCTGTCCTCAGTGGACCATATGACATATATGGGTGTATGTCATATCGGATAACACTGAGATGTGACATAAGATGACCATCACAACCATTGGACTGAACATGTGTACACAAGGACATGGAGGATGGCCAGAGACATGAAGCAACACACACAGTATAAGTGATGTACATGTATGTACACCCTGTTGTACATTGGCTCAACACAATACAACTATGGCCTTTGTTTAATGGTGATATTGCAGATGTGAAACACTAAACATCATACAGGCCTGTGCACAGCTTGTGTAGGCATAACATGAAGCCACCACATAACATGTCTTGAACATCTGGAGTGTGTCACGACATGGAAGCATTCACCTATACAGTATCCAAATACATACATGTGTTGCACAACATACACATACATCCACATCATGTCACAGATACAGTGCATTCACCTTGCTGGTGTCAGACATCACTGTCATGCCTGCTCCTCATGTGTGTGAGGTACACAGATGGCATGTGGGACATAGAGTACTTGTAAGTTAGCCATGTGTGGGCATAGTTGCCAGGTATCAGTTATACGGTTGCAGATGTGCAGGGCTGTCATCCATATACCCTTCTGTGACCTGTGTTCCACATCCCATATTAAGGTTTATTGTCTATACACCTTGGTGACATGGGTCACATTCCACATTAGATATGTATTGTATGTGAACATAGTCATAGCTATGAACTGTGTCAGTAGCTCACACTGTATAGCAATTGTGAAGCCACATGATGCCCTGCAATGGCTATGCACATCAGCTCAATGTGCAGTATGTCCCTGCATATTTGTAGGGTGGACAGACAACATTGCATCAGCTGAAGGCCCATGTTAGTATAACACTTCCCTGCATTGGGACACTGTTACCGTACAGTAGATTGGAAAGGACACCATTGTGTTACACATGTATGCATGTCATTCAAGACATCAGCAGAAGACATGTCATACTGCATGTGACTGTCAAGGCCATATGCCACACAGCAGGCCAGTGTACTGTAAACCTGTGCTGGTCTGTGGCACCATTGCAAAGTAGGGACAGCCATGTCAAACGTGTGTACAGCCACATGCACAATATCTACACTCAGCTTAGGGGTTGGCGGAATAATGTTGAACAGACATGCACTGCTTTGGGGAGATATGCAAGCTAGGGCTCAGGCAAACATTGTATTCAGTCGACATACCCTACTGCTCATGTCATCACACATAGGGGCAGTGGCCAACACAAAGCATCAGTGGCAAATGTACAAAGGTCAGCGATGGTCTGTTAACATGTGGTGTATGTTGCACACACCATGGCAGTGCAATGGTGCAAAGTGCATGCATTGTGTTGCAGGTATGGGGCATAGGCTACTAACATAAATGGTGCAATACAGGTATGTAGGCTAACCACCACTATAATTATGTAAGGTGCATGCAGTCTTCTATAACACATGCATGCTGTTGTGTGCAACTTAGGGATGTATGATAACTACCACTATAATTGCCTAAGCTGAAGCTGTAATTGTCTAAGCTGAATGCCATCTGCCTTAGCACCTACATATAGCATGCCTGTGTTTGTCTGTGTGTGTCTGTGTATGCGTCAGTGTGTGTGTCTGTTTGTGTGTCAGTGTGTGTGTGTCTGTGTGTGTGTGCCTGTGTGTGTGTCAGTGTGTGTTTGTGTGTCAGTATGTGTGTGTGTGTGTGTGTGTGTGTGTGTGTGTGTGTGTGTGTGTGTGTGTGTGTGTATGTGTCTGTGTGTGTCTCTGCCTGTCTGTCTCTGTGTCTCTGTCTGTCTGTGTGTGTGTCTGTCTGTGTGTGTGTGTGTGTGTGTGTGTGTGTGTGTGTGTGTGTGTCTGTGTGTCTGTGTGTGTCTGTCTGTCTGTCTGTCTGTGTCTGCCTGTCTGTGTGTCTCTGTCAATCTGTGTGTGTCTCTGTCTGTCTGTGTGCGTCTGGTATAACTTGCAATGTACAGTTCTTTTCTTCCTCTCACAGGTGTTGATGTAGGTGTGTTGCTCTCCTGCGGTCCACCTGATATTAGTGTCCCCATAGACTCTAGCAGTGATGATGATAGTATGATTAAGGCACAGGCAGGGTTGTCAGCGGAT
Organism: Protopterus annectens; assembly: GCF_019279795.1. NCBI lineage: Eukaryota > Metazoa > Chordata > Ceratodontiformes > Protopteridae > Protopterus > Protopterus annectens. Next base: position 582,963,205 of record NC_056745.1, on the reverse strand, counting down.
GAATCTGTGCCATTGGTTGCCATTCCACCTGTCTGCCCCTCATCCTTGCACACAGTTCCCCTGCCTGCACATACCCCATCACCACCAGCCATAGAGGAAGGACAGTTGGCAAGTGGTAGCATGGAACAGGGAAGTGTGGTGACTATGGAAGGTGTGCCTGAACACCAAGATCCCAGTCAACAGAATGGTGATGTCCCACACAGGAATGTGCCCACTGCTGCTCGTAGGAGGACCACTGGCCAACATGACCCTGTGAGACCAAGCACATCAGCTGGAGTCACCAGACACATGTTTCATGCTGTAATGGAGGCACAGGCATGTGCTCAATGGCACAACAGAGAAGGTCTGAGGCTTCAGAGGGCTGCTGTCCATTCATTAACTGACAGCATCCACGCACTTGCAAATGCTCACCATCATCTTGCAGATGTTTTGCATAGACGATTGGATGACATGGAGGGAGTCCTTGACCATGGCATGTCAGTCCTCGAGTGTGGAATGTCTGTGCTGGAACATCTGATGGGAGTATGGCATTGGACATGTGGACATAGGTCAGCTACATCACCTGTTGAAGGTCTATGTGAGCATGCTACTGCACATGCTCATTCTCATAGTGGGGCTAGCAGCAGCAGTGCAGCTGATGCTGTGCAGTCCACACCAGGACACAGCAGGCCATGTGCACGTGGTCATGGATGGTCCCAACAGGTACACGATTCTAGTGGACATGTGTCATCAAACAGTACCCAGTCTAAACCTCTGCCTGGTAGTGCCCGTGCAACCCCTGGCAGATGCAGGTCAATTGGCCTTGTCTGGACACCATGAACTGTGAAACCTGCCTTGTACAGTCTGCAGCTGTCAATGTTACCCCTGTGTAGGCCAGCCACATGCCAGACCTCTGTGCATGCATACACACACAATGGAAACAAATGTAGGGCACCTCTACACACACACGCATAACATCCACACATGCCCAATGATATCACAGGCCCTAACACACACACATGATGTCATCCACTGGCACAGCCTAGGCCTCTGGCAAACATTATCACCCTGTGCATATTATGATGCATGTGCTGCATCCCTATCATCCACACCATCGGTACAGGGACATGTTCATATGGTCTGATGCACAGGGTGAACATACTAGGTAGACAATTGTAGATTAATGTTGTTGAGTAGTGTTGACAGGCAGCAGACATACCATGTATTACAGTTTTAGAATGCATTTTGTATGTTTGACAGTATGTATCATGTGTAACAACACTAACAGCATGTTGATCTTGACATTCTGCCTTCCTCTTTCAGGTGTAGTTCCATGTGCAGGAGTCCGATATGTACATGTCGACTACCCACAGGTCAGTATGACAATACCTGCATGCACTTTGTAGCTTCCACATCACATTTATATTCTCCCGTATTTCAATTATGTTTACTGTTCTAATGATCCAAGAGCATGATAGCTGTGTAGTAAGCTACTGTGTTCAAAGCCGTCACATCCATAGTGGGTGACATCACAGCTATAGTTACCTGGAGCGTGAAGTGGGTAAAAGAGTGGTATGCCGGATGACAAGGGTAAAGGCAAGTGGAAATAGTGGCTTCTCATTGGGAAGCAGTAATGCCCACTGCCATGACAGCATGCAAACAGAGGCACACCCACACACTCAGGGATTCACAGACACAGTGACACCCTCTGACACACACACAGTTGCCAGTGTTCAGATAAGAACCCCTGCCTATGTGCATATCATCATTATAGTACTACACAATTATGAGACGTGCCACAGAGATTACACATGTACAGGTAGTTGGAATGGCCTAAAATCGAGGACATCGACAGGGATACTACAGTGCAGTGAGTGTATGAGGGGAGGGGGGTACATCAGTAGGCTATGTAACAACAGTTCACACCCCAGGGTGTACACATATTAACAGAAGGTTAGTATGCCTTTCTACGATTAATGATATCAATGGGGATGCTAAATTTCTTTGAGTGGATGGGAGAGGGGGCATTAACACTTCACTATGGTAAAATACAGCCTCACTCCAGGAACTGGACTGCCATACACACGGACAGCCATACACACACACACACACACACACACACACACACACACACACACACACACACACACACACACACACACAAACACTGGCATCCACAAAGATATACACCTATGTCACACATGCCTTTCTTTCTACACTTCAATCTGTACTGGTGTCAACAACAGTGTTCAGGAGAGTGATAACATGGGATGTATTCCCAACCATACGTGACATATATGGACACATACCCACACGTGCCAGTACTGTTAATCAAACACTTGCCTATCTCATGATAGGTACTACAGAAGTACAGCCCTATCACATCTGGTACAATACTTACTGACTCTTTCCTTTGACAACTGTGCTGATATATGCACAATATATTCACAGGGAAGGTATTACTGCTACAGGTGTCATGGGGTTTGCCTTCAGTGTCATGCTTACAGCATTCTACATTGTCTGTCTTCCACTTCAGTTAACAAAACCTGACCTTGGCAGGTACACAGGTTATTGTAGGACTGGTTGTAACACACCAGTGAGCTGTCCTCAGTAATCATTCATCTGCAAAGAAGCCCCACCACTTAGTATTCATGTCCAAACATCTGTCCATACCTCATGTATGGCTTACTGTACTTAAAGCATACCACCATACACAGTTGGCAATGTTGAGGCTGTATTGCAACAGCATGATATACTAAGACAACAGTCACCTTCAGACATCAGACACTGTACACAGATGAAATCTACACAAACAGCAATACATGTACACATATGTGGTCTACATCAGTACGTGCAATAGCAGGTCAAGAGGATACATTCCACACCTTCCCCACACCATGTGTGAAGCATAGCCGAGCATTACACCATAATGGATGTAGTATTCACATTCATGCACTGGTAGGACACCACCACTTTCACTGAGTAGCCAAGTGTACATATATTACAACAGCACATATCAGTGTGACACACACAGCATTATTCCATGTCATGCTCCTACAAACTGTTACTTGACAGTGCCATAGTGAAGCCAGGGCATTGTAATGTCAACAGTGAGCACATCATATTTGCCACACACACCTCATCTGTACTGGAAGTGTGCCAGCCATGTGCTCTGTTAGAGCTAGGCAGTACACTCATTCAAGCATGTGTGAGGTCTGTGGCTTGTAAACATTCAGCTCAGGATGTACTGGCTATTGTGGTACTAAGGCTAATGTCCAGACAGCACACAGCATGCATGGCTTGCAATTGTTGACATGGGGTATATGAAGGAGCTGTGGCCACACATTGCTGTACATGTCATGAACATATCATCTGCGACTACTCAGGAACATACAGAGCAGAGCAGGATTTACCTGAGTCTGTCAATACAGGCCTTGTGTAGGTCCTATGGTCCTGTTATTTAGGAATGTTTGTAGGCATTGCATTAGGTGGACATGTCTAAAGACATTCATGTCACATGTGGTGTTGTATGATATGATAGGTGTCATAGGTGACCAGTAAAGAGGGGATATTACCTCTGTCAACATAGATATTGAACCTTATGTACTGTTAGCATGCTATCTGCAATGTGCATATGTGTAATGACTGTAGTAACCTGTATGTAGAAAGGTAAATGAAAGCTATGGTAATGTAATTTATGTTGTATGAGTGTGGGATGTACATATCCAGTGCAGGTGTGGTTTTGTCATATCCAACAATGAGGGTGCTGTTTACTGGTGTACAACAACAATCGACCGTGTTAATGCTGACAACATCCGAGGGACCCTGGTATGTGTACAACTGAGCTGGTTACAAACAGTGGTATTACTGCATTGCAAAACACATTATGCAGCTGGGTCTGTACATGGGTACTTTGCACAGCTGATGTAGGACTAGGTACAGTCCACCAATCAAGGGTTATCTGGTGGTCTACCATACTATGTCATACCACATATGGATGTATGTTGGTAGTCTGGGAACAAGGTGGTGAATGTATATGAGGATGCAACCTAGAATGCAGCATTTGCCACTGTCACCTATACCTGACTCATCTGTGATGCGTTATGTCGGAGTAGCGGTCTTTACATGTGAATAGCCTTTAAGAATATGTGCACACCACCACCTGAAATGGTCCATACCACTATTATGGCCCACATGTCTGGATCTGAGTTATATGGTGGTAGTGCAATTGTGCACTACAAAGCCTTCAGCCAGGTGTTCCTCACTGCACAGATGTCAGTATTCCCCATTGTAGGTTCTACATTGAGCAAATGGATTACTAAAGCCTCACATCTAGCACGGGTTAGCGTAAGCATCCATTGCAATTGTCATGTATGTGTCAGGGTGTTACTTATGTGTGTAGGTCATTTGCCTTGGAATGCAGCTATATGGGTAAATGCGACCTAGATATTATCCACACACTCATGTAACATGGATGCATGTGCAGTGTGTTGAAGGCTCATCGTTCGGTCATGAAAGCCCGGAATGACAGACACTGGACAACCTCATAATAACAGCAGGACATTGGCTCATTGTTTTGGTCTAGCAGTTGCCACCCGTATCATGACATCACTGTGCATGGCATTAATGTGCTTGGTAGCAAATGCCCCATGTAAGGTGACGGACAGTGGCAGAACTTGTGTATATGACCAATGTGAGATATACTTAGGGTAGCAGTCCTGCTAATAATGACAACTACTAACACAGTCGGGAGAGGTCATCTTGACACCTGCACCTCAGTACCATTACACAAGGTGGCTCACACATTATGCTTGCACATGCCACTGTTCCACTTATAATGCCACAGTCCACAACCTGTTATCAATGTATGCCTTTCAGGGCAGCAAGGTGTGTGACACATGCTGTAGGTAGCTTCCGCCTGTGCGACCCAGGTAACCTATTGTCTGTCACATCCACACATGCATGAATGTGTATATGTAACATATATATGTCAGTACTTCATGTACATGTATGCATGTGTATCACACAGCACAGACACAGATATATAATTTACAGGCCACATATAGGTATCAGGTAGTAAACCAGTATGATGTGCATATATACTGACAAGTAAGATGTACCTAGCTGTAAACCTGTGTGTTTACAATAGGAGTCCATTACAATGTGTTCTGTACATGTAAGTGTTTGAGCATGCACACTGTGGCCTTCAGTGGTTAGAATCGTGGTGCATCCCAAACAGCCTTGTGCTGCTAAGTGTATGAGTGTACCCACTGCCACCTTGTGTAATTTGAGTCAGTGCGTCCAATAAGCCCTTTGTTACTAAGTGTATGAGCATGCCCAGTATAACCTTGTGTAGTTGTAGTCATATTGCATCCCAATTAGCCCTGTGCTACTAAGTGTATGAGCATGCCCACTGTAACCCTGTATAGTGACAGTAGTTGTCCATTCCGCAGATGGCCATATTCCAGTTCAGGTTCCTGTTGTGCTACAACTATACCTCTCAGGCCTATCTGTGGATGATGTGTCTTGTTTGTGCATACAGGTTGTAATGGACACCTACTTTAAACACACAGGTCTACAGCTATGTACTTCATGACTGTCAGTCTCCCTGTTGTTGTCCTCAATTGTAGAAGGGCAGTCTGACTGCCTTGGAATGTATAATCTCTGTGGCATGTCTCGTAACTGTGTAGTACTGTAATAGTGATCTTTAAAAAGAAGGGGTTCTGACTCAACCACTGGCAAGTGTGTGTGACAACAAATGCCTGAGTGCGTGTATCAGCAAATGGCTGTGTGTTTGTGTGTGCATCTCAGCAAATGCCTGAGTGTGTGTGTGTGTGTGTGTGTGTCAGCAAGTGGTTGTGTGTGTGCATTTGTGCCTGCATCCTGTTATGGCAGCGGGTTTTACTGCATTCCAAAGAGATACCTCCTTTAGCACTGGTCTTTATCCTTTTCATCTGCTAAACCTCCCTCTTCCCCCCTCCCCACTGCAAGTAATCAGTCCTGTGATGTCACCCAGCTAAGACGTGGAATCAGTAAGTGTAATTGTATGTGTTCTGTGGAACATACCCCAACTGTATACAACTGCACTAGTTACCTTTACTTAGGCAAGATGTGTATGCACAATACTGGCAAGTGTGTACGTGTTTGTGTGTGTGACTACCCTGTAGCCAGACATACACATGTGTAATGTCTTTTATCACACCATGGTAGCCATCTGTGGTGACCGGTGTCTACAAAGTATCACATAGGAATGGTAAAGAATACACAGTCAAGCACGACTACAGTTGGGTATGTTATTTTCCTGTGCCACTGTCGAGCAGTGACACAGAAGTGGTCACTGTGGTGTAGGTCCATACCCATCATTCCCCCACCCTAACTCCACAATCCCCAGGGTAGATTACATTAGCCATCATTCCCCACACCAAAACTCCACATACACATCAACCATCCCTTCTCTGGTGCACTGCTTATGATTTAAATGTTATAACACAAGAGATGCCTCTGTTATGTGTACACGTTTGTACCTTTGGAACCCTTCTGTGTCACAAAGGACGTTCAGACGCGCGTGTGTGTGTGTGTGTGTGTGTGTGTGTGTGTGTGTGTGTGTGTGTGTGTGTGTGTGTGTGTGTGTGTGTGTGTGTGTGTGTGTGTGTATATATATATATATATATATATATATATATATATATATATATATATATATATATATATATATATATATATATATATATATATATATATATATATGTATATGTATATATATATATATATATATATATATATATATATATATATATATATATATATATATACATATATATATATATATATATATATATATATATATATATATATATATATAGTTATGACAGTTGTACAGATGTAGACTTGTCTTTGTTATTTCACAGAGTACAGTACATTCAAGATTACTGTACATATGTACACAAAGGGACTGTCTCATTTGTTTACAGTACTGTGGAATACCTGTAGTAAGATGTGCATTCTAGACTCCATGCTATATGTGTGCAACCTGCATGGGTTAGTGGTATGCTCAGTGAGCTCAATGTGCATGGTCCAGAGTTCAAAACCTGCAAGCCTTGTTGAAACTCTCAGTTAGGACTGCATAAGACAGTGTAAGCAGGTGTAAATGTGTTTTTGTGACAGTAAGCAGCGGATACACGCAGGCAACAGACATGTACAACACATAGTACACTTGGAATGTCCTTCTTTGGCAATCCTGCTGATGTCACCCACCTACAAATACACCACTGGGATTACTGTAACCCAGTCATTTCCATGATGCGTGCTGTAACTGCGTAATGCTATAGTATGTTAAACTAGTTTGGTAGGTGTTCTATTCCCAGACGGGTCACGTGTGTGTGTGTGCCTGCCTGTGAAAGAAACAATGCTTTTAGAGTATGCACACTCTTTACAACCCACATGACCACCTTTGGCAATCCTGCTGATGTCACCCACCTAGAAATACACCTCTAGGACTACTTTAACCCAGTATTCTTGTTTGTGCGTGCTGTAACTGTGTATTGCTGTAGTGAGATAAACTACATAGATAGGGGCTCTATTCCAAGAGAAACCAACTGTGTGTGTCTCTGTCTGCCTGAGACAAGATCAATGATTTTTATATTATGCACACTCTTTGGAATTCACATGACCACTTTTGGCAATCCTGCTGATGTCACCCACCTAGAAATACACCTGTCGGTCTACTGTAACCCAGTATTCTCTGTAGCATGTGCTATAACTGCATATTGCTGTCGTGTGAAAAACTAGTTAGGTAGGGGTTCTATTCCAAGAAAGACCAACTGTGTGTGTGTGTTTTTCGGCTTGAGACAAGAACAATGCTTTTTAGAGTATGCACACTCTTTACAATTCACATGACCACCTTTGGCAATCCTGCTGATGTCACCCACCTAGACATACACCTCTGAGACTGCTGTAATCCAGTAATCTCCTTAACGTGCACTGTAACTGCATAATGCCGTAGTGTGATACACTAGTTAGGTAGGGGTCCTATTCCAGGACATAGCAGGTATGTGTGTGTGCGTGTGTGTTTGACTGTCAGAGCCTGTGTGAAGGTGGCTGTGAGTGTCTAACCACTGGACATGTTGGGGACCAGATTTTGTAATTTTCCTATATGGTGTCCATCTTATTTGTCACAATGTCCACCTCACGAGGAGTACAGATGTCAGTCAGCCAAGGGACTGTGTTGGCAAGCTATACCCCTACACCTGGCAAAAGGCCTGGTGAACAAAGTATGCAACCCTGCTATTACCCAGAATACGTCCTGAATCCATGTGTTATACACAAACACACTTGCCTAGAATATCCCACTATGTTGCTAGCACCCTGCACATTGATGACAGATAGTAGGCATGGTGTGATTGCAGTGGGCTGCAGAGGGCATGGCATCCTGTACAGCAGTACACTAGGCACATAATTAAAGACAATGTGCCTTCACTATGTTCCCCACTGGATGCCTGCAACATATGTGGTGCCATCAAATGTGATCCACAGAGACCATACAATGCCTTACACATGTGTCCTGTATGGACCGATACCACTGACACCAGGGAACACCTGTATCATGCTATCAATGCAGGTACAGGGTCAACCTGCTGACTATAAGCAGGTTCTGCCACACCAGGCCAATATTGGCATATCGGAGGATAGTAGTCTGTGTACACAACTTGTGCCAGCCAAACCAGGTACACCTGTACATGTCACTATAAATTATTGTGGGACATGCACATCCCAGGCAATGTCCATGTTATGGACTATCAAACACAGACATGGCATGCATTGCAAAGCTATGGCCATACACAATGGTAACCAGGATGTCAGGACAGTTCATACAATACCCATCTGTGTGGGACATTGCAGACACTACACTCCTGTACCACACTGCACACCATTGATAGGTAGCATGATGCCAAGGATTACCCCTCACTCAGCCTTGTACAGCCATCTTGCACAGCCAACCATTACACACCCATGAAGCAATGCACACATGCATGTCAGTACTGGCACCTTGTGTCTGCATGTGTGGTATGATGCTCCCAACCACAGTCACTCCCAGTATAACTTCCATTAGCATACCGACAGATGTCAAACATCTTCACATGCCCTAGCCCATAGAACCTCCGGATATCCCCTGTGTTGCATGTAGTACCAGTGCATTACTGCAGTGTGGTAAACTATGTAGTTTGGGAGTGTATTTGTGGGCCTGGAAAAGAGTGTCAATGTGAGTCCATTAGAGAGTGTGGTTGTGTTGACAATGACATCCGTTCATGTGGACAGCCATGTGTGCTACACCTAATGTATGTCTACTATATCTCTGTTGTAGATGTCACTCACCAACACACATATATGTTCTTACAGCACACCAACATGTCAGCTGTGTGGCATATGGAGTAACTGCATGCACTTGTAATAATAGTGACTAGTCAGTCAGGGGTTTGAACCCCTGTACTGATAGGTGTGTGGCAGACAATGCTTAGGTTTTAGTCTCCAAGCCCATCTCTGATGTACTTTGCCTCTGTCTATCCCTCCCACACACTCTCTGGTGGATGTGGAGGTGTACACATACTCAGCAGCAGCTTATGTATTGTAAGTTATGGTTGTGATCAGGTTATGGCCTCTGCACCAATTGCAGTCCTCCTCTAGCTGATTGCATGTGGAACAGCTGTGATGCTGTTTTCATAGCCATTCACATGAAAAACACAGTACAATATCTGGGAACATCATGTTGGTGTTTGCCCATGACAGTCGCTGTAAGGGGTACCTGGATCTGGTGTTTGGTAAACGGCATCACAGATGATATTTGGATGTTCCTCAAACAACATACACAGTGGGAAATAGCCTAAATATAGGAGGGTGATGTGCTAGACATGACTACAGCATGTAAGTGTAGCTATGCTTCATTGAGACTACTGCCTGTTTAACAAGTTGTGTGGAGTAATGGCTATTCTGCATGTTTTAAAACTGACAAGACAGTGCTCTGTTTGTGAGGGACCCCCATCTGTAGTGCCATCTGTGGAATGGTCAGTGTGTGGAACCATTCGTTTCCTGTGTTACTCACTGAACACACATCTGTGAACAGCAGGAGCATAGTGTGAGGATTGCAGCCAGTACATGGTGATAGTGATTAGTTACTACCATTGCATCCCTGACTGGACATATGTCACATGAAACAGTGGTTTGACAGACACTGTCTGGTGTTCTCAGTGACATGCCAATAATGGACCACTGTTCATAGCTGCAGTCACAAGTCTTCTACACTTTGTACAGATGTCATGCAGTATATATGCATGTGTTGTTCTCTCTCTGCAAATGTATACCATCTGTTGTGTTGGGTTGATGGTCATATCTATGCATGCTGTTATAAGTAATCCTGACTGCTGTTGACTATTACTAAGCCATATCTGTGTTTAAACTGCAACACCATAGGCTGTATGGGTTTGGAGGTCCCGGCAGAACGTCTTGTCCCACTTCTGCTGGCCATGGCACCGGGTACCAGCACATTTGGGGCCCAGCCTTGGACCTCCACCTCTGTTGGCTCTTCACCACCTTCTGGTGGTACCACCACTGAGGATGGGGCTTGTCACCCCTGGGAGCAGGTCCAGACAGGAACATGTCCACTGTCGTACAGTCCCAGACGTGCTGCATAGGGGGCTCAATAAGGGGTTTGAGGCCAGATATGCCAGCTGAAGGGCAGAGTGTCACATTTACAGGGTGAGGCTGCCCCTTCTAGACAGCCCCCAGCACTGACACCTTTGCATCTGTTTTGGTGCAGTGGTGGCTGCTCATGGCTTGGGATCTCTGTCCCACTGTTTCCATCAGGGGTCTCATCAGCTTGTGAATGTTGAACACCTCTCCCCGTCCGAGGTGTATCCCCCCACGTCTCATATACCGATCCTGTATGCTGTCTTGTCTGTCATCCTACCTTACCTATCCTCCACGAGCATACCTACTCTCCTTCCCCCACATCCCACTCTCACCCTATGGAAACAAAAGGCCAATCGGTTACTAGAACAACATGCATAGCTGTCCATTTCACACACGTGTCCACTGGACACATGTAACCCTTTTAATATGCATCACAATATACTCCAGTTGTCTTCACTCCTCTCTCTCAGGCTCACGATCCTAATATGCACATGACTCCTAAATGTTCCAGGTACACGTGATACGGACGACCCCATTGTACACACAACACTACCGGTCCCTCTATGGTTACCCCATTTACCTTTATCATGATGATGATGTTGCACACAGCACCTTGCAAGAGTACTGTTCTCACATAATGATTGGACAGGAACTGTTGTGTTAATGTAAATAACATGCACAGAGTGATGTATATGGCCAATGTAAAAATGTTTGCGTATATGAATGACACATGTCTGTCTGAGGAAGTCATGATATTACATATGCCTAGGCTCATAAATGGGCCAGGGCATATAGCCTACTAGATCACTATGACCATAAATGCTATAGTTGATATCCAACCCTGCAAATATCATCAGGTTAGCTATTGTCCCATGTGTTACACATGTGCAACACAGGCAATACATGGCAGGATGCTACACAGATGTACAGTGCCATGTAGATGAATATGGCAAAACACATACGTGCTTGCAAGTCTGCAGGGTCACAGGTCATGTCCCTAACGGCTATGTATGACTATATATGTGGCATATACACAGCATTAAGGTCAATTGCATTAATGTGAACACATCCAGGCATGTGCTGATAGGTAAAGACACCACTACAGGCAAACAGACATGCCCACGTCAAGACAACATACACATGGTGTATGAGCAATGTCATCACATGACACACATATATATGGCGATAACATCACATCACCAGTAGGTGTCCAATGTGTGTGACTTATACATGTCAGTGGTGTTAGTGTCATGTAGATTTACAAAGAGGTATTTGTAATTTTAATAAATGTGATACACATGTATGTTCATCTGTACTGCTGTACTTCTCTGTGAGTTACTGTGACCTGTCTCCATCATTATGTCTTCCAGGTATGCCACATAGCAGAATGCCGCTGTACAGCCGCTTGGAGGATTTGGTCCTCATCCCATACCTCCTCAACAACTACACAACGCTCTTCAGCCATGTGCTACAAGATGCACAGCAGTGGGAAGCCCTGTGGGAGGAACTCTGCAGGATGGTAAATGATGTTGGCGGTCACAACTGCACCTATCAGCAGGTGTGCCAACACTGCACTGACCTGATAAGATGGGCAAAACAGCATGCTAATGCAATCACCAGGGAACAAGGTGCAACAGGTGGGGGCCTGTAACCCAGCCCCCACTCACACGTACCGAGGAGCTACTGGCCAACCTGTGGACACCTGCAGATCTCCATCCACAAGCTTTAGCTAGTATTGTGGAGGTGGGTGTCTCTCAACCACCAAACCTGGAGTTGCCTGGTAAGTCACTACTGCACAGAAAACACAACTATATATCACATAATCACATAATTACATGTGTTACTGTACAATATGTAATGTAACATCATATGCAAGGCATGTATGCACACATGCCACATACTATAGTCTGCTACTCTATGTATGCACAGATGTGCATACTCCATAGTATAATGTATTGTACTGGCTTATGTGCTAACATGGACATTGCACACTGTAGCTATCACACAGGTGTGGATAATGATCGTACTGCTGTGACACTCCTGTTTAGGTACCTCTGGCATTTTGCAGTGACAGCAGCCTGTGTCAGGTGAGATTGTTATCATTTACCAGGCTTGATAATGCACGGAACATATTAATTGCATGCTATCTGCCATAACATATGTACACATAATGTATGGTGGTCCTGCTAATGGACACTGGTCAGACAATTGAAGACTATATGAAACACCTACACTAAACCTTCCAAACTGTCATTGCCAGATGTGTGGACAGTGAATACAATGGTGGAGGTGTGTTTCACTGTAGGGACAGGTACTACATATCAGCATTACACATGTTGGAAATACGAACAGTACTGTATAGAGAGCATATGTGTGCACACACACTAAATGTGTTGGAGCTGGAGTATGTCTGGCCGATAGGATACACCCTTGTGGAGTATACCCTTGCTATGAATGTCACACAATGTCATGTGCTATCAGACATGTCCATGGCATGTAGTGGGCTGACTGCAACACTGCTCAACTATCCTACAAAACATGTCTCACATCTCACACATACCACCCTTTGTCTGCATAACCCTGTCCTCAGTGGAGTATATGACATCTATGGGTGTATGTCATATGGGATAGCAATGACATGTGAAATAAGATGGCCATCACAACCATTGGACTGAACATGTGGCCATGGAGGATGACCAGAGACATGAAGCAACACACACAGTACAAGTGATGTACATGTATGTACACCCTGTTGTACATTGGCTCGACACAAAACATATGGCCTTTGTGTAATGGTGATATTGCAGATGTGAAACACTAAACATCATACAGGCCTGTGCACAGCTTGTGTAGGCATAACATGAAACCACCACATAACATGTCTTGAACATCTGGAGTGTGTCACAACATGGAAGTATTCACCTATACAGTATCCAAACACATACATGTGTTGCACAACATACACATACATCCACATCATGCCACAGATACAGTGCATTCACCTTGCTGGTGTCAGACATCACCGCCATGCCTGCTCTGCATGTGTGTGACGTACACAGATGGCATGTGGGACATAGAGTACTTGTAAGTTAGCCATGTGTGGGCATAGTTGCCAGGTATCAGTTATATGGTTGCAGATGTGCAGGGGTGTCATCCGTATACCCTTTTGTGACCTGTGTTCCACATTCCACATTAGGGTTTATTGAATATACACTTCGGTGATGTGCATCACATTCCACATTAGATATGTATTGTATGTGAACGTAGTCATGGCTATGAACTGTGTCACTAGCTCACACTGTACAGCAATTGTGAAGCCACATGATTCCCTGCAATGGCTATGCACATCAGCTCAATGTGCAGTATGTCCCTGCATATTTGTGGGGTGAACAGACAACATTGCATCAGCTGAAGGCCCATGTTAGTATAACACGTCCCTGCACTGGGACACCATTACCGTACTGTAGATTGGAAAGTACACCATTCTGTTACACATGTATGCATGTCATTCAACATGTCAGCAGAAGACATGTCATACTACATGTGATTGCCAAGGTCATACGCCACATAGCAGGCCATTGTACTGTAAATCTGTGCTGGTCTGTGGCACCATTGCAAAGTAGGGACAGCCATGTCAAACATGTATGTACAGCTACATGCACAATGTCTACACTCAGCTCAGGGGTAGGTGGAATAATGTTGAACAGACATGCACTGCTTTGGAGGAGATATGCAAGCTAGGGCTCAGGCAAACATAGTATGCAGTCGACATATGCGACTGCTCATGTCCTGACACAAAGAGGCAGTGGCCAACACAAAGCATCAGTGGCAAATGTACAAAGGTCAGCGATGGTCTGTTAACATGTGGTGTATGTTGCACACACCATGGCAGTGCAGTGCAACGGTGCAAAGTGCATGCATTGTGTTGCAGGTATGGGGCATAGGCTACTAACATAAATGGTGCAATACAGGTATGTAGGCTAACCACCACTATAATTATGTGAGGTGCATGCTGTCTGCTATAACACATGCATGCTGTTGTGTGCAACTCAGGGAAGTATGATAACTACCACTATAATTACCTAAGCTGAAACTATAATTGTCTAAGCTGAATGCAATCTGCCATATCACCTGCATATAGCATGTGTGTCTGTGTGTGTCATTTTGTGTGTCATTGTGTGTGTCAGTGTGTGTCAGTTTGTGTGTCTGTTTGTGTCTCAGTGTGTGTGTGTGTGTGTGTGTGTGTGTGTGTGTGTGTGTGTGTGTGTGTGTGTGTGTCTATGTCTGTCTGTGTGTGTCTCTGTCTGTCTGTCTCTGTGTGTCTTTGTCTGTGTGTGTGTCTCTGTGTGTGTGTGTGTCTGTCTGTGTCTGTGTCTGTCTGTCTGTGTGTGTCTATGTCTGCCTGTCTGTGTGTCCCTGTCTGTCTGTGTGTTTCTCTGTCTGTCTGTGTCTGGTATAACTTGTAATGTACAGTTCTTGTCTTCCCCTCAGAGTTGTTGATGTAGGGTCTCTCCTGCGGTCCACCTGATGCTAGTGTCCCCACAGACTCTAGCAGTGATGATGATGATGATAGTATGATTGAGGCACAGGCAGGGTTGTCAGAGGCTGAATCTGTGCCATTGGTTGCCATACCACCTGTCTCCCCCTCATCCTCATACAAAAGTTCCCCTGCCTGCACATACCCCATCACCACTGGCCATAGAGGAAGGACAGTTGGCGAGTGGTAGCATGGAACTGGGAAGTGTGGTGACTATGGAAGGTGTGCCTGAACACCATGATCCCAGTCAACAGATCGGTGATGTCCCACACAGGCATGTGCCTAGCGCTGCTCATAGGAGGACCACTGGCCAACATGCCCCTGCAAGACCAAACACATCAGCTGGAGTCCCCAGATGCATGTTTCAGGCTGTAATGGAGGCACAGGCACGTGCTGACTGGCACAACAGAGAAGGTCTGAAGCTTCAGAGGGCTGCTGTCCATTCATTAACTGACAACATCCACGCACTTGCAAATGCTCACCATCATCTTGCAAATGTTTTGGATAGACAATTGGGTGACATGGTGAGAGTCCTTGACCATGGCATGTCAGTCCTCGAGTGTGGAATGTCTTTGCTGGAACATCTGGTGGGTGTGAGGCATTGGGCACGTGGACATAGGTCAGCTACATCACCTGTTGAAGGTCTACGTGAACATGCTACTGCACATGCTCGCTTCCATAGTGGTGGTAGCAGCAGTAGTGCAGCTGGTACTGTACAGTCCACACCAGGACACAGCAGGCCATGTGCACATGGTCCTGGATGGTCCCAACAGAGACATGATTCCATTGGACATGTGTCATTAGACAGTACCCAATCTAGACCTCTGCCTTGGTAGTGCCTGTGTAACCCCTGGCAGGTGCAGGTCAATTGACCATGACCGGACACCGTGAACTGTGAAACCTGCTTTGTACAGTCTGCAGCTGTCAACATTACCCCTGTGTAGGCCAGCCACATGCCAGACCTGTGTGCACGCATACACACACACTGGAAACAAATGTAGGGCACCTCAACACACACATGCATAACATCCACACATGCCCAATAATATCACAGGCCCTAACACACATGCATGATGTCATCCAATGGCACAGCCTAGGCCTCTGGCAAGCATTATCATCCCCTGCATATGATGATGCCTGTGCTGCATCCCTGTCATCCACACCATCAGTGCAGGGGCATGTTCATATGGTCTGATGCACCGGGTGAACATACTAGGTAGACAATTCTAGATTAATATTGTTGAGCAGTATTGACAGGCAGCAGACATACCATGTATTGCAGTTTTAGAATGCATTTTGTACGATTCACAGTATGTATCTTGTGTAACAACACTAACAGCATGTTGATCTTGACGTTCTGCCTTCCTCTTTCAGGTGTAGCTCCATGTGCTGGGGGATGTTGGTGTTTTCAGGATTCCCATATGTACATGTTGACTACCCACAGGTCAGTATGACAATACCTGCATGCACTTTGTAGCTTCCATATCACATTTATATTCTCCCATGTTTCAATTATGTTTACTGTTCTAAAGATCCAAGAGCATGATAGCTGTATAGTAAGCTACTGTGTTCAGAGCCGTCACATCCATAGTGGGTGACATCACAGGTATAGCTACTTGGAGCACGCAGTGGGTAAAAGAGTTGTATGCTGGATGACAAGGGTAAAGGCCGGTGGAAATAGTGGCTTCTCATTGGGAAGCAGTAATGCCCACTGCCATGAGAGCATGCAAACACAGGCACACCCACACCCTCAGGGATTTACAGACACAGTAAAACACACTCTGACACACACACAGTTGCCAGTGTTCGGATGAGAACCCCTGCCTATGTGCATATCATCATTATAGTATTACACTATTGCAAGATGTGCCACAGAGAACACATGTACAGGTAGTTGGAAAGGCCTAAAGTCGATGACATTAACAGGGATACTACAGTACAGTGAGTGTATGTGGGGAGGGGGGTCCATCAGTAGGCTATGTAACAACAGTTTACACCCAGGGTGTACACATGTGAATAGGCGGTTAGTATGCCTGTCTACAATTGATGATATCAACAGGGATGCTAGATTGCTTTGAGTGGATGGGAGAGGGGACATTAACACTTCACTATGGTAAAATACAGCCTCACTGCAGGAACCGGACTGCCATACACAAGGACAGCCTTACACACACACACACACACACACACACACACACACACACACACACACACACACACACACACTGGCATTCACAAAGATATACACCTATGTTACACACATATAGACACCTTACATGTGTGAGGTTCAACCACCTGCCTATGCCTTTCTTTCTACACTTCTTTCTGTACTGGTGTCAACAACAGTGTTCAGCAGAGTGATAACATGTGGGTGTATTCCCAACCATATGTGACATATATGGACACACACCCACACATGCCAGTACTGTTCATCAAACACTTGCCTATCACATGATAGATACTGCAGAAGTACAGCACTATCACATCCGGTACAATGCTTACTGACTCTTTTCTTTGACAACTGTCTGATATATGCACAATATATTCACAGGGGGGGTTATTACTGTTACAGGTGTCATGGGGTTTGCCTTCAGTGTCATGCTTATAGCATTCTACATTGTCTGTCTTCCACTTCAATTAACAAAACCTGACCTCAGCAGGTACACAGGTTATTGTAGGACTGGTTGTAACACACCAGTGAGCTGTCCTCAGTAATCATTCATCTGCAAAGAAGCCCCACCACTTAGTAGTCATGTCCAAACATCTGTCCATACCTCATGCATGGCTTACTGTACTTAGAGCATATCACCATATACAGTTGGCAATGTTGAGGCTGTATTGCAATGGCATGATGTACTAAGACAACAGTCACCTTCAGACATCACACACTGCACACAGATGAAATCTACACAAACAGCAATACGTGTACACATATGCGGTCTACATCAGTACGAGCACTAGCAGGTCAAGAGGATACATTCCACACCTTCCCCACACCATGTGTGAAACATAGCCGAGCATTACACCATAATGGATGTTGTATTCATGTACTGGTAGGACACCACCACTTTCACCGAGTAGCCAATTGTACATATATTACAACAGCACATATCAGTGTGACACATGCAACATTATTCCATGTCATGCTCCTACAAACTGTTACTTGACAGTGCTATGGTGAAGCCAGGGCAATGTAATGGTCAACAGTGAGCACATCTTATTTGCCACACACACCTCATGAGTACTGGAAGTGTGCCAGCAATGTGCTCTGTTAGAGAGCTAGGCAGTACACTCATTCAAGCATGTACAAGGTCTGTGGCTTGTAAACATCTCAGCCCAGCATGTACTGGCTATTGTGGTATTAAGGCTAATGTCCAAACAGCACACAGCATGTATGGCTTGCAATTGTTGACATGGGGTATATGTAGGGGCTGTGGCCACACATGGCTGTACATGTCATGAACATATCACCTGTGACTACTCAGGAACATACAGAGCAGAGCTGGATTTCCCTGGGTCTGTCAATACAGGCCTTGTGTAGGTCCTATGGTCCTGTTATTTGGGAATGTTTGTAGGCATGGCATTAGGTGGACATGTCTAAAGACATACATGCCACGTGGGGTGTTGTATGATATGATAGGTGTCATGGGTGACCAGTAGAGAGGGGATATTACCTCTGTCAACATAGATATCGAAACTTATGTACTGTTAGCATGCTATCTGCCATGTGCATGAGTGTAATGACTGTAGCCACCTGTATGTAGAAAGGTAAATGAAAGCTATGGTAATGTAATTTATGTTGTATGAGTGTGGGATATACATATCCAGGGGCAGGTGTGGTTAGTTTATATCCAACAATGAGGTTGTTATTTTCTGGTGTACAGCAACAGTCGACAGTGTTAATGCTGACATCTGAGGGACCCTGGTATGTATACAACTGAGCTGGTTACAAACAGTGGTATTATTGAATTGCATAACACATTATGCAGTTGTGTCTGTACAAGGGTACTTTGCACAGTTGATGTAGACCTAGGTACAGTCCACCAATCAAGGGTTATCTGGTGGTCTACCATACTATGTCATACCACATATGGATGAGTGTTGGTAGTCTGGGAACAAGGTGGTGAATGTATATGATGATATAACCTAGAATGCAGCATTTGCCAGTGTCACCTGTACCTGACTCATCTGTGATGCGTTATGTCGGAGTAGTGGTTTTTACATGTGAATAGTCTTAAAGAATATGTGTACACCACCACCTGGAATGGTCCATGCCAATGTTATGGCCCACATGTCTGGATCTGAGTTATATGGTGGTAGTGCAATTGTGCACTACAAAGCCTTCAGCCAGGTGTTCCTCACTGCACAAATGTCAGTATTCCCCATTGCAAGTTCTACATTGAGCACATGGATTACTAAAGCCTCACATCTAGCATGGGTTAGCATAAGCATCCAATGCAATTGTCATGTAGGTGTCAGGGTGTTACTTCTGTGTGTAGGTCATTTGCCTTGGAATGCAGCTATATGAGTAAATGTGATCAAGGTATTATCCACACACTCATGTAACATGGATGCATGTGCAGTGTGTTGAAGGCTCATCGTTCGGTCATGACAGCCCGGAATGACAGACACTGGACAACCTCATAATAACAGCAGGACATTGGCTCATTGTTTTGGTCTAGCAGTTGCCACCCATACCATGACATCACTGTGCATGGCATTAATGTATTTGGTAGCAAATGCCCCATGTAAGGTGATGGACAGCAGCAGAACTTGTGTATATGACCAATGTGAGATATACTTAGGGTAGCAGTCCTGCTAAAAATGGCAACCACTACCACAGCCAGGAGAGGTCATCTTGACACCTGCACCTCAGTACCATTACACAAGGTGGTTCAAACATTATGCTTGCACATGCCACTGTTCCACGTATAATGCCACGGTCCACAACCTGCTATCAATGTATGCCTTTCAGGGCAGCAAGGTGTGTGACACATGCTGTAGGTAGCATCCGCCTGTGCAACCAGGTAACCTATTGTCTGTCACATCCACACATGCATGAATGTGTATACGTAACATATATATGTCAGTATTTCATGTACATGTATGCATGTGTATCACACAGCACAGACACAGCTATATCATTTACAGGCAACATACAGGTATCAGGTAGTAAACCAGTATGATGTGCATATATACTGACAGGTAAGATGTACCTAGCTGTAAACCTGTGTGTTTACAATAGGAGTCCATTACAATGTGTTCTGTACATGTAAGTATTTGAGCATGCACACTGTTGCCTTCAGTGGTTAGAATCGGAATGCATCCCAAACAGCCTTGTGCTACTAAATGTATGAGCGTTCCCACTGCCACCTTGTGTAATTTGAGTCAATGCATCCAACAAGCTATTTTTTACTAAGTGTATGAGTATGCCCAGTATAACCTTGTGTAGTTATAGTCATAGTGCATCCCAAACGGCCCTGTGCTACTAAGTGTATGAGCATGCCCACTGTATGCCTGTATAGTGATAGTAGTTGCCCATTCCGCAGATGGCCATATTCCAGTTCAGGTTCCTGTTGTGCTACAACTATACCTCTCAGGCCTACCTGTGGATGATGTGTTGTGCATACAGGTTGTAATGGACACCTGCTTTAAACACACAGTTCTACAGCTATGTACTTCGTGACTGTCAGTCTCACTGTTATTGTCCTTGATTGTAGAAGGGCAGTCTGACTGCCTTGGAATGTATAATCTCTGCCGCATGTCTTGTAACTGTATAATACTGTAATAGTGATCTTTATATAGGTAGGGGTTCTGATCCCACCACTGGCAAGCATGTGTGACAACAAATTCCTCAGTGTGTGTATCCACAAATGGCTGTATGTTTGTGTGTGTGTCTCAGCAAATGCCTGAGTGTGTGTGTGTGTGTGTGTGTGTGTGTGTGTGTGTGTGTGTGTCAGCAAGTGGTTGTGTGTGTGTATTTGTGACTGCATCCTGTCATGGCAGCAGGTTTTGCTGCATTCCAAAGGGATACCTCCATTTCCACTGGCCTTTATCATTGTCAACCACTAAACCTCTCTCTTTCCCCCTCCCCACTGCACTGCAAGTAATCGGTCCTGTGATGTCACTCAGCTCAGATGTGGAATCAGTAAGTGTAATTGTATGTGTTCTGTGGCACATACACCAACTGCATACAACTGTACTAGTTACCTTTACATAGGCAAGACATGTATGCACAATACTGGCAAGTGTGTGCGTGTTTGTCTGTGTGACTACCCTGTAGCCAGGCATACACATGTGTAATGTATTTTAGCAACACCATGGTAGCCATCTGAGGTGACCGGTGTCTACAAAGTATTACAGAGTTAGGAATGGTAAAGAATACACAGTCAAGCATGACTGCAGTTAGGTATGTTATTTTCCTGTGCCACTGTCGAGCAAAGACACAGAAGTGGTCACTGGGGTTTAGGTCCATACCCATCATTCCCCCACCCTAACTCCACAATCCCCAGGGTAGATTACATTAGCCATCATTCCCCATCCTAAACTCCACATACACAACAACCATCCCTTCTCTGGTGAACTGCTTATGATTTAAGTGTTATAACACAAGAGATGCCTCTGTTATGTGTACATGTTTGTTCCTTTGCAACCCTTCTGTGTCACAAAGGTGTTCAGACGTGTGTGTGTGTATGTGTGTGTGTGTGTGTGTGTGTATATATATATATATATATATATATATATATATATATATATATACACATCTCTATGGCTATGGCTGTATCTGTTTATATGCATATATATATGTGTGTGTGTATAGACATCCCGTAGGTGTGTGTGTGTGTGTGTGTGTGTGTATATATATATATATATATATATATATATATATATATATATATATATATATATATATATATATATATATATATATATATATATATATATATATATATATATATGTATACATATATATATATATATATATATATATATATATATATATAGTTATGAGTTGTACAGATGTAGACTTGTCTTAGTTGTTTCACAGAGTACAGTACATTCAAGGGTACTGTACATATGTACACAAAGGGACTGTCCCATTTGTTTTCAGTACTGTGGAATACCTGTAGTAGGATGTGCATGATAGACTCCATGCAATATGTGCACAACCCAGATGGCTTAGTGATATGTCCAGTGAACTCAGTGTGCATGGTCTAGGGTTCAAGACCTGCAAGCCTTGTTGATGCTGTCAATTAGGACTGCATAAGATAGTTGTAAGCAGGTGTAAATGTGTTTTTGTGACAGTAAGCAGCGTGTACACACAGTTAACAGACATGCACAACCCGTAGTACACTTGGAATGTCCTTCTTTGGCGATCCTGGTGATGTCACCCACCTACGAATACACCTCTTGGACTGCTGTAACCCAATAATTTCCATGATGCGTGCTGTAACTGCATAATGCTGTAGTGTGTTAAACTAGTTTGGTAGGTGTTCTAATCCCAGACAGGTCAAGTGTGTGTGTGTGTGTGTGTGTGTGTGTGTGTGTGTGTGTGTGTGTGTGTGTGTGTGTGTGTGTGTGTGTGTGTGTGTGTGTGTGTGCCTGCCTGTGAAAGAAACAATACTTTTAGAGTATGCACACTCTTTACAACCCACATGACCACCTTTGGCAATCCTGCTGATGTCACCCACCTAGAAATACACCTCTAGGACTGCTGTAACCCAGTATTCTCTGTAGTGCATGCTGTAACTGCGTATTGCTGTAGTGTGATAAACTACTTAGGTAGGTGCTCTATTCCAATAGAAACTAACTGTGTGTGTCTCTGTCTGCCTGAGACAAGAACAATGTTTTTTAGTGTATTCACACTCTTTAGAATTCACATGACCACCTTTGGCAATCCTGCAGATGTCACCCACCTAGGAATACACCTCTAGGACTGTTGTAAACCAGTATTCTCTGTAGCGTGTGCTATAACTGCATATTGCTGTAGTGTGATAAACTAGTTAGGTAGGGGTTCTATTCCAAGAGAGACCAACTGTGTGTGTGTGTGTGTGTGTGTGTGTGTGTGTGTGTGTGTGTGTGTGTGTGTGTGTGTGTGTGTCTTTGTCAGCCTGAGACAAGAACAATGCTTTTTAGAGTATGCACACTCTTTACAATTCACACGACCACCTTTGGCAATCCTGCTGATGTCACCCACCTAGACATACACCTCTGAGACTGCTGTAATCCAGTAATCTCCTTAGCGTATGCTGTAACTACATAATACTATAGTGTGATACACTAGTTAAGTAGGGGTTCTATTCCAGGACATAGCAGGTGTGTGTGTGTGTGTGTGTGTGTGTGTGTGTGTGTGTGTGTGTGTGTGTGTGTGTGTGTGTGTGTGTGTGTGTTTGACTGTCAAAGCCTGTGTGGAGGTGACTGTGAGTGTCTAACCACTGGACATGTTGGGGAATGGATTTTGTAGTTTTCCTGTATGGTGTCCATCTTATATGTCACAATGTCCACCTCATGAGGAGTACACATGTCAGTCAGCCAAGGGACTGTGTTGGCAAGCCATACCCCTACATCTGGCAAAAGGCTTGGTGAACAAAGTATGCAACCCTGCTATTACCTGGAATACATCCTGAACCCATGTGTCATACACAAACACACTTTCCTAGAATATCCCGCTATGTTGCTAGTACCCTGCACATTGGTGACAGATAGTAGGCATGGTGTGATTGCAGTGGGCTGCAGAGGGCACCGCACCCTGTACAGCAGTACAATAGGCACATAATTGAAGACAATGTGCCTTTACTATGTTTCCCACTGGATGCCTGCAACATATGTGGTGCCATCAAATGTGATCCACAGAGACCATACAATGCCTTACACATGTGCTCTGTATGGACCGATGCCACTGACACCAGGGAATACCTGTATCATGCTATCAATGCAGGTGCAAGGTCAACCTGCTGACTATAAGCAGGTTCTGCCACACCAGGCCAGTATTGGCATATCGGAGGATAACAGTCTGTGTACACAACATGTGCCAGCCAAACCAGGTACACCTATACATGTCACTGTACATTATTGTGGGACATACACATCCCAGGCAATGTCCATGTCAAGGACTATCAAACACAGACATGGCATGTATTGCAAAGCTATGGCCATACACAATGGTAACCAGGATGTCCAGACAGTTCATACAATACCCATCTGTGTGGGACATTGCAGACACTACACCCCTGTACCACACTGCACACCATTGCCGGGTGGCGTGATGCCAAGGATTACCCCTCACTCAGCCTTATACAGCCATCTTGCACAGTCAACCACTACACACCCATGAAGCAATGCACACATGCATGTCAGTACTGGCACCTTGTGTCTGTGTATGTGGTATGATGCTCCCAACCACAGTCACTCCCAGTATAACTCCCACTAGCATACCGACAAATGTCAAACACGTTCACATGCCCTAGCTCATAGAACCTCCGGATATCCCCTGTGGTGCATGTAGTATCTGTGCATTACTGCAGTGTGGCAAACTAAGTAGTTTCGTAGTATATTTGTGGGCCTGGCAAAGAATGTCAATGTGAGTCCATTAGAGTGTGGTTGTGTTGACAATGACATCCATTCATGTGGACAACCATGTGTGCTACACCTAATGTATGTCTACTATATCTCTGTTGTAGATGTCGCTCACCAACCCACATATATGTTCTTATAGCACACTAACATGTTAGCTGTGTGGCATATGGAGTAACTGCATGCACTTGTAATAATAGTGACTAGTCAGTCAGGAGTTTGAACACCTGTACTGGTAGGTGTGTGACAGTCGATGCTTAGGTTTTAGTCTCCAAGCCCATCTCAGATGTACTTTGCCTCTGTCTATCCCTCCCACACACTCTCTGGTGGATGTGGAGGTGTACACCTACTCAGCAGCAGCTTATGTATTGTAAGTGATGGTTATGATCATGTGATGGCCTCTGCACCTATTGCAGTCCTTCTCTAGCTGATTGCATGTGGAACAGCTGTGATGATGTTCCCATAGCCATTCACATGAAAAACACAGTACAATATCTAGGAACATCATGTTGCTGTTTGCCCATGACAGTCGCTGTGAATGGTACCTGGATCTGGTGCTTGGTAAACGGCATCACAGGTGATATCTGGATGTTCCTCAAACAACATACACAGTGGGAAATAGCCTAAAGACAGGAGGGTGATATGCCAGACATGACTACAGCATGTAAGTGTAGCTATGCTTCATTGAGACTACTGCCTGTTTAACAAGTTGTGTGTGGTAATGGCTATTCTGCATGTTTTAAAACTGACAAGACAGTGCTCTGTTTGTTAGGGACCCCCATCTGTAGTGCCATCTGTGGACTGGTCAGTGTGTGGAACCATTTGTTTCCTGTGTTACTCACCGAACACACATCTGTGAACAGCAAGAGCATAGTGTGAGGATTGCAGCCAGTACATGGTGATAGTGATTAGTTACTGCCATCACATCCCTGACTGGACATATGTCAAATGAAACAGTGGTATGACAGACACTGTCTGGCGTTCTCAGTGACATGCCAATAATGGGCCACTGTTCATAGCTGCAGTCAGAAGTCTTCTACACTTTGTCCAGATGTCATGCAGTATATATGCATGTGTCATGCTCCCTCTGCAAATATATACCATCTGTTGTGCTGGGTTGATGGTCATATCTATGCATGATGTTATAAGTAATCCTGAATGCTGTTGACTATTACTAAGCCATATCTGTGTTTAAACTGCAACACCATAGGCTGTATGGGTTTGGAGGTCCCGGCAGAACCTCCTGTCCCACTTCAGCTGGCCATGGCACCGGGTACCAGCACATTTGGGGCCCAGCCTTGGACCTCCACCTCTGTTGGCTCTGTACCACCTTCTGGTGGTACCACCACTGAGGATGGGGCTTGTCCCCCTGGGAGCAGGTCCAGAGAGTAACATGTCCACTGTTGTACAGTCCCAGACTTTACTTTTATCATGATGATGATGTTGCAAACAGCACCTTGCAAGAGTACTGTTCTCACATAATGATTGGCCAGGATCTGTTGTGTTAATGTAAATAACATGCACAGAGTGATATATATGGCCAATGTACAAATGTTTGCATGTATGAATGACACATGTCTGTCTGAGGGAATCTTGATATTACATAGGACAACACCACTACAAAATACAGGCATTGCTGGTGTTTCCCTTTTCATTCCTTTGTAATGTTTTGTTGTCACATGGGATGTTCCTGATATATCTATATATATGTATGTATCTATATGCTGGACATAAACACTCACACATACATTTACATGATGGAATATTTTTCCTATACTGTTGAATGACTGCGCTGGGTGATATGTTTGTAATAAGGTGTGATGTCTGTGTGTCTACCTTGGCTTAGTGGTAAGTTACAATAGCTGTGTGTGCAGATCCCTGGTTTTGAGCCTTGCAGTGGCCATCTATTTTGTTGCTGGGCAGAACAAGGCCATTGGATACGGAGTAATTAAGGCACATTAAAGCAGCTGTGAGTGAGTGTGCATGGGTTTGCTCAGTGCTAAGCAATGCTAACCTCTGGTTACAGTTTCTTACAGTCAGTTAACCTCTACATTGCTTTACCAGTGTAATACTCGCATACTGGCGGCCAATCAGGCTTATACCTGCTTGCTCCCGCACTTGCAAATGCACTGCATTTGGTGTTTGCATCTGACACTCACACCCCTGGGTGGAAGTGAGGACTATGATATTACCTTGTTATGCCTATTACATCGGATTACATGCCTACAGTATCGGGAATGGCTGCCCACTAGGCGACAGCATGCCATTCGACTGTACGGAATCCGTGGCCTGCCCAGAGTTTCATTCATATTATTGGTGTGTTCCTCTTACAATCTGCACCCATCTGGCTAATACATGGGAACTGACACTCTTCAATTCAAACAAGTAATTGGGTTTTGGAACCCACATCCTTCAGCTGAGTCATGCTACTGCATACCTAAATATTCTATCATCTTTCTAAGGTTGTCAGTGGAATATGTGCTTTCTGCCCCTATCAGACCTCTCATACGATTGGGGAAAAATACAAACTGAATCAGGGACACGGCATAACAACATCAAGGACACATTTAAATTATTGGTGCTATTAACCTGACACATTGACAGACTCAGAGCATATGAATTCATACAGATTTTTTGAGGTAAATGATGTTTATATCTCTTAATTGTTGTCGTTATTCATTATGTGTAATTCACCACCTTTCCTCCAAATATCACTAATTTTAGGAGGGATTAAGTGGGACAGAGTTAGAAACTGAGTCGAAATCAGGGACGTCCCTGGAAATTGGGGACAGTTCAGTGGTATGGTCCCTATTTGTTTCCCTAATGGTTTATGTCCTGTCCAGTGGATGTGCTCTTAGGGGTTGAGAGGTATGGGCGTCAGCTATGCCCATTTCAGAATATTTCTTACATTCCCGGGGCAGTCCTAATATGACTGCACCAGCCAACACTTGCATGCCTAGGCCCATAATTGCATACCCATAGTTTTCCCATCTGCCACTCCTCTACCGCACTCATTTTTACTGTGGGTGCAGGTGGGGTATAAACACACCAATACACACTGCCCACTCTCCCCATGTCAGGACACATGTCGTACATTGTATCAACCCATGGGTTATCAGGCTTGCACAACCTACTGGTCCATGTACATCTACAGCCTGGTTTGATAAGTCATAACCGGGACTGACTCCGAACATTAATTTTTGGTGTCCCACAAGGGACATCGATGTCTATGTTTCAAGATTAGACCTGGCAGGTCTCTCCCATTGGTAGTATCCTGCCGGTGGTCTGGGAAGCAGTGGTGTGTTTACCTTTATTGTGCATCTGTATATCTCATCTGCCTAGCTGGGGGGGTGGGGGAGTTGATGCTACGTTTTACACATTTGTTTATTGGACCTCTCACCCCCATAAGCACGGCCTGTGAACATATGTTACTCATAACTGCTGTATCATATCCTAGCTATATACAAGTGTATATTTGCAGTCATGTATAAATATATATATATATATATATATATATATATATATATATATATATATATATATATATATATATATATATATATATATATATATATATATATATATATATATTTTTTTTTTTTTTTTACATTACTATATACAGATATATCTGTATGCATACATGTATATTTATATTTTACTGTATACATATATCTATATATATATATATATATATATATATATATATATATATATATATATATATATATATATATATATATATTTACATTACTATATACAGATATATCTGTATGCATACATGTATATTTATATTTTGCTGTATACATATATATATATATATATATATATATATATATATATGTATACATATATATCTCACAACATATGGGTCTATGAGTGTCTGCATATGTATATATTTATATGTGGGTATTTATCTGTATTCTGTCTCTGCATGTATACATTTGTACTACGAAGAGGGAGAGGCTTATCTCTATGTCGCTATGGGTAGATATACACACACATACCTCTACAT
>NC_056745.1:582854421-582931921 GCF_019279795.1 Protopterus annectens | reverse complement strand
ATGTGTTACAGAGAATGTACTTCTACATATTGATGTCTGCATGTGTGTATGCATATATACTTATAACGAACTCGCTGACCTCCATAGGGTGGTCCAATTAGAACCAGCCCATCCAACCCTGGCACACCTGGCTCCATAATTTCATACCCATAGTTCCTCCACCCCACCTGTGTTCAAAATACATGCATACCATCCATTTTCCACTTTTTATCACAGCCATGACACACCTCCACTCTCCCGAGCGTTAGGGGCCCAAAACGTATGTTGTCCCAACCCATGTATTCTCAGGCTCTCCCACCATTTAGTCCTTGAGCATACCTGCCTTTGCTTGTGTAATGGTCGGATGGCCAAATGGTCTATCAATGTTTGAGTAGTCCCACCAGGGACTACCCTCTGTGTGTAAAGTAGAATTAGCAAATCAACAATGTTACTCCCACTGGTAATATCCTGCCTGTGGTGTGAGTAGCAGTGCTTTGCTCACTCCTGCCCAGCTGGATATGAGATACACTGACAGCGCTATATAATACTGGGTTTGCTGTCGATTCCCTTCTCATTCCTTTTGTATGCTTTATTGTTACTTCGTTCTTTCTTCATATATATATATATATATATATATATATATATATATATATATATATTATATATCTGTATATACTTATATACATTTCCTATGCTGGGCACTGCTTAGACCCATGCAAGTGCACTCAGACTTGCTTACTGGTACTTATATGTGTTTACTGCTGCTTATTTGTGCTTTAACCTGCTTACTAGTACCTTATTCATTATGACAGTGCCACTTTGCTTGAATGCTATTTAAGTTAAATATCTCATGCGATACTCTTATGTTGGTTTTAGGGCAAAATGACATTCATTCCACATGGAAAAGGATATGTGCTACTGTTGTACTCAAACCATGAATGCCTGTTTGTTAGGTGGATGCTCTAAACACTACCCTATTGACATTTACGTTGATTCTGCATGTTTTTCTCTTTGTAAATGAATATGATGTGTAAGCTATGCTCAGCAGAGGGCAGTGACGTGCAGACAAGCTGTGCTTTGCTTACACCTTTGATATTGCAGCAGTTTGAATGTATAATAGGGACACAGGGACAGGGAATATAATTGTGAAAGTTCTAGGGACATGTCTCAACATTCCACTATGTGCTTGTGTGTTTACTACTTCGATTTTATTTCACTGTTTGTTGACACTCTTGTATGCTTAGCATACATTTTGGTATCCATGGACATTGAATTACTGACTTCCTATTAGGGGCGGGCTCTACTAGTAGGCATAGTAGGTTTTGCAAGTGTCGGGGCATGTTTACGCCTCCGTAGAGCACTTGTACATGCCCCCTGCACTTGCACATGTTTCCTGTGCACATCGAGGGTGAGGCGGCGTGCCCTCATACATATTCATATGGCGCTGCTGCGCCATCTGCAGTGAGGATGCTCAGTGCAAGACTAAAACCATCCTTGCTCCAAGCTTCTTGAATCCCGGGGATTGTTTAGAAACACCCCAGAAGTCGCGTTATCACTGCAAGGTATGGAAATGCAAAATTCCCTTCCAGTCAGGAAATTCAGTAGTTTGCTTATGCCCTCTTTTGTGAAGACTGATTGCCTGCAACTAAACCACCAAATACCCATTTTCACTAGGTTGCTGTAGCCCTTTTTCCTGAGGTGCACTGACCTCAGCATTGATTACAGTTGTAAAAGGGATGAACAAAGTAACACCGCCTCATAATGGTATTAGGAAGCATTTAGAAGATCCTTTTCTGAAATAATGTGTTCACTAGTTTTGTCACATCTATATAATCTTTTGCAAAAGCAAGCTATAACTAAACACACAATATCCCAATCAAAGATCAGGCAACAGATGTGTGTCCAAGATATAAAAGTGATTATGATGTGAAAGAATATTAAATTTAACAGAACACTGCTCTCTGCTTGATCAGGAAATTGGATGACAAGTTCTGTCCCAGTGGCCTTTTCATGCATGAAAATAATTTTTATGAGTTGCCTGACATTTTTAAACATTTTGCTGTTGTTGTAGCTGAGAGATTTGTGAGGTAAAAATCTCTCTGCTTGAACATCAAAGACTGTCTCAGTGTTGATAGTCTGATATGAATACTTTCCATGTGAAAACTATGAATGTGGAGTAAAAAAACTTGAAGGCACATGAATATTTCTGAAAAAAACTTTATGTAATGTTACAGCTTCTGCTCTCTGTCTAGTGTACTTGTTTCTGCCATCTAAGTCATAAAGTGATAAATGGGGTTTGGAAGCAAACCAATTTGTCCAGAGACACTTTAAGTGGCTAGTTTGTTAGAGGAAAGGTAGGCAAAGGGGGTCTAAAGGTTAGGAGGGGGAAGATGTTAGGGTTGAGTGGGAAGTGAAAGAGTAGTGTTCAAGGAAGGGTTAAGTTTGGATTGATGACTGCTATGGAGGAAGTGAGGTAAGTGTAAGGAAGGTTAAGGGTGTTTTATGTGAGTGTAGCTGAATTGGAACGTCAGATTTAGGCATGAACTTGCTGCCTGTCCTCCATCCCTTTATTTCTGGTATTGAGGATTTTGATTATTTCTTATGTGTGTTAGTTGGTTAAGTGGAGAAGATGGGCATGCTTGTCCCTCTTCTGTTCCCCATCTGGTGTTGAGTATAGGATCCAAGGAGGTTGGTTGGGGATGGAAGTGAGCAGTGGTGCACTGCTTTGATAAGTAAGAGTAAGCTAGCAGTTGAGGCAATGCTGCTTGTTTTGGGGCAGGGTGAGTGGGATACACAGCCCTGGTAAATTGTTACATGGATATTCATGCTGTGATTAATAAATGTAAGAACATTGTTCAATAAGGTTGTAATTAAGATAGTTTTAATAAAGGTCATCATATGCCATTTTGGTGTGGTATGAGTTATTTGAAAGGGATCAGGACAAATGCTGTGTGATGTTTATTTGATTCACTTAACATATTTTCAGTAAGAACTCTGTAAACTGAATACAAGTCCCTGTGCTGTGTGATATTTGCATTGTCAGTGATCTAGTACCTTCCAGTATTTACCTTCTGAATTTGCCTATAGCGCTACCTCATTTTAGTACCAGCATCTATCAAGTTTTCTCTAGCTATCTGACTACCTTTAATTTAACTGGTATTTTACATCTTCTGCTTGATAAACTTTTCTGTCAGAGTTTCTGTGTGATCAGAGGTCCACCATTGGCTGTTAGAATTTGCCCTTGGATACAAGGATAATGCTCAGTTTCACAAAATGTGTTGGTAGCTCTGGAAATCCTTTTGGCTACTGGATCTTTTCTGTGTCTGCAGTGCAATTTTTTGAATTCCTTTTCTAAAGTGGCCACAAAGAATATAAGTAGTGTTACCATTTCCATATTCTGAGATGCTGTGTGGTGCTTTACTATCATATCTTTCTCACCTGTATAATACCTGCATGTTGCTACCAATTGATACTATCAGGTTGAGCTTTGTCTACATGTGGGCATGCTTGAAGATGACAGAGACTGGCTGCCTATGGAAAACCTTTTTATTTTCTTGTTAATACATTATTTATTTGTTTGGAATCTTACTTGATTAAGCGAGAGATTTTAAACTTTTTTATTGAACTATAGCAGTGCTGTGTTGTGCTGGGCATTTGGATTGGATTGCTCTGTGCTGTTTGAGTGCATTTGGATTACATTGCACTGGGGTGTTGTGCATGGTATTGTATTGCTGTAGAGTTTCCATATCTGTGGGTGATGAGATAAAAAGTGTGAAATATGGAAGATGGAGATTATCTGGTAATTTCTTATTGCCACTTTTTTGTCTTTAAACTGCAGTGTTCTACAGAATCAAACAGAAAATTATTATTGCTATTCATTTTGGAAAATGCCGTGTGTTGTGTGTGGTCTTGCACTGCTGATGAATTATTCTGTTGGTGAAACAATGAACTCTAGGCTCTGTTAGGATTTTGAAGAACATCTGTCATTTTCTCACTATTTATTTACATCTGCTGACAACAGTGTTAGTTTGTTTCCTGCTTTGTTATACTTTTCCAAATTGTAGCATATCGAAATCAATATTGCTGCACTTGTACTACTTCCTGAGGTTAATAGCACTGGACAGAGAGTAATTTATGTGCTTGTTTGGTGAAATGGTAGATTTTGTTTTTTTTTATGTATTTGAACTAATGAAACATCTTCTCTGGGGGGAGGTTACAGGTGCTCATGTGCTAGTAGCTTGGGACATACCTGCTCACAGCCATTTGCTTGAAAAAAATAAGTGCTTGAACTTCCACTAGCCAAGTCTCCCATATCTACATAGGCTTCCAAACACACTATCCTATAAACTACATAACCCTACCAGAACTCTAAATCCTAAACCTAAAGCCCACCCTGAGTTCCAACCCAACTTGGTCACTTACCCTAAACCTACTCCCCCCAACCCTAAAGTCCCTCTTTGCTCCATAAACCTAAACTTTACCCCCCACAAACTAAATTCCCTGATAACTCCTAAACTCAAAAACACCCCTTCCACTCCTTAAACCTATAACTTCCTGTGACACCAGGGAAATACTGCCAGTCTAGCTATCTGGAATTTCGTAAATAATTATATGTCACTTGAAAATATTAATATGATTTATAAAGAGAATTGTAATGCTGCCAGCCCAGCTATCTGGAATTTTCTAAATAATCATAGGTCATTTGCGAATATTAGTAGGATTCATATGCTTATATTACAAATGTAATAGAATGATATGTTATGTGTATAT
Source organism: Protopterus annectens (assembly GCF_019279795.1). Taxonomy (NCBI): domain Eukaryota; kingdom Metazoa; phylum Chordata; order Ceratodontiformes; family Protopteridae; genus Protopterus; species Protopterus annectens. Next base: position 582,927,172 of record NC_056745.1, on the reverse strand, counting down.
TAATCTACTGATGCAGAAGTGTGTGTAAAGTATTGAGCTAAAATGTAACTACAGTGTACTCTACTTGAAAAGAACAGAAACTTGTATAAACTATATACCTGTAGAAATGTATGTTTTAATAGTATAAGCTGGAACATACAGAGCTAACTTGCAAAACTTCAAGAAAATAAGTTGAAAAGTAAAGTATTTTATGATTGTGTTATCTCCAAGTAAGCAGACACAATGTCTAGAGCTAGAGGTTTTCCTATTGTTTTGAAACAGAAATAACTACCAGGTTTCAAATGTAAAAGTGTTTAATTGTTTTACGACTTCCAGTTCTGAGCAAACATCTGAGAGATAGGTATTTTTCATATGGAAATGTTACATTTTAAACTTCTGTTAGCCTGGAAACTGAAGGCAGGTGACAAAGTGTGATATAATCTGAGATAACTCAGCAGTAATGCTGATTATTAATTTAAGAACTCTCTTAGATATAGTGTGGGCATTCTGCATCTTGTCTTGGATCTAGAAACATCCACTCATCATGACCACTACATTTGCCTTGCTATGTAAGTAAGTTATTTAGGGCATAGTATCTTTTAGATATAGATAGGAATATAATAAAGCTTAGTTTAGATGTTTTCTGTAGTTATTTGAGACTGTTCTGCAATGTTGTTTTAAAATATTTCCTGTGATTCAGTTACTGTGTTGTTTGAGTATTGCCTTGTTCTTTTATTATTTATTATTAAATTTATTTAAACCTGTTAATTGTGGGTGGTTTATGTACCGATATTTAAGTTTTTAGAGTACTTGCATATGTATTTGGTGACACTGTACAGGCCACTCCTAAATAGCCTTGAAAATCTTGGTCACACTTACCATTTGGATAATAGTAACATTACATAGTAGGTTTGAACATTGTTTGGTAAGGGCCTTATAGTAGCTGATAAGTAAGGGTGGCTGGTGGAATTTGGTACTACCTTACAGTCTGGGCAGAAGGGGGCATAGCTAAAAAATCTGTGCCAACCTTTCCCAGGTGTGTGTTTCTATATCAATCAAATCTCAAAGTGTGTGTGTTGGCTACTTGGGCAGGGACACGAGGCACTGGTTGAACAGAGACAGTGCTAGAGGTCTTAGCTTGACCACTCATCTGAGATCATAACCCTATAGCTGTGCCAGTGAGGATTCCTATTGGGGATCTGGAGAAAGAGGGAGAAACCAGCCCCAGACTGACTATGATCTTGTGTGTGCTCTTAAGCAAAATTGTACATTACTGTGTGTGTACTTGTCATCCTCCCAATGTGTATGTCCCTCACTGGTACTAGTGGTGAGGATTGAGGCTCCTTGATTACTGGGCCAGTGGAGGGGTGTCACACTCCTTTCCTGCTGTCACCCTAAAATCCCATCCTGCTCCCTCCTCATGGCTGCTTACATGAACTCCTGTTTAAGTCTGACACAAGCAACAGCCCAGATGAGCTACTAGACACTTGAGTCCCTGCCTTTGAGACAGTAGTTTTCATGTGTGGGGTCATGAGTGACTGTAGAACACTCCTTTGTGAGACAATCCACAGCTTTTCCACTTACTCTTGAATGTATGTAGGAGAAGATGGTGTGCCCTTTATTTCTACATTGCAGTAATTTGTCAAGCTGAGGTGTAAGCTGGTACAGAGTCCTTATTTTTAAATAAAGGGGGGAATTTAATAAAGCCTACATGGACTTATTTGCCATGTAGGCATAGTGGCATGGTGCTTACACGAAAGTAAGCAGATGTGTGATCCAGTAAATGGAGCTGAGGGGGCGTGCACGAGTGTCTGAACACAGATGTGTCCATGCCAGGCAAATCACCTCATAAGCAGGTGAAATGCATGCAAATTATCCTGGTAAAGTGATCCAGTAAGCAGATAACCAGTTGTGCAGACCCTGTGTTGATGTCCTCAATGTACATGAAAAGAATTCATGTTAAGGATGCAAAATGACACCAGGGGCTGTAAAAGTGTACTGACAGTGGCAGAAATAGCATAAGGGACACACATATGTGTAAAACTAATTACCATGTGTCCAACACTGTATGGAAAATAGTGTAAAACAATGTTTTTAATACCTTGGGTATGTTTGTGCCTCACCCGCAGTGTGCAAACATGCTGTTATGAAAAAACAAATATATAAAAAAAAAAGTGTAAAAAACAGAATTTGTGAGTATGTAACAGTAATGCATTAAAGGACCCTGTGTGGAGTATGTACAATGTTAGACTGCTGTAGTAATGAGGCAGGACCTGAAATTGTATAGTTTTCGGGTACTGTGCACAGATGTGTATGTAAATGACCTGGGGTTACTGAATAGCATAAATTGGTATCTGTGTCTCCAGATCCCATCCATGTAGACACAGAACCATGCTGGTGTCCACAGAAGAGGTAGCTGATATCAAAAGGGGATGTGACCCCACACATGTAAGCTCATTGGAGCTCAGCTGCACCTGTGTGCACTGTGCGCCACTGAGCTGAGCAGGAGGGGAGTGTACACTGACTACTAAGCTGTGTTTACATCTGAGGTGTGTGTTTTATTGTATTTGTGCACCATGTCGCCATGCTGAGTGTGACCTTCCATGGGGGTGTGTCTACTGACTGCTAAGCTTAGTATATATTTGCAGCACAGGTTTGCATGGTGAGCCACAGGGCTCAGCAAAAAAGGCTGTCACAAAAAAAAAATCAGCTGAGAAAGCCAATGAAATATTAATTACTGATGAGCCCTGTTTCACTTAAACTAGGGCCATTAAACCCCTTAATGATGCACTTGATGACAGGTTGGAATACATCATAGGTAGCCAACTACACAGACTACACCTACAACAGAGAATTATAAAGGTTGCATACACCCTACAATCTGATTTTCCCTCATACTCTGCGACATTGGAGTAGAGACTTGGGAATTTTAACTTAGAGAATGCTAGGGGCTGCTGCAAGTCTGCTACGTATGTATGAGCTAGATGCTGAGGTCAATGCAGCTGCTGCTGATGCTGAACATATGCCTAGACTCAGAAGAAGAAGAGTGTTCAGACCCAGGGTAACCGACTAGGAGCTACATGAGCTTGAGATTGTAGAGCACTACAGGGTGGGAAGGGCCATACTGCAACAATTCACTGAGCTCTGCTGACCTCAACTCAGACCGAGAGCCAACAGAGGGGAACCCATCCCAGTGGAAACAAAGGTATGCACAGCCCTTAAGATACTAGCTACAGATACTTTCCAAAGACCAACTGGGGACATGATGGGGGGTCTCAAAGGAATCTGCTTCCAAGGTACTCCACCAGTTCCCGGATACCATGCTACCACTTGCCAGTGAGCACATTTATTTCCCCCATGCCCCTGAGGAGAGGGCCAGCAGTATGTGACTCTTCTACCATGTAGCACACTACCTCGAGGTACTGGGTGCCATAGGTTGCACTCATGTCCACATCAAGGTACCACCCAGTGAAGAGGGTAGAATCTATGTTAACCACAAGGGGTACCACTCCATCAACTGCCAGGGCATGTGCAATGCCCAGGCCATTATCATGAATGTGTGTGCTGGCAGCCATATCAGTTATCATGACTCCCATATCTGGCATGCATCACAGCTGTACTAGATGTTTGCTAGGGCAGACATCCCACATAGCCATTTACTTGGAGATGATGGCTACACCCTGGAAAAATGGATGATGACATCCATCAGAAATACACACACACATCCACTGAAGAATGCCATAATGAGGCACACACACAAACTAGGAACATCATAGAATCATAGAGCATGTGCTTGGGCTGTTGATATCATGGTTTCGGTGGCTTGATATATCTGGTGGAGCCCTGCAGTACTCTCCAGCCACATATGCACAGATGTTCACAGTATGTGCCATGCTACACAATATGATCCTGTGGAAACAGCTGCAGCAGGATCAGCAAAGGGAAGGGAAGGGATACACATCCCCCCACTACAGCCGAGGTCACCACAGCCGCACCCACAGTGGACTCAGAGGAGGTACCCATTGAGGCTGTCCCTGTAGGCAGAAGTAGGTGTGCCCAATATGCCCTGTCCTTGGCCAAGAGACAATGCATAGCATATGCACTGACAACCTAGGGCCCTAAGGACTGACACCTTACTCTGACTTGCATACACATTAGTAAAAATGATGCCAGTCAAACCACACAACCTGTACCTCACCATGTATTGGCTGTGGACTGTATGCATCAGACAGAGGTATCCCCAAACTACAGGTCTGTCAGCTTCTGCATTCACAAGACAAGTCACTCTCCTATACACCACTTGTAAGGGGTACTACAATATGGGAGCATATATATATATAGACCTGCTGCATGTATGCAAGGGAATATAGTGGGCTATATATAGTGTGATACTTGCATAGATTTATAGTGGGCTACTGAGCTACTTGTACAGATCTAACAGCCTTTTGGGACAACAGGTAGTCTCTTCACTAATATGTTTCCCATAATATCCACTAGGCCACATGGCTGGAAACTCCACGACATTATTCCAAGGAGAAACCAAACAGAGGAGTCACACGTCAGTCACATGACTGTCTATGCCAGCAGAGCATAGGCTGGTAGTCCTCCACCCCAAACACAGCAATTTTCCCATACAATTGTATTTATTTATTTTATTTTTTATTTTACATTTGTTGACCAGGCTAGTCTAACTGGATATATGTCTGTTTTCAGTAGAGGCCCGGGGAGATAATCTCCGAGGAAACAAACAAAATCGCATATACAAAAATTAATGTATACAATGAACATTGCAGGTGCAATACAGATAATAATCAAAGAGGTCCTTTGTTCATAACATAGTGCAACATATACAGATACAATTAGTACAATACAAAATGTAGTAGCAATACATCATAAAGAAAAAGATGGCAGCAGAATTATACAATATATTAGTATACAAGTAGTCATAAAGAAAAAGTAGGAGCTGAAATTATACAATATATTAGTAAAAGTAGTCTCCTTAATGAGATTCTGAAGATGTAAGTAATAGTATAGAAGGACAAGGTAAGTTGTTATTAAGAAAAGGAACTTGATTACTGAGAAGAGGAGGGCAGGTTGAACCAAGTAAGAAGAGATAGTTGATCAGTCAGGTTTAGTACAGGGGCACAACTAGTGTGTTCTGAGGAAAAGTATCAATTTGGTTTTAAGGAGTGATATAGAGGGAAGAGAGGAAAGTTTGTTAGGAAGAAGGTTCCAGGATTTTCCAACAGTATTAGAGAAAAGAGAGTCCCAAGCCCTGTTGTTTGATTTACAAATATTTACAAGACGTTTATGTGATGATCTTAAGGTCTTTAGATTGTTGTAGGGGGTAATGAGGGTAGATAGTATAGGGGTATTGGTAGGTTGGTAAAGGGTTTTATGGGCAATAGTCAGTTGGTGGAATTTAAGCTGATTTTGTAATTCAAGCCATCCTAGCTGCTTTAGATTAAAACAGTGGTGGGTTCTGAAAGGGTTACCTGTAACAAATCTGGCTATGTTATTGTAGGAGTTTTCCATTTTATTAAGGTTGTTTTTAGAGAGATTAGTATATATGGGTGAGGCATAGAGGAGAGTAGAAATTAGATGGGTGTGAGAAATAGTTATTCTAGCTGCAGCAGAGAAGAAGGGTTTGATTTTGTAGAGAGAGCCTAGTTTTCTATTAACAGATTTTAGGGTATTGTTAATATGGGTGTTGAAGTTAAGGTTGTTATCTATGGTGATACCTAGTAGTTTGGTAGTTGGATCTGGAGATATGAGAGTACCATTATTGGATGTTACTGTAAAGTCTATTGGGGGGGACTTACAAGTAGGAGTAAAAAGGAGGAGTTTAGTTTTTGGGGGGTTCAGAAGGAGACAGCGTTGTGTAAACCATTGTTCAACTGTGTTAAACACATTTCGTGTAAGGGAGTGGAGTTCAGATATAGATGTGGCTGAGCATATAAGTGTGGAATGATCTGCATATTGTATGCATGTAGCTTGGGGGATTGCTAGGTGAAGGTCATTGATAAATATAGAAAACAGGAGAGGTCCTAATATGGACCATTGAGGAACACCAATGTTAATGGGCAGATGGGTAGATAGAATGTTATGACAAAGTACAGCCTGTTGTCTGTTATCTAAGTAGGACTGGAGCCATTTTATAGCTAGTGCATCTAGTGACAGGGATTTGAGGATATTTATAAGTATCTGGTGATTTACCATATCTAATGTCTTAGACAGATCTATAAACAGTGCAGAGGAAAGCATATTGAGGTTACGGTTTTTGTTAATACAGTCAGTAAAGGAAAGGAGGGCAGTAGTGGTGCTGTGGGAAGGTCTGAAGCCATGTTGAAAGTTTGAAAGTAAGTTATTTTGGATTAGGTGGTCTAGAAATTGTCTGTGGATGCATTTTTTCCATGATCTTTGCTAAGTGAGAAAGTAGGACTATGGGACGGTAACTGGAGAGTTCAGTAGAGTTCCCATCCTTGTGAAGGGGGATAATATGGGATACTGTCCAGATTTTAGGGATGTGTCCTTCACTGATGGTTGTATTGATGAGAACAGAAATGGGATAGGTGATGGATTTGGCTGCCTTTTGTAGATATTCAGTGGGTAGTTGGTCTGCTGAAGGAGTGCATGGTTTCAGCTTTTGGATAAGGGTAAGAATATATGTTGTTGGGACTGGTTGGAAGAGAAATGGAGGAGATGGGTTAGAGTCAGAGTTGGATATAGTTAAGTTCTGAGTAGATAACTGATTGGCAAGAGTTTGAATGGCCTCAGTGAAAAAGATATTAAAGGCATTAGCAGTCTGCTTGAGATTCTCCTGGTCTGTGCCTTGTGGGTTTGGTGTGATGGATTGACCTGGGTGTAATAATTGATTAATACTCACCCAGAACGTTTGTGGTTTATTATGGTGAGTCTGCTGGAATTGTAGATAGTAGTTTCTTTTGTCAGACAGTATAGCTTTTTTAGTTTCATTTCTCAGCTGTCTGAAGTTTTGCTGGTCTACTGGATTTTTAGTTAAACGAGATTTATTCCAGTATTTATTTCTGAGATGGATTTTTTGCCTGGTTTCTTTTGAAAGCCATGGGGTAGATTTAGTTTTCATTCTAATAGAGTGTGTTGGTGCAAGGTGGTCTAGTATGGCTAGGAAGTTAGAAGTAAAGTAATTAACAGCTTCCTCCAGTGTGAGGTATTTTAAGAGAAACCAGTTACATGCTCTTAGTTCTCTCTGGAAGAGATTGGGGTTGAAGTTTTTCTTGGTTCTAATTGTCCTAGATATGGTTGGATTAGGTAGATTGAATTTAAGCCTGGTGATGTAGGTTAGTGAGTGGTCACTTACATCATCAGGGAGGGTTCCAGCTTCATATTTCTGGGGATGATTATTTATGAGAATCAAATCTAAGGTACTTTCTTTCTTATTAGACTTGTTTATCCTGGTAGGGGAGGTAATGGTTTGAGAAAAAAAAAAGTTAATATGGCTGGTAGGGTGGCTACTGCTACAACACTTCCAATCAATGTTAAAATCACCTAGGATTATGGTTTCTTGGGGTAAATTTTGGGATAACCAACAAAGGATTTTCTATGGTGGCAATGTTATAACCAGGAGGAAGATAGACACAGATAATATAGATGGATTTGAATGTGTTAAGTTGAAGCTTGGTAATAAGAATTTCAGCATTGGAGTCTTGAGGTGGATTATAGTCGTAGTTAGTAATCTGTAACCCAGATTTAAATAGGATAGCTACACCACCACCCTTTTTGGTTGCATGGTCAAGTCACAAAATATTATAACCATGTGGAATGACTTCATTGTCTTTAGCTACAGGTTTTAACCAAGTTTCTGTTAAACAAAGAATGTCAAAGGAGTAGACTTCCAAGAGATCATGGAGTTATGCGACTTGTTATTAATGCTACGTATGTTGAGTTGAGCTAATAAGAGTGAATTAGGTGGTTTGGTAAGGGAATGGATAGTAGAGGGGTTGGGGTTGAGGAGTTCAGTGATAGTAGCAGTTGTTGGGCCTGGGTTTGGGTGAATGTCTCCATCTTTTAAAGAGAAGAGTAGTGTTTGAAGTCTAGGATTTGGGAATTTACTACATAGAGGTAGATATTTTCTTGGATTGGGAGAGTCATATCTAATGAGGGCTATCCTATGGTATTTTGCTAGTAGATAGCTGGGTGTAGATGTTATGTTAACATGGTTAGTGAAAATAGGTAGAGAAAGATAGGTAGATAGCTATTGAGGTAGAGAAGGTGTGGATATAATGGGTGTTCATAGGAGGTTAGCAAGTAAGCTAAAGTTAGAGGTGGTAGAAATGCAAGCATGAGTAACCTCTGTAAGAGGGCTGGGGTGGGTAGCTTATACATATGGAAGGGTAAGTTGTTAGTTTGCTGTTATAGGCTTGGAGGTATACTAGGTGTGGAAAGGAATAGGTGGATGGTGTGGTGGGAGAGATAGGAAGTGGTAAGTGAAAGGAGGGAATTGGAGTTAAGTGGCCAATGGTGAAGGGTTTGTGATTGGTGGTAGAGGGAAGGGGTGTGGTTAAATGGTATAAGAGTATGACTCCTGGGGGTGGGTGAGATTTGGGGGTAGGGTAGGGTAGGGGAGTGGAGTGAGCCCACAGGGAGAAAGGAGCGGGTAGAGACAAGTGAAGGAGAAGCTAGAGAAGAAACTATCAGCAATGCTAGTAACTGAAGGAAAGTTAGGCAAGTCAGGAGTGGGAAAGATCAGAGATAAAACAGAAGTCTATGAGAAAAAAACAGGTGGGTGTAGACAGTTGAAGTAAAGGGTAAGTGAGAAAATAAAAGCAGGTCTAGGACTTAAGAGATGTAGTGTAATTACAGAAGAAATGCAGAGGGATAAGCAGGAGATAAAGGATGGGATAAGGGTGCCATCTAGTGGGCAGATCTAGTATTGCAGGTAAGTATGTAAGGGAGCTAGCTGGTTTACAACTAGGGAAGGAGTGATAGCTAGTAAAGGGGGTTATTATAAAGTAGAAGAGGTTTGTTGGATACAGGGTAGATAGGAGGGGGGTAAAGGCTGATGGCTGTTCATGCTCACAGTGTACTTTAGAACCTCTGAAGCAATAGTAGACGGTAGTCAGCTTTACAAGCAGGACTTAGACAACCACATACTTTCTTGCTTCTTTGAGAGAGGGTGCAGGGAAAATAAGGCTGTTAGATGAGTCTGCAGGTATTTTAATAGGGTCCTTTGTCACCAGGTAGGTAGGTTTTTAGAGACTATATCAGGAACAGCACAATGGGGAGCAGGGTACTTCAGGGAGAAAGAGAGACAAACGTGGAGGAGAGAAAAAAGAGTTTGCACATAGCAGGTAGTTATGACAATTAAACAAACAAAAAAGCTTTACACGAAGACACAATTAATAAAGTAGCTTATATTCATGCCCTTATTTTTGAAAGAAGCTATTGGAATCACTTTTAAGCTAGTAGTACTGTGACATTATAAAGTAGTCTAAACTATCATTTAGAGGAACTCTGAATCAGGTTTACTGAAATTGGGAGCAAGCAAAAACAAAAACATAAGCTTCTAATATCCAAATATAAACTATACCATCAAAAATAAAAAATAACTGGAAAGCTACTTTAGAGAGAAATTACTGTACTACTCTATGCAGGGACAGTGAGTTTACAGTGTGGAATACAACACTGAAAAAAAGAAAAAATAATACTATCACTTACTAGAGATGCTACACCTGGAGGGCTTTCAGCTGCAATTAGAGCAAATATGGCATCCAGTGTTTTTAAAACCTTTGGTGTGTTGTACCTGAGCAATCACCTGGGGGTGGGGGAAGGGAGGGGAGGGAAACATTCAATTTGAATTTAAAGTAGCAGGGGAGAATACAAGGGACTCTACTAAACCTAGCTAATTATCAAGGACAGCCAATGAAATAAGGTAAACATACAAGCACCCTTGTTCAAGGACTGGAAGGTTTCTCCAAGAAAAACTATGTGTAGGAATACACCACAGGTGGAAGTCGTATGCTGTTTACTAGTCTCCAATGGCAGATTTCATTCTCTTTTATATTTGTATTCCCCTTTGCTCATTGTTTGCTGCACACAATGTAGCTAAAGATAAAAGCAGCTGGAGACTTTGCACCTCTGTTTGGTGTTTAGTGAAGAACAAGTATTGAGGAAGAGGGACTGAAGGCTATGACTTTTGAGATGGGATAAATACCTTCACATATAACAAATTATCAACAGTGAAATTGAATGAAAGGGGTGGGGGTGGGCTAGGAGGAAAAAGGTTTGCAGCTATTGCCCCTGGGGTATGCACTCTAGCTGACTGTAACAGATTTTAACAAGGCATAACAGTAGTTACAAAAGCTGGCACCTACACTACACAAGTGGCAACAACAAGGTCCCTGGAGTTAAACCAGAGGCTGCAGTCTATTTTTGGATGATTTCTGGTTAGAGTTTTCTTTGCTTTTAGCTGGAGTGAGAGGATTCCTTGCTCACACAAGTGGTGGGGAGGACCCAAAGCAATCAGTTCCTCAGTGGCTACTACAGAAGCTGCAACAACAACTGCTGTAAGAGTAAGTCTGCAATGATATACCAGCAGACCAGAAAATTCCTGTATTTTGTTAATAGTGTGAGCAATGAAACCTCTCTGTTTAGCACCTGGTGTGGCTTATTGGGCCAGGGACAGTAGCATGGGTGATAGTGCTGATGGTTTGAACCTGGCAGCCTCCAACATCTTTTACCTGGCAGGTACTCATACGGTGGTGTTCTCACATACTGTCATAACCCCTCAATCAGTTACTGCAAGAAAGCTGGACAAAGCCAGAGTAAATGGGGGCACAAAGGCTATACCTACAGATAGACATTATACTTGCTCTGAGTAACCTAGCAATTGGCTAGTATAACAGCAGGTTGCAACAGGTCAGACTAGCTGCAGAATGTAAAGGCCACCACTTAAATGTGTCAGTAGTTACATCTAGTCAGTGACCACTGTTGACAGTATAGTACCAAAAAACCACAAATGTATGAGGAACACAGCAGACATATGGGGCAAAATGCTGGATAGTGTGCAAAAACATGTACAGGGAGAGGTATGCAGACTGTCACCCTGTGTGTAGTGTTACATCATGTACAGCTGTCACATCATAACTCTCAACCTCTTACAACAGGAAATATAGCCAAAGCCATGAATAAAAGTGGGACCAAGGCCCACAAATAGGGACATGTTTTAAATATTTGCACCTACAAACATAGAATGTCAATAGAATAACAGGTCTTGCATTAGCATAAATCTCCTGATGTGTATGGAGTCTGAAACTCAAAGTCTGTCATTATTTATTGATTTCAGTCTTCACTGATTTGCCACTAATGTGCCAGAAAACCACATTATGTGAAACAGATCAAAAATGTAGAGCAAACGTCTGGACAGCCTGTGAAGCTGTGTACAGTTTCAAGGTATGAGTCACATAAAGTCAGCAAACAGCCAGGGAATGCCTTGGACAATACCAGAGAACTTCAGTACTGTTTTAACAGGTGCAGCAGCCAATGGCCTACAGCACACATAATCCCAGACTGGAGTACAGGTAGCTCTAGCCTGGAGTCACCTTTTAAGTAATGACAATCACACTGGGCATGCTCCTACACTTGGCTAACTTGAGCCTAAGTCTGTTGCCTCTACTGCCCAAAGACCTGCTATGTGGAAATATGTCTGGACATACATACAGCTACGTATACATATCTGCATTTCCCTATCACCCTCATGCTTGATCAGATCTCCCAACCATTCTGAATTACTCGGATTTTACCGAGTTTTGGGGTCCAAATGAAGGTGTGCCACGATTCCTGAGTGGCATCCCTTCATTTCCGATTTTTTAAACATTTTCGCACTGTCAAAGCTGACATCATCATGTGCGAAATGATGTCAGCTCCATCAGGCTACCAGCCAGTCGAAATTGAGCTCAAGGAGCTCACATCATCATTTCCAGCTGGCTGAATTGCAAGCTGGCAGGAATGGGGAACAGCAGAGGAACTTGTGTGCGGGAATGGAGAACAGCAAGGAATTTGTGTGCAGGCAGCTGCAGTGGAAAGGGAACTACTCAGGGCAAGAGTTTGTGAGCAGGGGAAGCAATGTGAACTTCTCAGGCTAAGCTGGAACCACTCGTTATTCAGGGTAGTGTGTGTGTGTGTGTGTGTGTGTGTGTGTGTGTGTGTGTGTGTGTGTGTGTGTGTGTGTGTGTAAATGCCCCATATAATACACTTGGTGGCTAGAGGTATTCAGGCTCAAACCCTGTAGTAAAAAGAGCCTACTATCCCTAGCCACCACCATTTCTGAGTGAGTTGAGAGCTATGATGAGAAGTGAGAACATTTTTTTTCTGCTAACAGTTGAAAGTTATGCTCTGAGCTTCGTCCAGATTTTTTTGTACTAAGAGTTGAGAGAGCTATGATGAGAAGTAAGAACATTTTTTTGTGCTAAGAGTTTAGAGCTATGATGAGAAGTGAGAACACAATTTGTATTCCCCCATTATTGTTTTTGTGCTAACAGTTCAGAGATATGGTGAGTGAGAAGTGAGAACTGAATTTTTATTCCCCCATTATTGGCTTTGTTGTTTGTCCATGATTTTGTGTTGAGGTTAAGAGCTATGTTGAGAAGTGAGAAATGAATTCACTAAATGAGGGCTATTAAGTTTCAGTCTTCCTATTTTGCAGGCAGCTGCTGATTTGGCATAGTGGTATGTTGTTCTGACTGCAGTGTATAGAGTCCTGGGTTCAAAACCTGCCAGTGAAATGCATGATGGTAACACAACATTTTATTCTAGCAACTTTATAAAATTATACAAGCAATGTTTAAAATATGTCCCTGTTTTTTTACCTTTTGTCCCCCTCCCCCCCAAAACAATGAAATTGAAAATAAGTGTGAGACACTGTGCAAGATGCCTATGGCTTACACTACTGTCATTCTATTTATAGTGTGGGTGTGGAAGCAGACTTTTATGATGGAAAAGTTCTGAATTGGGCAGTTTTGTCATTATTGGTTCATGTGTTTTGTTTCATTGCCTACAGTACAGATTACTGGTAAAATGTTCAAACAATAAATTTAAAATGCACTCTAACATGTGTGTTGTATTATACAAGGAATATAATTTAATAAAGTCAGGAAGGTGTATAAAGAAAAGAACACATGCATGTTTCTTGTTTTGTGTGCAAGGGGCCAATGATTTGAAAACAGCCCAAAGGTGATCTTTATCCACTACTGGCCAGATGCATTTTCTTTGGATGTGGTGTGGGTTTCAATGCTGTTTCAATGAATGTGAGTTTCAAGGACAAAGAAGTTTTAATGTCAAGCTTATTTTCATTGTGAGACAGTATTGCTTTGTTTACCAGATGATGTCTTTTAGTGTTTGTGCATTGTTGTGCTGTAAAATGTAAAAATAAAATCCAAATCATTGTAGAAGTAAAGCAGTATGCATACATTAGTGTTTATGGTAAATGGGGAGAAATAGCCAGGTAATGGGACATTGGAATGGCTGCAGGGGGACTCTGGTGTCATGTTTTGGTGGTCTGTTCTTCAGTTTACGTTCGAAAGTTGGTATCCCACAATTCCATTGGAGTGGTTGGGGTTACATAATTATGTATGCAAATTAGATGTTAATCAGCATACAGATTTGTACCTATTTTTCATGGGCCTTGTCCAGATTTTTGATGTTTCTAGGTTGAGAGGTATGTGCTTGATTAGTGTGTCTATCAGTATGCAGCACACACAAACACACACACACACACACACACACACATATATATATATATATATATATATATATATATATATATATATATATATATATATACACATATATATAGCTACATAAAGTACAATAATTACTCCCCACATATATCTATATAACACATTTACATAACGTACACACACAACAATATTTAAGGAGGCATCCCTGTTATATACATTTATATAGATATGTTTGGGGATGTACAAATGTCCCCACATATCCCAGAATGCTGGGGTTATCTGCACTTACACATCACTACAGTTGTCCAATGGAACCCGACCAAGGCCACAACAGTACATATTCCACTCACCCACAGATCCCTGTGCCTGTGGACTGTCATCGTGTAGACAGAAGTACAAAAATAAGCAAGCCGACTGCCAAAGGTGACTCACAACCAAAATAAGAAATAAATAATAAAACTGAGAGTCAACCAACATGGTACTCAAAAAAGAACTCAAAGGAAAAATGGTAAAAGTTTTATTTGAACAGGTTAGCACTTTTGCAGGGTTGCTGCTTCATCAGACCATATAAAATACAGAAAGAAAAGTTGTTGAAATCTCCACTTGTAGCCACATGATGTTCTTGCAATGGTTTCTATGTTGGGAAAACCACGCATCAGTTTAGGGAACGTATACATCTGGGTAACATTCATAATAATGTTCTAAAAAATGGTTTAGCTAATCATGCTTCATCCTTTCCAAGACACAATACATTCAGCTTTAAAGCTTTACAGTTACTTTTGCCTAGTGCCAGAAGGGGAGATTTCAACAACTATGTGGAAATGTGTGAGTTAAAATGGATTATTACCTAAACCACCAAGGTTGAATTTTGGAATTCAACTTAAACCTGCTTTAGTAATGAGGCAGTGATTGCTATTGGTCAGTCTTAATTGTTTTATTAGTAACTATCGATGATTGGTCAGTTTTTGTTTTAAATTAAATGCATTTCTTTCTGTATTCTATATGGTCTGATGAAGCAGCAGCCCCACAAAAGCGCTAACCTGTTCGAATAAATTTTTACCCTTTTGTCTTTGTGTTCTTTTTTGAGTACCATGTTGGTTGACTCACATTTTTATTATTTTTATTATTATTTACCCTGTAGACAGACACAGATACACAGGTGGTGTAATGTACAATGGGTGCAACACATGCCTTGGATAGGCCATAATGTCCTTGGCCACATGTCCACCTATCAAACTTCAAACAGCCACATATGCCCAGACTGGTAAGTGTACATGCATAGCAGGGATATTACCAGATATCCCCCTCATAGGACACTAGATACAGTAACAGTGCCAAGCAGTATCACTCTGCAGGCTACACATGCTGTCTAACACAAGGTCATTGTATGTACTACACAAATACTGTGCCCTCATCAACATATACAACAAACATAACCTGTGGCACCTGCAATAAGTACTGTGATCTGTAGTGTGTAATACTGGATGGGTAGGAGTACTAATCTCATGTCATCCAAGTGTGTGTGTGTGTGTGTGTGTGTGTGTGTGTGTGTGTGTGTGTGTGTGTGTGTGTGTGTGTATTAATATATCCCCTCACAGCAGTATGAACATACCCATATGATCTATCTCTGTGCAATGATATGCATTTTATGACCCTGTGACTGGCTGATGGCCTCTAAATTTCCACCTCTACAAGGGCTGCCGATGTCATCCACCTTAATAACACTGGCTGATAATGTAATAGCAGATACACCTGTGGTGCATGCGAAAAGTACTACAAGCTATAGTGTGTACTACTATGTACTGTAGGTAGGGGCTCTACTTTTACATCATCCAACTTGTGTCTGTGTGTATAAATATATCCATGTGCAGCACTTTAGGTAAGCCCATATGGGCTATCTCTGTGTAATGGTTATGCATTTTATGGTCAGTGACTAACTGCTGGTCTCAGCATTCACCTCCTTTACAAGGCCTGCTGATGTCATCCACCATAAGAGTGCTGGCCTTCTTCACAAGGCCTGCTGATGTCATCCAGCATAAGAGGGCTGGCTTCCTTTACAAGGCCTGCTGATGCCATCCACTTTAAGAGCACTGGCCTCCTTTACAAGGCCTGCTGATGTCATCCACCTTAAGAGCATTGGCTGACACTGATATCAGATCAACTCCACGGTGCATATGAGAAGTACTACAAGCTTTAGTGTGTATTACTAGACAGGTAGGGATTCTAATATCATGCATCCAGTGTGTGTGTGTGTGTGTGTGTGTGTGTGTGTGTGTGTGTGTGTGTGTGTGTGTGTGTGTGTGTGTGTGTGTGTGTATGTGTATGTGTGTAAATATATCCACTAGCAGCAGTAGATACATGACCATCTAACCTATCTCTGTGCATTAGTTATGCATTTTATGGCCCTGTGATTAGTCACTGGTCCTAAATTGCCCTCAACTACATAAGCATAACTGATGTCTGCCACCATCTAGATTTCTACGTGTAGAATAACTAGGTGGCATGTATCAAGGGTAGCAGACCTTGTCACACAGTATGAAAACATGATGACACTGATTGTCTCCATTGTCCTTGACACACTGTTCTACACATATGCACCTAGGGAGCCATGCACATAAGCTGGCATACATTGCTGAGTCATATTTCTGCTATTCTACCTTGCCATCCTGTGCCACTGCATTGCCACCATGTGTCCATAGTTGAACTGCTCAGACTCCTGGGATACAAACATACACAGGTCCATGACACACCTGTCACACCTGTAACACTACCACTTGTGTACCATCAGGCAACAAAGATACACAAAGTTTGATTTGTACTCAAGACACATGCCAGCATACAGTACTTGTTGTGGTCCACAACTACCATGGCATAACACTACCACACTACACAAAGTAATATAGTCACCCTGTGCATCAGACACATTTGCAGTTCCCTACATCGATGGCATGGATGGCAGACAGATGATGCACAGGTATCATCACATGCACAGTGTGTGGTGTGGGGATGCCAGAGGCCTAGGCTATGCCAAACAGTTGACAGCATGTGTGTGAGTCTGGAAGGGGGGCTGATTAGAAGGGCCATGGATAGGTGCCGTGTGTGTCTGCTGGTCATCTGCATGTTACAGTGGTGTTGGAGTGTGTGCATGTACACAGTCAATCCCAGTTTTAGCCCTACACATGTGTATGATAGACAGCTGTGGATCATACATGGTACAGTGGACAGTTTACTGTCTCTGGCCATGAACATGGAAACTGGCTTAATCAGGAGCAGTACAGGCACCACCATGTCCAAGGTCAGAGGTGGTGCTAGTACCTGATGGTGACTGCTGTCTGCTGGGCCTGTATCTCCCATGGGATCACCCAGAACCACATGCCCATGGTCTGCCACTTCATGGTGTGGACTGTACACTTCCCTCTCCATTGGAGGTACTTCCACTATGGGAGCATGAGTGTGCATGGCCATGTGGACTCTCAGCAGATGGTGTTGCTGGCCTATGTCCATGTGTTCAATGCAAAACTCCCACCAGATGTTCTAGCACAGACAATGTGCCATCAAAGACAGACACTGTCTCAGCCCACCATCTGTCCACTACATCAGTGAACATTCCAGGGTGTCACCACTGCTGTGGAGGCAGTCACGGGTGTCATACTGTGCTGCATCCATAACCCTAAGCATCCATCTGGTTTTGCATTCCAAATGTGCCTGTGCCTCCATGACAGCCTGAAACATGCAGCGAGTGACCTGTGATGAGACACCTGCAACAGGAGGTGGATGGGCAGCAGTTCTCCTTCGAGCACGCCAATCAATCTGCCCGTGTGGGACCTTGTCTACACTCACTAATGCCATAGTTCTCACACTGCCCTGTACTATGTTGCTACCCTCTGACTGTCCAATATCTGTGACCTCTGGTAACTGAGTATGTGTTGGCATACTGACTGTGTGTGGGGACAATGGGGGCAGAAGAGGGATGTCAACTTCTGGGACAAATTCAGCCCCCAACAACTACACCTATGCCTCACTATGGCCACCATCAGCATCAGAATCTGATGTGACACTGACATCAGGTTATAAGGGGACAGACTCCAACCCACCTGTTCACTTGTGAAAAGAAAGACAGAAGCAGTACTTTACTAACTGCACTATTATGAATGGTAATCCACACAGACTCATACAGATGAGGACCCACAACTGCACATCTTCTCATCACTGATCCCATGCACAACACGCAAATTCGCAACAATATACACATACAAGTCAACAACTCAAGGCCTGTATAACATGTACTTCAACTACATCTAGTTAATGTTGACAGTACAATACACCTGTGAGGTATGCAATATGATAGTGTATGTGATAGAACTACACATAAAACCCAGTACACCTATCTTGAGAATGCTATGCCAGTTGTAGTATCACTGTCTCAGGTATATACCATCTCCTAATTGTGTTTGAATGGGCATCTTGGAGTAATTGCCTCATATATAGTAGGCTGCATAGTTCCTCATAGCTATAAGTGCAAACATGTTGATGTTTGTTCAATTATGCACCAGTCATTCCCTAGGCATGCACTGTAGTTAACTGGTCCGAAATGGAACATACAACTATTCTATTCTGGCTAAGCACAACAGTTGTGCATAGGGCAAAATGGCAGCCCTTAACTTTCATAGGGTTTATATGAGCTGTAAAACAACAGTATCACACTTACCAAGTACAGGACCATGGGCGTTGGTCACACCTGACAGACCTATGAAACGGTGAAGACTAGGTCCATACCTCTCAGCTGCACAGATTTTTTGCAGAATGTCCAGATTTTTGTCTCATATTTGTGGTCTGTTTTTCATAAAATTATGTTTTTTTGATAAATTAGTGGCATATCATTAAAGACTGAAGTTAGAAAATAATGACAGACATTTGAGTTCTGACTTCATACCCTTTAGAAAATTCATGCTAATGCAAAACCTGTTATTCTATCAATTTTCTAAGTTTGTAAGAGCAATATTTAAAAACTGTCCCTATTTGTGGGCCTTTGTCCCACTTTTAGTTATGTTTTTGCCCTTATTTCTTGTTCTAAGAGGTTGAGAGGTATGGATAGGTATTGTCAGCAACACCAAATGTTGCAGTGTCACAAGGTAATATGTGCATATATCCACATGTGCAGTAGCTAATGTGACACTGGCTATATTGCTGACACTCTGAGTATGTGTGCACAACTGTGGATAAAAGCCAACCCCTCCCCAATGCAGATAGGCCAGACACCCATGCACTGGTCTGTAGAGCCTGCCACAATGAATAATACAGTATTATACTGGTGAACACAGTAAGCTTAACTGAATGCTCCTCTGATGTGGATGCTGTAGCACCTACCTCCAGGATTTATGGAATGATGGATGCTTGGTTGCTGTTAGTTGATCTTAGGTTCACCAGGAATTCCTCTGTGGCTGAGTGTGGTTATGTCACAGCCCCCCCCCCCACTGGTGGCAGCACGAAACCTGGCAACAGCAGCTGCCCTTTGATGTGCAGCATTGACCATATCCATGACCCAGTGTTGGACCTGCTCATAGGTCCTGTCCTGTAACAGCCCTCACAAGGTTGCCCCACAATGCTGCCCACTGTTTATGATTGTGGTGACCCCTGGAAAGCAGGATGTGATGGTGGAGTCTGAGGGCATCCAGTATAGCATCATTCTCTACAGATGAAAATGGTGGATGGCTCCATTGGTACATCTTTCCTGCAAGGCAACAAGAGGGGAACACATTATAGGACCAGATACATGGATGTCCACTATGTACAGACCCTACACACCCATAATGGCCTGCACAATCCACTGTTCCCCTCACTTATCATACCCCACATTTTGGCAACACGCTACATGTGTGGCTATCACAAAGATAGTAGCAATGCTGGGTAATATCCCTGTGTGCTGTGACAGATTCTGCTGTATGCATCTACACCCATCACTGTAGTCTACTGTGGTGTGTGTCCCCTATGAGCAAATCCCCACTAATATGTCAGATAGCCACTATCAGACAAACAGCAATGTGCTATTACAACAATTATATGGGGACAGTCCAGCAACACCAGTGTGCCACAATGACAGAAAGCAATGTAAACCTGCTGCAGTATATGTTCCATGTAGGTATCATACCTCTCAACTATACAGATGTTTGCAGAATGTCAATGTTTGCTTCATAGATGTGTTCCCTTTTGCACAAACTTGTGGATGTCTAACAAATGGTTGTCCAATCATTGATGGTCGCTGTCAGTAAATTAAAACAGAATTTAACTGTAACACATCAGACCCCCCCCCTCAGAAAACACTTATGCCACATTAATATCTGTCATTCTATTCACATTCTTACTTTGCATGGCCAATATGTATACTCTTTAGCTGAATTTGGGCCTTTGTCCCCCCACTAATTATGGCTTTGTCCTGATTTTTTACTGTAGGAGGTTGAGAGGTATGCTAGGCATAGCTCTCAGCCAGACAGGGACAAATGCCCATGAAACGGAGATGTAGCCGGTGTACCTCAGGAACATTCAGGGACACTTTTACAATGTTAGTAATATTTATGTGTGACATTGTCAGGCTGAGAGGAAATGGTTTACAGTATATAATTTGATATTACAGGAGTATACACCCTTACTTAATGTCATTATGTCTTACTTGTAATCCACTATCTATACTACAACAGCTGACTGTTGTAGGAGGGATTGACAGGAACACAGCAGAGATGTGATTCAAAGCAATGGAATTTGACAGGCATGCCTGTAGGTGATGGACAGCAGAGTATCACTGACATGTCATTATCATAGATCTAATAAAATCCTACTGGTTTAATCCCTATTCTCCATACCTCCATCCTCCCATCTGCATCCCATTTTATGGGAAAATCTTGTACATGCTTGGTAGAGTGATGTATTCCTTTTTTGAAGTGTTCCTCTGGAAATGCTTTGCACATATGTTGCCTGTGTGATTAAACTCACATACAGACCTGTTCCACATAAGTAGTTGCTTGCCTTTTGTAGGTAAAGCTCATTAACAGGTAATTGTTTCTGCATCAATATGTGGCACAGATTTGCTAATTGCATCCAAAACAGCTGAATTGCACTATCATTAGCCAATGACATGGCAACACAGTGCAATATATAAGGCCTTCATGTAGGCCTTGGCCCCTTTCTTAGTTTTTGAGATGGACATTACTGAGGTCTGGAGACTATAGCATCACAGAGAGTAAGTGCAAATACACTGTAGAGCTGTATGAAGTATGTACACAGTTTTGCCTCATATATTTGGTCAGTACGCCATGACATTGTGGTCATCTGGCAGTTCACTGGCAAACATTGTGGGATGAGGTCAGTAAGGGGAGAGGGACATATTAGTGTCACACTGCATACTCATCAGAATATGCATGCTATTCTATAAACTGACTATCTTTGTAGGGACAAACTATGAAACATGTCTCTATCTTTGGGGCTCCCCCCCTCCTTTATGTATAGTTGTGTCCGGATCCCTCGTTATAGGAGGTTGGGAGGTATGGTTGGTCTGTAGCAGCTACCTTAACATACAGCGGTGCATGCTTCAGGATGCAGCTGCTGCTGCAGCCTAGGACTCAGGGGGAGTGTGAACACTTTGGAGGCCAGCAAGCTGAATATGTAACTGTGGCAGTGATGTCAACCCTGTTGTTACAGCAGAGCCCTGTACCCTTTACAGTCTAATTGAGGCATGTGCTTAAGGTACATCTGTTATGCAACAATGCCACTAGCAGAGTAGTAGGTGACATATAGCTAGGTCATATGAATATGTGCAGTGTGTTCTACCTACAGGCCTTTGACTTGCAAAACTGAGTAGCAGATACTTTAGTAGCAGTAACCTATGGGGATTAAAATTGCATGGCTCAGTCATTACTTGCTGTCTTTACAACAATGCAATTGAAGTGCAACACACTGGATTCAAACCCAGGACTTGTGTAGCAAAATGTAGCTACTGAGTCAGTAGTGGAGCAGCTGTATTTGCCAGTTATATGTGCACCCATACAGGCTGTGACACATGTCTGCATCCATCAGTATATGCATGGCTTTCAATTGCAGTTGTTCTGCAGCAGGGTCCCAGCTGAACATATGTACTGTGCCACTGATGCCTTAGTAGGTGAATTTACAGATGTTTCAGATAAAAGGGAACATGTACCTGCTATCCCAGGCCTCATGTACTGCCATTATTATTTATTTGGCTGTCTACTGGTGTATTTTTGCATCAGAGTCCCAGGTACACTCCCATTTTTCCCATTATGTTTAATTTCAGTCTGTCGTGTCAATCAGTATGTTTTGCTGGAAACACCTGTTTGGCTTAAAATCTCTGTGGTATAGTGGATTAGTGCAGTAGGCTGTAAGTTGACAGGGGCCCAGATTCGAAATTTTGGAGAGGTGATTATTTTTACATGTGCCTAACACTGTGAGAAACATATAAGATCATTAAGGCATATTAAAGCTCATTTAAGTAGATTTGCACCATGCGGTGCAATACACCGCATCCTGCTGCTTCGCTTAGCTCTTTGCAAACCCATGCTAAAGAAATTAAAAAGAAAAGGGGGAGTGATAGGACAGTGGTGAAATGGAAGCAAACAGGGGGAAAACATAGTGAAAGGCAGGGAGGGATGTTCAGGACTGGTGTAGAAAAGAGCCATAGCTTTCCATTTCTTGTACAGCAACAGCTGTTCATTTTGAAATATTTTGTGGATGAATTTGTACTCTCAAACCTAGAGAGAGGGGTGAGGACAACATAAATGTGTTGTCAAGGCAATTGGACCAAATTAGTTGTGTCCAATGGGCACGTGTGTGAAATGGAGAGCTATGTATGGGGTGATTTTTTTTGTGAGACAGGTGCCCATTTTTTTAAATAAGGATAGACTGTAATGTTGGGGAAGGGATATAAGTACATCTGGGGAGGAAAGTTGGGTGGGAGAGAATGAAATTGCAGACAGACAAAACAGATAAGACAGCAGACAGGGGTGGTGTGTGACACATGAGTGGATGACGTTATGGAATTTGAGATGCATGTGTCTCCAGATGGCAGCAGCATCTCTGAGTTCCACATCCATGGGCAGTTGACACTGCTCCTTCACTGCCCCAAAGTTGGCTGTGCCGGAGGCTGGGAACCAGGGCCAGCTGGGCCCACCAGGTTGTCCAGTGTGCCCTCACAATCGGGCCCAGGCAATGTTCATAGCTCCTATTAACAGTCCTATGCACCATGGCTGGTAGTTGATCTTGGGTGACTACCACCTCTGCTACCACTCTGAGGAGGGGAACGGGCCCCATCCCCTGAGGTGATTCCACCCAAAGATAGTTCAGGGCCAGCAGAGGGGGCACCACTGGCCTGGTTCCCAGATGTGCTAGGACCCGGTGTCACAGCCAGTTGAGGTAGGGTAGGTGGATCACTGGGAACCAGCCTACCCTGACAAGCTGTGATGATGGAGGTATAGCAATAAGTATAGGTTAGTTATGAACAAAACCATTGTTAGTGGTAACAGCATGCCAGAACATTGAAAATAAACCCATTAATTTCAATGCATATAATGTGAAACACAACATTAAATAACAGCACAGTTAGTATATTAACAGCATGCCAGTAACAGTTACGACAAGATGCCAACAGAATAGATAATTCAAAAAGACATGTTAATATGGAACCATTTTAATACATGCAGTAATAAAACACGTCTCAAATACAGTTTAATGAAACAACATATGTTAATAGTAAACCATAACTAATGAATAACGATAATAAATATATGAATATAAGGGTTGGGGAGGGAGAGAGAGAGAGAGAAATACAGTCCATTATTACCATTATAGGCTATATAGTTGACAACAGTACTGCTATCTACTCTACAGGTTTATCCTTTCTTTATGTGTAAAACTGCCCTATAGCTGCTGTAGCTTGTACATACCTGTCAAGCTATCTGCATGGGACAGTATGGGCCAAGTAGTAACAAGTGATACTTTGTTATTTACTTACTCATGTCGATGATAAATCTGTGACAGAGGGATTATGTACTAGTAATTAGATTACAGGACAGTGTGACACTTGAGAGACATGGATGTTCATAGGTTCATAGGTTGATACTAGGCTATCTGCCCTAGGGCATTTATAAGCTTAGCCAGAGTGTGTTTGGCTTTCACCACCCTTTTAGATTAGTTGACTGTGCCTCTGTATAGTAGGTCACAGAAGGTAGCCCTTTTAAGGTTAGTTTACTGTACCTCTGTCAAGCAGGGACACAGAAGAGATCCCAGGGGTAAACTTACGATCTCCCATCCACTCGTCAAGATTTCTCTTGAAGAGGGTCAGTGAGGGACTCTGCCTAACATGGACTGGGATTTTGTTCCAGAGTGAGGGGAGCCTCTGGGATATGAATCTGTCCCTCCAGCATGTCCTATTTATTTCTGTGCTGAGGTTCAAGTCCCTGGAGCATGTAGCTCTAAGGGATTTGGATTTCCTGAGGTGAAGCATGTCCATTAATTCTGGGTTGGACATGGCTTTATACGTCAGACACAGATCGCCTCTGTGTAGGAGGTACACAACTGAGTAGAGCTGGAGTTTCATTAGCCGAGCTGCGTAGGGCATCTGTTTAAGACCCTTGATCCTCTTGTTGATATACTTTTGGGGTCTTTCCAGTTGCTGCAGGTGTCAGGTAAGGTACATCTCAAACAGGGCACCGTAAATTATGGGCCTGATAAGTGATGAGAAGAGGGGCACAATGACCTCTCTTGAGCTAGATGTGAATCCTTTTGTGATAAGGTGGGCTATATAGAAGGTCTTTCTAACCACTTTGGCAACGTGATTGTCAAAGGAGAGATTGCTATCTACTTGGGTCCCCAAGTCCCTAATTACTTCTTCCGTACTTAATGGATTACCATCTATGTGGTAATTTGTGGGCACTTTATTTTTCCCAAAGGGAATGACTATGCACTTTTTGGCATTTAGCTTTAGGCCATGGCTCTGGCACCAGTTATCCATCTCTGTGAGACCCTTTTGGAGAATGCTTGTGTCAGCCAGAGAGTCGATTATGGCACCCAGTTTGCAGTCATCTGCGAACTTGGTCAGCCATAGTCCACCCGTCTTAGCCTGTACCTCGGAGAAATATATATCGAACAAGAGAGGTCCCAGGACTGAGCCGTGTGGGACGCCACTTGTAACTGGTTTAGAGTCTGACATGGCACCTGCTATTCTGACCATGTGGGTTCTATCCCTGAGCCAGTTTGCAACCCATCTTGTGACATAGGGGTTGTTATTTAAGCTGGTGAGCTTATTTTTGATGCCCGAGTGGGGTATTGTGTCGAAGGCTTTTGCGAGGTCCAGGTAGCCTGTGTGGACTACCTTCCCTTCATCTATGGCTTTGGTAGCTGTTTTAAAGAAGTCAAACAGGTTCAAGAGGTAAGATCTGCCCTTAACAAAGCCGAATTGGGTAGGATCCAGTGTCTGGAGGTTCCCAATGTCTTTGTTTATGATTTCCATGATGATACGCTCCATAGCGTTGCAGACCAGGCTAGTCAGGCTTATAGGGCAATAGTTTCCAGGGTCTGTTGTGGCACCACCTTTGTGGAGTGAGACCACTGTTGCTGTATGCCATTCCTCGGATGCATATCCTGTAGTAAGGCTGAGATTGAACAGTGACTTTATATGAGGGTTTAGTTCTTCTTGGAGCTCATGGTAAGATGCAGCCCGGGACACCGTCTGGTCCTATTGTTGCTGTGTTTTTTGCTTTGGAGAGGGCAGCTCTCACCTGTGCATCTGTGATCTCAGGAAGGCTACATTCTGTTGGGATAGACATTTGCTCTTTTTGGGGGGAAGGGGGGGAGAAGTTTGCACTGAACCTTTCTGCCAGGATGTTGGCAATGTCTGTGGGTTCAGTGTATTTTTTGTCATTTTGCACTAACTCAGAGCATATCTGGGAGTTGTCTCCCAGGTTTCTGACATAACTAAAGAAGGCCTTGTGATTATCTTTAGTGTCTTGTGCAATTTTTTTTTCGAAGCTGGCCTTAGATGATTTTATGAGGGATCGTAGTTTCTTGCTAGTACTGATCAGAGAAGACGCCTTCCCTTTTTGGGATTTTGTTCTATCATGTAGTAGCTTTCTCCTTCTGTTGTATAGCTTATTTATGGCTGGGGTCCACCAGACAGGTCTCCTGCCTTTGGAGGAGTGAGTCTTGGTTTTATTTAGGATAGCATGTTCCATGCATTCCAGTAGGTGTCCATAGAATGCTTTTGTAAAAGATTCTGCATTTTGGGGCCATATTTTCCACTGGCCTGGGGGCTTTGAAGGATTCCACCTCAGTTTTGAGAAGTGTGAAATTTGCTTTTGAGAAGTTCTTCACCATGGTTTCCTTGGCTAGGGGTGGGGATGGAATATGGATGTCCAGTGAGATTTGTTTTTGGTCTGATCTTACCAATGAGGGGTATACCTCTGGTGTGGAACATAGAGACCCCATGTTTGTGATGACCAGATCCAATATGTTTTCCCCTCTTGTGGGAGTGGTGACCAGTTGTTCCATAGCATTTGAGTTTATAAATTCTAGGAACCATTGGGCGAGGGTGTTTGGGCTTGAGTAATTTTCCCAATCAATGTTTGGGTAGTTGAAGTTAACCAATATAATGGTGTTTGGAGAGACCTTCATATTTTCCAGTGTTCTCAGGAAAGCTGAGTGCAGTACCTGTGTTTGAGAGGGTGGTCTGTAGCAGGCTACAAACTGAAAGGCAGTTTTGCCCACTGTTAAATGCACATGGATGGTCTCCGATGCTTCGTGCAGTGCCACTAACCTGGAGGTGTGGGTATCTTTGATAAATATGGATACTCCCCCTCCTTTTGTGGTTCGGTCCGAGTTTTGTGGCCGGAAAGCATGGTATGAAGTATAACCTGTTAGTGCTGGGGTGCTCTTGGGAGCCTTGAACCAGGTTTCAGTTACTGCACAGATATCGATATTCTCCATACTGAGGAGAGTCTCGAGTGCATGCATCTTGAGGTTTAGACTTCTGGCATTGAGCAGCATTACCCTTAGTTTTTTTTTCTTTGTGTTGTCTATGGAGGTGGGTTTGTCTTTTGAGCCTTGCCTAAAAAAGGCACTATGGGGGAGGCAAGAGCCTTTGCCAGTATTCGAAAACCCAGGGGTGACAGGTGCAAGCCGTCCCTAGTGAAGCAACGTGGCTTGTCGAGCATGTCATCCCAGGCTGACAGACACTGGATCCCCTTTGAATGACATCAATACTTTAGCCAATTGTTAAAATTGATCATTTTGTCTTTATACTGTGGCATCATTCTTGGTGAGGGTAAGATGCTACTCAAGGTCAGGGTCATACCAGCCTGGGCTACATGATCAAAGAGCTCCTCTACGTCTTTTTTCATGTAGTCCAGGGAGGTACGTCTCAGGTCATTCACACCAGCATAGACAATGACGGAGTCATATTTGTACTTGCTTTGAAGTGACCTGAGTGCTTGTGTTATGTGGCAGATCCTGGCACCCGACAGGCAGCTTACAGTGACCTTCTCCTTGTTCAGCCTGGTGAGTGGGACGTCAGTGTGTCTGACAATAGAATCACCTATTAAAAGTGTATTAGGTGTGTTGTTTAGCCTTAAGGGCTGTGACTGTGTGGCACACTGACTTTGTGAGCTATGTGCTATGTGGGTATTGTTTTGTGGTAGGGGTTGCTTGGATGTCTGCTTTGGAGGTCTCTGCTGCTTAGGCAGATTTTTATTTAGAGCCTCCAAGTATGTTTTTGTGTGTTTATGTGTTTGATTTGCTGATGCGATAGGTCTATGTGAGACTGGATGTGTACAGTACAGAGAGTAAACAACTATCATGCCTTACTTGGCAGGCATGGAGATAGAACATAATAGCAGTGACTGCAGAGGACATCTGCATCAACTGTATTGAATGACTGCAGCAACCTTTAACAGACACCCCTGGCATACAGCCATACGAAATATTACACATTTTATTCCATTTAATTTATTTTATTATTATTATACTTATTTCCTTTATTTTATGCTGTATTTTCACATTCCTGGTAATGATTGTAACAGTCTGTGACATCTAAACACACAATTATTTACTTATAATATGAGCTATCTCACCCATTTACCTGTAGTTCCTGTGGAAAGAATATATGTTAACTTTACATGACTGATACTGTAATATTTAGTGCTACATAGCACTGGACTCAAACCCAGGTCTGTGTGTGTGCCAAAATGTATTTCATACAGAGCATTTAGCAAACTGACCTACTGAGTCACTGCTGATTGGCAACTGCCTAGAGCTTACCTGGCACCAAAATATGATCTGGTAATAGTAGTGCAATTTTATACTAGACTGTAGTGACAGTTGAACACACATGCATGAAAATCAAGCATGACGGAGACAATAGGTAACCTATACATTACAACATAGAATGCAGGTGTACACAATATATTGCTAATGTGTTGAAATATCTGTGAAGTCAACAAACAATATCTGATTATGGGTTATTATGTGCAGTCTACAACTATTACACCGTTTTACCTGACTGCAGCACCATACTTCACAGCCTGAATGCATATAGGTGCTATGTTATGGTGAAAACAAAACAATCCTGATGTACACAGTTTACCTTGTTGTTATAGCTCTTGGTTCATGTGTTGTTGCAGAACAGTTGTCATAATTCATTTCTTACAAAACAGCTCTGAATCTACACTTACTGCACAACAGACTTTATTAGATATACCTTCATGCAGGTACTGATATTATTTCATGTTTTTATTGCAGAACAATTGTCATGGGTGGCTGCGGTGGTGCAGCGGTTAGCATTGCTGCCTCACAGCAAGATGTTCTCCAGTTCAATCCTCGGCTAGGGTGCCTTCTCTGCAGGGTCTGCATGCCCTCCCTGTGGTCGCATGGGTTTTCTCCAGGTGCTCCGGTTTCCTTCCACATCCCAAAGACATGCTGTAGGTGGATTGGACACTCTAAATTGGCCCTAGGTGTGAGTATGTGTATGTGTGTGCCTTGGAGTTACGAGGGTGACCTAATGGTTAAGGTGTTTGCCTTACAAACACAAGGTGCAGGGTTTGAGTCTCACAAGGGATAATTGACTAGGCTTAAAAAAATGGCTCGCAAGGGCAGTTAGCTTAGTACTAATCTATGAACCTATCTTTGAGGGAGTTAGACCAGATAGCTAAGCGGTTAAGGTGTTCGCCTCTCATGCACAAGGTACAAGGTTTGATCCTGACCTCCGGCCAATGCATTATCTCCAGCCATTGCAATATCTACTTGTGCTTCTATGGGGGTCTTTCCCCCCAATCATGCTGAATGTTTCCATCTGAAATTCACCCATGAATGGACGACAAGTGCTCAATTACCCCAAGACAAGTAGATGACTAAAGAGACTTAGTCGAAGAAGAATGGCAGCACCTCAAAACAGCATGTGGGATGACTACAGAACAAATATGTGGCCATGCAAGCGATAGAAATAAGGTACCTAAAAAAAGGTGACTGAGAAAGTCAAGGAAGTCATCAAAGGAAAGGATGAGTGCAGGACAAAGTGGGACATGGAAAAGATAAACTAGGCCAGGAAGGAATACAGGATGGCTAAGAAGGAAGCTAAGAATGGAGTTCTAAGTTGGGAGGGTAGCCTAATGGTTAAGGTGTTTGCCTTACAA
The DNA here is from genome assembly GCF_019279795.1 of Protopterus annectens. Lineage (NCBI taxonomy): Eukaryota > Metazoa > Chordata > Ceratodontiformes > Protopteridae > Protopterus > Protopterus annectens. The sequence continues at coordinate 582,897,795 of NC_056745.1, read as the reverse complement.
ACACAAGGTGCAGGGTTTGAGTCTCACAAGGGATAATTGGCTAGGCTTAAAATGGCTCACAAGGGCAGTTAGCTTAGTACTAATCTATGAACCTATGAACCTGTGGAAGGTTGGGTGCTGGGCTGGCAACTCAACACCGTAAAAAACTCCACTGCCAATCATGAGCGGACAGGTGATCCACTGTGGTGATCCCTAACCAGGAAAAGCCAAAAGAAGAAGAAGATTTCAGAACAGCTGTCATAATTGATTTCTTGCAAAACAGCACCATTTCCACATTTACTGCACAACAGACTTTATTAGAGATGCCTCCCTGCAGTTACTGGTATAGTTTTGAATATTGTATTGCACAATAGTTGTCATTGTGTAGTTATTATAATACAGCTATAATTCCATAGTTATTGCACTACAAACTTTATTGCATATATTTTATTATGGTTAATGCTTTACTCTTCTCTGCCTATGGCACTACAGTTGGCAGTATGCACTTATTGCAGTACAGCTGTAAGTCCACATTCATTGCAATACAATCTTTATTTTATATTCCTAATCACAGTTAATGCTTTGTCTTTCTTGCTTATTTGACTACAGATAGCAAAATACATCTGTACTCACCACACTCACGCACCACCTGGCCAAGCGCCCAGCATGCACCTCGATGTTGCGAGCCCTCTCCACTGCAGTTGTTGGGAGAGAAGCACACCATTATACATACCAGTTTATCAGACATTCAGATTAGGTATTGGGGAAACAAAGGTAAAACTACTTACAAACTTGTGGGGCATTCCTTGCCCGAGCTTCTTGGACTTAGGTGTCCAAGAGATCCCCTTCCTACATTTCAGGTCATCATGGTGATGCCAGACCCGCTCACCTGTTTGGGGGATATCTGTCACTCTGATAAGTTCATGTGCCAGCTGGTCCCATGCCTCAGCCTTGCACTCTGAGCCCTGGAATTCTCCCTGCAGCAGCCAGTCATAATGGTTTTTCACCAGGAGTCCAACCATGACCCTGAAATTCTGAATGCCCCACTGCTGTGCCCATCAGTGCACACCATCTCCAATGTCAGCCACAGTCAAGTCACTGCACAGGTAGAACTCCAGCAGACTATGCTGTATTCCCATCTAGTGAGCTTAATATAGCCTGTTTCCACCCTTAAATGCCATTTGGCAACATTTAAAAATGTGGCGCATGGCTTAGAAACATGCAAACCAGCACAGCTAAGCTGAGCAGTGTGAAAACCTGAAGACTCATCTGCTTAGCAGTACTTAACAGTGCACAAACCAGCCAAGCAGTGCCAAGCAGTGCATAAACATTATCAACCATTATTTAGTTTATGCAGTGTTTAGAACATCTTAGCAGAGCTTAGCTGAGCACAGCAGGCCAAGATTTAAAAATAATTTGCATAATTTGTATTTCAAAAATAAATGCTTATTTGTCTTTCCATGTATTTAAACCCTGCATCTTTGACACATGAGGCTGTAACTCTACCCATTTAGCTAAATGGATATGTAGAATTTTGTTATACCTTTATATATACCTCTGAGCTACGTTTTAGCAGTGCTAAGCACCATGCCGCACCATGCAAACTCACTCAGTTATGCTTAAATATGACCTTTAAATAACTAATTAAATACAGCTGGTTTCTATTTTTAGATGTCTGTCAGGTGTCTCAGCACTTCTTAGCACTGCTGCACTCCCTGCCATGCTGTGCAAACATGCTTTTTAAAAAAATAAAAAAAATACATTACATTGCTACAATACAGTTGGACAGTGCCAGTAGTGTATTACTCATCTGTGGACACAGTTAGCACCACACTCCCTACACTGATTCAATAACCGTGTCCCATGGCTCCCCTAGATAAAGCGTCATGATTAATATGCATGGTGCACTGCGGAGGGGGAACGATGTATACGGACACAGTAAGATTCCATGTAGGCTCTACACTATGCCTACATGGATTTTATTAAATCTAAGGGGAAATTTAATTATTTGTAACAAGCTGTTATAGCTATGTACTGTTTGCATTTGCTTCACTTTATTGTGTATTTAGTACTTAGAAAATAAGTACTTTAATAAACTTGAAGTTGAAGTTGAATTTCTCTTTCACTTTATCTTTTACTTCATATTTGGATAATAACCTGAGCAACTTAGACAAACCACATGCTTTTTTATCTGCTGTTGGACTTCCTGGTGTGCAGACCTAAGCAACTTAGTTTGCACTAGATTTCCAATGTGGAATTTTGAATCAGCCTGTTTGTAAAATTGGAAATGGTTTGCTCTTTTTCTGCAGAGTCCAATGCCATTAAATGAATGTGTAAACTGAGCATGCTTTTTTTCCATGATTTAGAGTTATATTTTGTTCAGTTTTCTTTGGACAATGACTGCTTGTTTTAATAACTAATACATTCACAAGAGGACATTTTATTTTGCAGAATATATTTTAATGTGCACTGTGACCTTTATTTGCTCACCGATATTATTTTGCATATCTCTTAAAATAGTATCTCTATTTGTATAGAACAAGTAATTGAGCTAAATATGCATCTGAGAAATGCTTTCTTATAACTAGTTTTTCAGCCTGATGAATTATTCCTGCACTTACTTGTGAATGGAGAGAGCATGTTTTCAAATCACTGCAGTTAGACATTTTAGTATATCTGACAGAAATGTTTTTTTTTAGAATCAGCAGCTAGTTTCATAAACAAAATTTTTGGGCATCTGAATCAACTATCTTTTTTGCACCTAATTCAGCCTGCTCTTAAATGCTTGCTTAATTGCTGAGTTGCTTTTGTTGTTATTTCTACCATCCTTGTCCACCGTTTTAACATCTCTATTTTCCTTAACTTACATTTGCTTTATAGATTATTTCACCTCCTACCACCAAACACAGATTGACATCTCTACGAAATTAGTTTCTGTATCCAGTGCAAATAAATTTGAATTGTTGTTGTCTTTGGGATCACTTCTGCAGTATACATCCTTTTTGATGTGAAAATGGTGTAAGGCAAGTGTTCCTCTCCTATACGATGAATTTCGCAACTTTAATAGATGTCTCTACTGAGCTGAGTTATTAGTCTGTACATGTTTTGGTCTAACAAACAGCTTTAAAAAAAGCAGATTGTACTTTTTTTTTCACTTTTTTGGACAAAGGTAACTGGTCAATATGCCTTGGTTAAGGACAACTCCTAGTCCTAAGTCTGTACTGTCCATGAGAACTTACGATTATCTTTGTGTGTGGGGCCTGTGCCATGTCATGTATTTCTGGAAGGGGACTCCTAACTTGTATTCACCGAAGCTCCCTGCTTGAGGCATAGGAACCCTCTGTGCTGTGCTGCAAATGTGGCTAGCCATGAATAGGTTCATAAATCTTTAGAAAAATATCACAATGGCCAGAAGATGGCTTGTCCTAGGAGACAGATCTGAATGATGTAGTGAAAACATGTAGTGATAATAGAACTGTACCTTGTACTGCAGCAGTGTTCGCTCTACTTCAACACCTACTGTAATATTTGTTTACGCAATTGTACTAAATTCATCACAGTGTCAGTGCTGCAGTATAAATTATTATCTATGAGTTACGTGACTGTACTATATTAATCACAGTATCAGTGCTGCAGTACAGATTCTTATCTATGAGTTACACAACTGTACTATATTCATCACAGTATCAATGCTACAGTATAAATTCTTATCTATGAGTTACACAACTGTACTATATTCATCACAGTATCAATCCCGCGGTATAAATTCTTATCTATGAGGTGCATGGCTGGACTATATTCATCACAGTATCAGTCCTGCAGTATAAATTCTTATCTATGAGGTGCATGGCTGGACTATAATCATCACAGTATCAGTGCTGCTGTATAAATTCTTGTCTGTGAGTTACACAACTGTACTATATTCATCACAGTATCAGTGCTGCAGTATAAATTCTTATCTATGAGGTGCATGCCTGTACTATATTCATCACAGTATCAGTGCTGCAGTATAAATTCTTATCTATGAGGTGCATGTCTGTACTATATTCATCACAGTATCAGTCCTGCAGTATAAATTCTTATCTATGAGGTGCATGGCTGGACTATATTCATCACAGTATCAGTGCTGCAGTATAATTTCTTATCCGTGAGTTACACAACTGTACTATATTCATCACAGTATCAGTGCTGCAGTATAAATTCTTATCTATGAGGTGCATGTCTGTACTATATTCATCACAGTATCAGTCCTGCAGTATAAATTCTTATTTATGAGGTGCATGGCTGGACTATAATCATCACAGTATCAGTGCTGCGGTATAAATTCTTATCTGTGAGTTATACAACTGTACTATATTCATCGCAGTATCGGTGCTGCAGTATAAATTCTTATCCGTGAGTTACAGAGCTGTACTATGTTTTACAGCATAACTAGCAAGACCGAAGTGTCAAACTCTTTCTTATCCTTTGAATGAACATCTATCTTTCTAATCCTTGCAAAAAAATTGAAGATAATTCCACATGGCTGCCTCACAAATACAATTGGCAGATACTTTTATTATGGAGTTTGCTGTGCTGACTGCTGTCCACATGAAATCAGTCCTGAACAAAGGAGGATTTTCATTGTATTAATGGCAAAAAACAATATAAGTGGTTAAGGATTTATATGTCTCCTGTGATTCCCTACTCAAATACTTATGGCTATGTTAAATTACTCACTCAACTGTACTTTCTTTTTACTATTGCAGTCCCTGTTTTTGTTAATCAGCAGCAATGACTGCTGCCATGTTTGTTTTTTTTTCCAAGGATCTAATTCCAACCTGAAGTTCCATGTTGTGAGGTGCCTGTATGTCCCTGAAGGCAACTAACTTGATAGCATCTCTTTAACCCAGAACTCTTAATTCATTACAGTAAAAGCCTAGAATGCTACCATTGCATGAAGCTAGGGATTAACTCAGTCACCCTCCCTGCACCCTTCACCACAAGGAATGCATTCATATTCACTCTATTATATCACTTCCTGCGTCCAGCTTATTTTTCCTAAAGCAGTAAAAACATTTTAGTACCTGACAGTTTTTGTTCTTCTTCATTTAAGCCCAATCCCTCATTCATCTGTTTTTTTTTTCAAACTTATCTAAAATGCTGTCTGCTAATGCCATCCTTCAAAAGTTTGCTGTGAGCACTCTCCCCTTTATGCGTTAATCTCTCTGAGAGGAACTTGACCTTACATGCTTTTATAACTCTGGCCCCAGTAAACAGCAATCCAGCAACTCAGCCAACACAACTGCCAATACTTTTATATCTACTTCCCCATCTACCTCTGAATGTAATCTCCTGTACCTAGACATGACTGTTAGAAGTACATGTAACAAAACCCAAGACATCCATGCATGTAAATCCACTTACACACCTGCTATACTAGCTACTAGTGAAATCTGGTTGAAGAAAGATATATTAGATAATAAAGCCCACCCCACAGGATTTAATAGTCTTAGGCACAACAAGGAAACAAATGTGCTAGTGATGTTGCCACTATCTACAAAAACTGATTCCCTCTTCCCCATACAGATCCCAAAATGTAACATTGTGGAACACCTCATATCATAAAAAGTCTTTCTGTATCTCAGCTATACTTATTCCACTTGGTAACAACATTTCAACAAGAAAAGATATCCTCTACTAACTTTTGCACTATATTCAACAAGAAATTATTTAAACTAGGCAACCACAACATAGACTGGTGGCAGAACAATAACAACACTCCCTCACAATTCTATTAACCTATAAAGGTTTGCAGGACTATTCATCTCCACCACTAGAATCAATAAAAAGTCTGACCAATACTCAGCTTTAGATTGGATCCTTAACAACAAACCAAACATAATTAAAAATTATGCCTGTCAGAAACAATAAGTGACCACCTTCCCACCTATGCAGTCTGGAACTCTAGTCCATAACTTATAGCTCAGTGTGAAATACAGCAAAATTTAACAAAGACGCCTTTAACAATATCTAACCTAATATAACTGGAACATAGTAAAATCCATGATGCTCTATGCTGCCATCTCATACTGTAATGAAACGTTCTTAGCAGCCAAGCCCTTGAATAAGCAAAAAGAGTGGAATCTAAACTTACATCACAGCTAACAAAAGAAACTAAAAAAAAAAAAATCATGCATTAAAGAGACAAAGTCTGGAAATACTGGAAATACTGGTATAAAAGTAGAATACAAAATGCATTTCATGCACTTAGGCTTCTCAGAAATGTCACTAAGGACCTATTAAAATATATAAAGAGACCTCATATACCATCTTCCAGTATAAACACCAGAAAAATCCATCTCAGCCAAAACACCACACCTTTTCATTCTACTTCTATCACCACTTACTCAATATCTTAAGTCAATTTCTAAGTTATACGGACTGTACTATCTCTGATTAGTAATAACAATTAATCTCTCTCTCTCTCTCTCCTCCCATCCTGTCCTAAACAGTCATATTCACTCTCCTTCCTTCTGGTCTCCACCTTTACTATAAGAAAACCTTTACTCAAAATAAAATCAACGTCAATGGCTGCTGACCAGCTTCCAAAAGAATACGTCAATATAGTAGACATAGCCATTACTTTCCCTGTATCCATACTGATAAGCCAATCTATATCCGACAGATATGTCTCATCCATCTGGAAAAAAATCCTACACAATACCACTCCAGAAAGAGGGCATATCAACAGAGTTTTCCAACTATAGAGTTAACTCCTCTATCAGAAATACTAAAACAATGCATCCACTTGCAACTTGTGCATACATTAACTCTGTCAATCTCTTCAAAACCTAGCATAGTTTTAGACCTCACCATGCTACTACCACTGCTCTCCTCAACTTCACCAATGTCAGAAACCAATGTGAGAATCACAGCAACCTGGTATCTTCACTATTCCTAGATGTATTAAATGTATTTAACACTGTATACCACTGACATCTTACTGAACTTTCCTCCCTCAGCCTTACCCAGTCCTCTCTCTCATGGTTCCGTAACTATCTGACTGGCAGACACCAAGCAGCTAAATAGAAATAGAATCTCTCCTCCTTCCTAGTAGTCACTGTCAGTGTCCCATAAGTATCAATATTAGGTCCTTTTATTAAAAATATTTATAAGTTGCCTCCATACTGTCACCCATCTCACTAGCATAGTTCAACATGGTGATAACTCAACCCTTATATGTTTGGCCCCATCCCTACAAATACTTTAGGACATCATCTAAAATTCTTTCACTGCTACTGAAACTTGGATAAAAAGGTGGAAATCTACTTTATACCCTAACAAAACAACTTATGCTAGTCACTCCTAAACAATACAAAATGAAACAGTCTTTCAAAATAGTTCAAGAAGAGAGTTCTCAAAGGGTAAAGTACCTGCAGTACCCAAAAGTAGTCTCAATAACAAAATTATAGGTGCAGGTACCCCACAACAATCGAAGCCAACCAGTCATGAAAGTTGTAAAATAAACACTTTTATTCAAAGAATTACGTTTCCCTGTTGTAGTTGCAATTAGTGCCCTTTTATTTCAAGTAAGAACAGCTTATGCAGATTGTAGAACATGTAATTTGGTATACCTTGCAATCTGTCGTAAGTGTAATGGATTTTATGTAGGTAAGACCAACAGGACTTTAAGGGAAAGAATAAGAGAACACCTATATGCCATAAATAGGGAGAATGAAACCAACGCTTTAGCCAAACATGTATTGTTACATGGTACCACACATACCTTTGAATTTTCAGCGTTGGAATTGATATATACTACAATGAGGTTAGGGAACACTGGTAATTTCATGGAGAAGGAAGAAAGTAAATGGATCATTAGATTGCGAGCTGATACAGGACACGGTCTAAATGGCAGGGTTAGTCTTAGACCCTTTCTATTAGACCGAGCTCTGAAGCATTAATCCTCCTTTTTGTTCTTTTTTATACATATACTTTTTAATTTTTATACTTGAGTAACTAGTAGTAAGTTTTAATATTTTCCTTTTTTATTCATGTTATTAAGTTGTATTTTGTTTTAATGACTTCTGAATCAATCATGATTAAGAATGTGATTTTATTGGTTGATGAAGCTATTGGCTTGAATATTTAAGTGTTTTGAAGTTATTATGTTTCATTTAAGTCTGAAGAAGCGTCCTTTGTAGAAGTGAAAGCACTTACTACTTTCTTTGAATAAAAGTGTTTATTTTACAACTTTCATGACTGGTTGGCTTCGATTGTTGTGGGGTACCTGCACCTATAATTTTGTTATTGAGTCTTTCAAAATAACCTCATCCAACAAGAAAAAAAATTGCAAGCATAACCCAAACAAAACTTCTGAGCATCCTAATTAAAAAATGAGCAAATCTGACTAAAACATAATGCAAGCCATTAAAAAAACACTCCAGAAACTTATCTCCCTCTAAAGAACAAAACATAAGCTGACAGATAATGTCAAACACTAACATCTACTTAGCTTCTTCCATCGCTACTATATGCCTTAGCTATTGTTACAAACCTAAATACTACACTTAAAGCTAAACTAGTAGTCAAGTTTGCTGCCAACATTAAGTATAGGACTTGTAATTTCATAACCATGTAACAAATAAATGGCTTAAGCTAACCAACTATTTAACATACTCACAGTTTATTACTGCACATAATCATAAACATACAGGCACCAGAAAATGTCCAGCACTAGGAATCTCCACAGCTTAATGTCAACATTTGTAAAATACTACCACCGCATTCAGAAAACAAATTATTAAGTCATGGGCTTCTCTAGCATATGCATTGACAGCTGCTGTCTGTATTAAAGTAATATATATGCTAATATCATTTTCATTATTAGGAATAAGTCTACAGATTTTACTCACAAATGCATGTTTCCCTCTTAGATGCAGGTATAGAATCTGATGCCGTTTTGTTTTACAGAAATATCATTTCTCACTGCTGTCATTTCAACTGCAATTTACAAATATCTGCCAAAATATTGTTGACTAATATTTTTAGCAGTTTAGATATTTTTTTTTTCAATTTCCACATTGCCTTGGAAGCACCACAATCTAGGGAAAATGTACAACACAGAAATAATATCATCACCTAAGTCCATATGTGCTATCCCTTCAAATGCAGGATAGTGAAGGTTGTGACGCTAAATCTATTAAGTATCCAATCTTTCTACCCTTGCTTCATTATTTGTTGATCATGTATTTTGAATTTTTACTTTCAGCAGAGGTATCAAAAATCTGATGTCAAGGATAACAAATCCAACACTGGTGTGTGCATTATGATTTTATGTGGAGTTAGCATTTTAGTTGCATTTATAGTAGTGTGACAACTCTTTATTTATATAATTACACAATATGCCTCTTTTATTGTTACTTTCTGTATTCTACCTGCAATTTGCACTGTACCTGCCTATTACACTGCAATGTATTTCTGCCCTCTCTGTAATTTTTGCATTGTACCTGCCTTTGGCACTGTGAAGTATTTCTGTCCTCTTTGATTTTTTCTGGGTTAACTTCAAATGTTCTTTGTAAATATAAATGTATTATTTCCTCTTATCCCAGACCTTATCTCCCAGACTAAAGTATATTATTAGACCTGTATTTTTTGTATTGCACCTGGATTTTGAAATGGGAGGTATTTAGACCTCTATGATAATTTCTGTATTAACCTGTAACATAATTGTATGTAAAAATGTTTTTTGTTATTTTTTGCAAGGAGCTTATCTCCCCGGGCCTCTACTGAAAATTGACATGTATCCAGTTAGACTAGCCTAGTCAACAAATGTAAAATAAAATAAAAATAAAAAAAACATTACTGCTAGTGGACTACTACCAATATGTTTTAAAACACATATAAAGTGTATAGTATGACACAATTCCTGAAATATAAATTCCATTAAAGTTTAGATGGTCATTATCATGAGTATCAAATACAGCTTTCATTATGAAAATCATTACTGATGGGATTTACTTTGTTAAATGGAACAGTTAGTGAGACCATCCCTTTGGTACAATTTTCCCCATTTGGGGTTAGAATCATAGACAATTTGGACTACCAAAGGGGGAGTGTATCTGTACCCTTCTACATCCTAGATGGGTTTCATATCTGAAAGTAAAAATGAAACAATAGTCTAATGATTTTTATATGTATTTATATTTTTTTATTCATTGCAGGACAATATTAGAATTAATTTAGTCTACCTTAATTATCACCGAGTGTTTAATGCATGTTTCATCTAATACTCTGGGGCAAGTGTAAATATGGGGCTGATTTATTAGACATAAATTGTATAATTTCTGTCACATTTTATGACAAAGGAATCAAAGGAATGCCTCATCTGTATGTTGTAGGCAGTATGGAACATACTCAGCAATTACACAGAAGTAGTATGAACACTAGTAAATGTATTACACTGGAGTGTCACCTAAAGGAATGCTTTATAATGAAGAATGCTGATTGTCCTTGTGATGAGCAAGAAAACAGTGACAGAAAAAGGATCCATTACAGGTTAGATTTTAAAGAATAAAATATACAGATTCTCTGCAGACATAATGAATTCCAAAACATTGTTTTGTTGTTGCAGTCTTAAACCATTTGGAAAGTTTAAGGAGAGCATTTTCAGTTTTAATCTCACATATGCTTAATAATTTGAAAGGCTGACATTATGTGAGAAGTACGTTTAGTTCTTATGATATTATATGGATAATAATGTATTCTAATGGTCTGGTTTCTCTTTCATTCTATAAATCATAAGAAGAGCTGATTGTTAGTGGAAGAAGCAGAATAGGATTCATTTAAGCATATCTGGCTAGTAATATTGTTATAAATGAAATTGAAGGTGAGCTTGTGGGCTCAGCAGGCTGATCTCTTGATGAAATTTCGCATGTTAAATTATCAGATGTGCAATAGTTTCTTAGTTGTCAATCTTGAGGTAGCAGGTAGCTCTTGGATAACAAGTCAACATCACTGGGAAATACTTTATAAAGAATTGTCACATTATCAAGATAAATAGCACCAAAATGAATATCAAGAAAGGCAGGAAGTATTTCCTCAGCAGCTGGAGTCCAGATGATTGGGTCAACCTTTTTCATTAGCTAATACATGGACCCATACTGGATAGTTGGCACAATGAACAGTCTGTGCAGTCAGTAATATCTGGAAGGCCCTTGGCAAAATGAACAGTCTGTGCAGTCGGTATTATCTGTTAGGCCCTTGGCACAATGAATAGTCTGTGCAGTCAGTAATATCTGGAAGACCCTTGACACAATGAACAGTCTGTGCAGTCAGTAATATCTGGTAGGCCCTTGGCACAATGAATAGTCCGTAATACCTGGAAGGCCCTTGGCACAATGAACAGTGTGCAGTCAGTAATATCTGTTAGGCCCTTAGCACAATGAACAGTCTGTGCAATCAGTAATATCTGGTAGGCCCTTAGCACAATGAACAGTCTGTGCAGACAGTATTATCTGATATGCCCTTGGCACAATGAACAGATTGTGCAGTCAGTAATATCTGGAAGGCCCTTGGCACAATGAACAGTCTGTGCTATCAGTAATACCTGGAAGGCCTTGGCACAATGAACAGACTGTGCAGTCTGCAATGTCTGGAAGGCCTCTTTTTAACTTGATTGAAAGCATTTTTCACAAGTGTAAAGTGTGGCTAAAAAGCATCTGTCAACCAATCTACTTACCCAGTTATCAAACTAAAAGAAAGAAAGAAAGAAAGGAAGAAAGAAAGAAAATGCAGACCTAATCTCCCAAATGGCAATTATGGCATTCTTCTTTAGCAGGGAATGGTAAACATTGCTATGTTTTTCTTTTTAAGTGTAGCAGAACAGAAATTGCTTAGAACAGTAGAATAACACATTTTCATTCTTAAAAATCTGTTCTCAATTTTCATCCAAATGAGTTTCTTAGTTTTGATCCAAGGGAGTAGCAGGCATGCACACTGCTGTGTACATTATGATTTTATGTGGACTTAGCATTTTAGTTGCATTTATAGTAGTGTGCATGTTTACTAGGACCAAAGACAAAGCCTGTGATCATTTCAGTCTTGCATGCTTTCATAATTTTCCTGATCTAGGTTTAACAGTTTGATTTGCTCTTTTTCCCATTTTGATTCATACAGTCTATGTATACAATGCAATTACAACTGAACATGTAATATATTCATAGGAATTTAACTCAGCCTCGTGAACATTTACACCTTGATAGTACCCTCTTTTAGGCCATACCCCTTTCTCTAGGAGGGTTAGGCCATTCAAGCCATTGTTGAATTTGTGGATGTCCACCCAATTATCTAAGTCTTGTTTGAAAGATGATAGTGTATCACACTGCTAACTCTATAGGTTAGTCTGTTCCAAAGGAGTATCATATTTTATTTATCTGCTGGTGAAGAATTAAGGACTTGGTTCTGGAATTTGTGGTACTATTAGACTTGTGGAAATGCAAGAAGTCCAGGACAACTCTGTCTCTAATGACACAGAAGGCAAGGCATAGCTCTCTCCTCAAGAGTGCATAAAGGACAGCAATTCCAGTCACTCTTACTAGCTCAGAATCTGTGAGCCTACAATCTTATTAGTTGGGAACCTCTGGGTCTTTCTAGCTGTTTGATATTTATAGTGAGGTGCATCCTGAAGGGGTATTGTACTCAGTAATTGGCCTAATCAATGCTGAATATAATGGAGCAATGGCCTCTTTTGACCTATGACCTTTTAAGTCCTTGACAATATTTCCTTGTTAATTAGCTGCTCTTAGTAGAATCATGTTCTGACTACTATTGTCATATGATAATCGAAAGAAAGGGAATTATCAACCCATGATCCAAGGTCTCCTAACAATATTTTCATTTTCTGGATGGGTATTGTGGAATCTGCATGGTGAGGGAAGGGAATGTCTAACAAACTTGACAACATTTTAGTTTTATGCATTTAATCTGAGCCAATTTTAAGTACACCAGTTATTACAGAATTAGTTGTACTGAGTAAAAGTTATTTATCTGTTAGCAAAAGGTAGTCACCACATTGAATTAGGATACCAACTGATAAGAAGTTGGTAACAGAAGGGAAATAATATGCTGACTATCCATTTTTGTTCAATAATTCAGGGAATTTAGTGAAGAAGGAAACAGAATTAACTATGTTTGTCTATATACACCAATTTATGGAGAGATAAAAATAAATGTGTTAGCTTTTGGAGGAATACCCTAACTAACATATAAAAACTAGATATAGATGATTTAAGCAGGAAGGCACACTTTAAGCTATTAAAAAAAGTAGAAAGTAAATAGTTAGATTTTATGGAGTGGTCATGGCTTGAGCTGCTCCATGGAAACTATGGGTACTTAGTCGCTAAGACAGCAAAGTGAATTTATGAACAGCATAGAGCAGTTGGAGGCTGCTTGGATGACTAAATAATAATCCAAGTGTACAGTGCAGCTTGTCGCACCCCTTAAGACAGCTGTGGACACTTTCAGGATCGGGTCTATATTGCAACATCGAATGCTTAAAACAGCGAACAATGTTACATCGACACATTTTCAGAGAAAGCTGAAAATGTCGAATCTGAAGAACAGCGATTTCTTTGCTGTTCCAACCCCTGCAAAAAAAAAAAAAACACATTACACACATACCCAGTCCTAATTATACCCCCCAAAAAAACAGTAGACAACTAAATACACATATGCACATAACCCAAACATACATTTAACAAAAAAAACAATAAACATTTTAAACCATAAGCACTTACCTTAACCCGCACCCTAACCCTAAGTTCAGTAACTCTCACACATTCACATAAACAGCTCCAAATACAAACACACCTACCTTAACCCTAACTCTACCCCCCCAAAAACAAAAGTAAACAACTTAAAACACACACACATGGAACTCAACCATACATTTAACATAAAATATATAACAGTAAACACTTTCATACATATGCACTTACCTTAACCCGCACCCTAAACCTAAGGTTAGTAACTGTTGCACAATCACGCTCGGGAGCAATACCAGACAAGGGACCACACTACACTTCAGAACACGGCAAAACAATAAAGCAGTCAAGCGACTTCTTTCCCTGGGAAAAATTTTGCTGAACAGCCGCTTCGTTGTTTTGCCTGTTCGCTCTACATGTGTCGACGAAAACGCATTAGACATAATGCATTTTCTTTGAACTCATAGGAACCCTCAGGATCCACCACTAAAACTAACTATACAAGGGCAGGGAGAAGGAGGAGGTATGAGTATAGATGTAGGTCAATATGTGTGTGCCTGTTCAGTGCATGGTGCAGGTGGCATATATTTTTATCGCCATAAATTTTTCTAAACCCTGAAACAAATCAATATCCTTGGTGATTTATTTTTGGCTGGCAAACTTCTAATACTGCTTCTATCACTTTATTTTTGTAAAAATGTGGACCTGGATCATGTTCCCTGGGGTTTTTAGACACCAGCCATTCTTTTTTGCATTAGTTGAGTGTAAATGTCAGGTGGAACAAGAGCTCTGAGAAGGAAACATAGGTTAGTAAAATTAATTATAACACTCTATAACTTGAATGTAATTGATAGTCAAATTTAAGGGAATCTTCAAAAATAAAGGGGACATCCTTGCTTGTGGCACATAGATTTGCTGGAGACCATGGCTGATTTAGCAATAAGTAGGGTTGTCTGCATTTCTCAACAGACCTGCCCTCAAGGGATAAAGTTGTAAATGCATTTTCTTTCCTTTTTTTTTTTTGATTGTATTATCTTCAGTATTATCATCTAAGATAGTGTAATCATTTTTAGTTTCTTAAACTGCAGTGGACATTTCCTTATATTTTTGGTCTGACCTGGTACATCTGGGAGAATGGTGTGGAAATGTATGGTTGCAATGCAGTATGACTTTGGATCAATTTTGTTACTGTTGTGCTTTATGATGTGTATGTGAACTGTTTTCTAAAGAAGTTAAAGTAATTGTCTTAAGGTAATGCTTAGCTGGAAGCAGGTTGTGGTGGAGACTGTGACCCCAGTCATTGTATTTTCTTTTATGGGGACCCACTCTATGAAATATATTTGATTCTGGGATCTGTGGTTCAGTTTTAGAGTTTAGTCTTGATAGCTTAGGCTAAGGCTAAAAGTCTGTTACTGATATGAAGGTCTTAAGCATCACCCATAGTGTCTTTGTCACCTGAGTTTTCAGAAATGGCTGTCTACAGATGAGTATTTTTCTTAGACTGCCATTGTAACTGCACTAAATGCTGTTTGTGTCACTAATCCCTCAAAGAGCTGATTATTGCTCTCTCTCCTAGTTGCCTCGATATCCATTTATAATACATCACATAAAACATCCAGTACTCTTAATAGGCATCAAGCTTATTGTTCTAATTTTAAAAAGTTTAAACTTTTTGGTCATTGATAGGGTTGTGATGTCTGAAAGGGGTGGTGATACCTTATTGGAATTTAAAGAACTTGCATGGCAACTGAGGTTTAACGCCTCTGTGTCTCCAGGTTTTAATGACTATTTATCTGTAAAGAATGTGTTAAAGATGAAAGATGGTCCACTTTTGAAAGCTTTATTATTGTTCAGTACTTATTTCTAAAGCTGCACTTCTAGAAGTGTTTTAATTTTTTTTAATTTTTAATCTGTACATATGTATATATTTTTAGATTAACTTAGAATTTAATTTTTAATCTCTACATATATGTATATTTAGATTAACTTAAAAGACAAAATGCAAGTAATAGCACACATTTATATTAATTTCTTGTTTATTAATGAGTGTTAATGTTTTGATGTATTCTGCAAATCATTGTGAATTTTGTTATACTTTGTTTTCAGGTGTTGATTAATTATTCATGATATGGAGACAGGAATTGACTGGGTAGCTTTTATATAAGCCTATTGTGTATAGACGAGTAAATACTCTGATGAATCCTGATTATTTATATGGATGAAAGCAAAGCACTAAGTGTATTGTTTATTTCTATTCACTTCTACTATTTTTATTTTAACTGTGTATTAAAAATCTGCTGAAAACATCCACAGACATGTTTAACAAATACCTAGTTTTAACCAACTTCACTGAGGGCCTGAGAGGCAGATCTCAGGGGGTCTATATCACATAGTCAAAGTCTTATAACTTCGAACACATAATGTTTGAACCATTATGTTCGAAGTTACAAAACTTCAACTATGGATAAAAAAAACCCCAGAAAACAAAATAAACTGTTTTAACCCCTGCACCCCCCACCCCCCACCCCCGCTAATTATATATACCAACTCTGAGAATGCACCCATTGAACAAAATGGAAATCTCCACTTATGGAGATTTCCATTCAAATGCTCGAACTTTTACAAATTCAAACTTATGGTCTCGACCATATGAGGTTCGAACTTGTAAAAGTTCGACTACATGATAGGAACCCTATCTCAGGTAATACTTAACTTCAACCCCTTTTGATAAGAAATTGAGGAACCAAGTCTGGGGTGTATTTATGATTGTCCATCTGTCTGTTATACAATTAAAGAGGGTCAGAGAGTTACCTTGTTTTACATCTAAGATATTTCTCTTCCATAAAAGAAGGATTCTCTGGAAGAAATGGCAGTCATCCTATTTATATTTTGGTGGACAGTTAGATGTCTTGAATGAGTGTTTAGAGTGGTAGCTATTTTGTGGATGTGCAGGAGGTGACATAGGACATGATCGTTTGAAGCTCTCTAGACTAGACAGAGGTCCCCTTTCAAGAGTCACAAACACAAAATAGACTACTTTAGCTGAAGATAGACATGTCCTTGATTGCCTTGACGAGAAAATGCTGCAGCATCTCAAGTTGAAGTGTATGCCAAAGGAAAAATTATACTCTATTATGAGCATAATGAAGAAGGAATTGAGGGGGACAATAACTTCCTTATGCCTTGAAGATATACACCTGATGATTAGTCTTTCCACATAAAAGGATTTCTGAATGATGGTTGACACATAGTAATCAAAGCATAGTTCATTATCAATGAAAGTGTCCAGGTTCCTGAAGACTGAGTCAACATTCAACGGGGTGTAACCTGTGTAGTAGGTGAATGGGTGCCCATGTTTGCTGAAGGAGACAATGCTGAATTTCTTGGCATTCAGCTAAAGGGGACAGTCAAGACAATATAAAAATAGTAGAAGGGAATAGCATTTCTGGGTGCATGTTAGGCCCTCTTGGAGAATCTGGATGTTAGATATGGAGTTCATGACTGCTCCAAGTTTGCAGGCATTCACAAACTTAGTATTAGGCTTGGTATCAATAAAATAAATTCCAAAGAGGAGTGGTTCTAGGATTGACCCTTGGAGGACACCACTGGTAACTATTCTGTTCAATTACACTAATAGAGTGGGCTGTGTCTAGTGGTTAACATAGGCGTTTACAGTTAGTTTTATTTATCTGTCAATAATGCCAGCATGTGGAATGAAATCAAAGGCCTTTGTCAGGTCCACATAGGCAATACAAACTGATTTTCTTGTGTCTAATGTATCAGTGACTTGTTCAAAGAAGTCCATCAAGTTCAAAAGGCAAGATCTGTTTTAGCTTTGGTCTAGTGCTTGTACACTGTGTATAGTCTTGTTAATAAGTTCCATGATGGTGCATTTCATTGGTTTATGGTTCATAGCATCAGTAGCAGGTCTACCCTTGTGAAGTGAGATGACTCAACAGTTTTCCATACCTCTTGCATGAATCCAAAGGAGATGCTGAGATTAAATAGGCTTAGAAGCAAAGCCTATGAGAAAAGGTCTGTGCTTACAAGCAGGCAACCTGACACATTGTTACAACTCATGGAGCTTGTATTTATGACCTTGAAGAAAGCACACAGAACTTACTCAGAAGTGATCAGAGGTGGTAGCATGGGCATGCTAAGTTGTGGAAAGTTATGGGAAATGGAGGAGTAAATTTTCAGTTAAATTTTCAGTTGGCTAGGTCCTCAAGTGAAGAGAATGTGTTGTTGTTATGTATTGGCTCCGTGCAATGCTGAGCATTAGTTCTAAGGTTTCTGACATAGCTGAAGAAGGCTTTATAGTTATCCATAGCAAGAGAGGCAATTTCAGGTCATGCTTACTTATGGAAGTTTTGAGTTTCCTTTTGAGTTCCTTATTAATATTTCTGAGTTCTTCTCTAGATAAATTTATTTATTTTATGTATTTATTTGCAGTTTGTTGACCAGGAAAGTCCACTGGGCCAAAAAGAGACCTTTTTCAATGGATGCCCATGGAGAATAGAATAAAACAAACTAAGAACAATATTACATGATTTAAAGTAACAGAAACAGATTGACAAAGTAATAATAGTAACAAAGCATTTTTTGGTATATGCCATAACAAAACATTCTGGAATACATGGAATAAATAGCATTCTGCAGGTCAAGGCATGCAAATGCCTACAATGTTAAGATAAATTATAAGAAGGTGCTAAGAAAAACATAGCAAGATTTAGGTATAATTTGTGAAATAAATAGAAAGGAGCAAAATAGATAAAAGTTAAGAAGGGTAAGAACAGGAGCATTCCCAATTAGATGAAAGGTAGGAATGAAGCAAAGTCTTAAAACTAGAATGGTTCTGGGTAGCACGGATGTGTGGTTGAAGTGAGTTCCATTTTCTTGCTAGGAAGAATGACAATAAAAGTGGCCTGGACCCTGGACTACGTGTTGGTTTGTACACTTGAAGTACATTCTGATTTTGGGATCTGAGAGAATTTCTAGGAAGGAGCAGGGTGAGGATAGAAGAGAGGGAGAGACAATTAGAGGGCTTAAAGATGAGTTTACGAACTTTAGAAAGTTGAATATAAAAGAGATAGTTAAGAAGTTCAAGTCAATTTAAGGAGCATAGAGAACTGCAATGGTGAGAGGAGGACTTGAAGCCAGTAGCAAACTTAAAGCTTTTATTATAGCAAGATGCAAGTTTTGCCTTTAGAGAGGATTGTAGGTTAGTAAGGAGAAGGGCTCCATACATGAGAGAGAGAGAGAGAGAGAGAGAGAGAGAGAGAGACAGAGATAAGTGGCAGCAAGGGTATGCTTAGTTGAAGGGGTAAGTAACCGATTGTGCCAATATAACATTCCAAGCTTCTGGTGGGTTTTCTTGATGTCAATTTGTAGGTGAATGTCAAACTTTAAGTGCTCATCAATAATGACACCAAGTAGCTTAGTATGAGGAACTGTTTTGATGGGGGTCTTGTTTTGGCTGTATGTCATGAAGGAATTTGTATTAATTTTAGTATTTGTGATGGGGTAAATAACATGATTTTAGTTTTAGATAGATTGAGAGCTAGGTGATTGTTCAACAACCAAGTATCAGTGCTGGTGAGTGCATTTTGAGTTAGATGCATGTGTTTATTGATACATTTGGCAGAGCAAATGACAGTAGAGTCATCTGTATATTGGACAAGTTTAACATTTGGTATATATTACTGTAAGTTATTGATAAAAATGTTAAATAATAGAGCACCCAGGATAGAGCCTTGGGATACACCATTTGGAGTATTCAGGTAAGAAGAGATAAAAGTTTTCCACTTGACTGCGTGTTGTCTGTTTGAGAGGTAACTGGAAAACCAATTGATAGAAGAGGGAAATAGGTTGAGAAGAGAGAGATGATAAGGAAGTAAATGGGACATGGTATCAAAAGCTTTAGATAAGTCTAGGAAAAGGGTAGATACAATGTTACCTGAGTTTTGAACGTGGTTGATGATATCAAGAAAGGACAGAAGGGCAGTGGTAGTACTGTGCCTAGGTCTAAATCCATGTTGAGTAGGGGTCAAAAATGATTGTCTATAAGGTAAAGTGGGAGTTGCAAGTGAATGCATTTTTATTGAATCTTAGAGATAGGGGAGAGAAGGGCAACTGGACAGAAATTGGAGCTGTCAGCATTGTTGCCCCATTTATGTAGGGGAATGATAAAGGTTTTTTTTCTAAAGGAGGAGTACATAAGATTCTTGAATGGAACAATTGATTAGGACACAGATAGGAAATGCTATGCCATCAGCAGCTATCTTAAGAAAGTTAGAAGGTAGGTTAACTGGGGCATTAGAGCATAGTTTTAGTTTTAGTAGGAGTTTTTTATGGTCTTGATAGAACTGGGTTTGAGGGTAAAGGAAGGGGAGTTGTGAGTAGAAGACATAGTGGGAAATAATGGTTGGGAAAAGACGTGGTGAACTTGGCTATACAGTCCAAGAAGAAGGAGTGAAATTGAACAGCAATAACATGATCAGGAGAGATATAATCTGGGCAAGGGTTTTCATTTCTGCCAGGAGTGAGAAGGGTAGCGATACTGCTCCAAAATGATTTTGGATTAGATTTGTGACTGTTTTGAGGATTGGAGTAGTAGGATTTATGATCTGTAACTATTTGTTTTTTTTACTTTATTACAGAGTTGTTTGCAATCATTAAGGGAGTTAGATGTTTTGCATTTAATGTAGTATTTCCATGATTTATCTCGGAGATGCATAAGGGTTATTTTATCTTTGGAGAGCCAGAGGGCAGTTTTGTTTTTAATCCTTTTAGTTCTAGGGGAGCAAAGCTATTTAGTAGGTTATGAAAGTAGTATTAAAGTAAGTGACAGCATTATAAAAAGGAAGAGTTTTTAGAGGGTTCCAGTTCATATGTTCTAAGCAGTCAGACACGGTTTGAGGATTAAAGTTTTTGAGGGAATGGGTTAAGATGTAGTTATGTTGTAGGAGGAGAGAGGAAAGTGAATGACATACAAAGGCAGGAAGATGATCACTAAGAGAATCAGGTAAGGTCTCAGAGTCTGAGATTTTGTTGGGGTGGGATACTGGTATCCAGTCAAGAATACTGCCTGAAGAAGTGTCTTCATTAGTTCTGGTAGGAGAGTTAATTAGTTGGGTGAAACTGAATAGATTTATGTTCTGAGAAGTATTGGTTGAGAGAACAGAAGTCCAGTTCATTTTGACATCACCTAAAAGTATTGTTTCATTATGTATGTTAGTTGAAAACCAAGAGAGAATATCTTCAATAATAGGGATATTATTAGCAGGTGGAATATATAGGGTAGCTATGCATATATTTTTATGGATGTTAATTTTTAGGAGGGCCAAGGTTAGTTCAGCTGTTGTGAATTGGGGTATATGGTTGGTGTAGGGGATCACTGTTAAAGAGGAGGAGAAAGGTAAGGCTACTCCACCACCTTTCTTGTGAATCCTGCCATGCTATGTGATTCTATAGTTAGGGGGAATGATTTCAGAGTCTTTCAAATGAGGTTTGAGCCAAGTTTCAGAAATAGATAAAATGTCAGGATGGATACAGGAGAGTCAAGCATGAAAGTTGGAAAGTTTATTGCATAGGCTGTGGGCATTAATTGTAGCAAAAAGGAGGGATTTATTGGGAGAAAGACAAGATAAGTTTGAGTTAGCACATTGGTTGACTGGGGGCCCGGGATTAGGGTGTATGTCACCAGAGAGGAGAAGAGAGATATGTTCAAGAAGTAAGAATAAAAGGTCTTTAAAAGACTTTAAGTTGGAGTTAAGCTATAGGAAGTAAGAGGAATTTGGAATGTGAGGGAGAGGGACAGTATTAGAAATATCTGGAAGAAGCTTTCTGCGCATAAGGAGAGTGTTATTGTGCTGATAGAGGTGAGGAGAAATATGGGAAGAAAAGAAAGATTCTTTTTTGATATAGGAAGAGGTTGGGTGAAAGGTGGGAAAAGGAGAAATTTGGGGTGCTGCTAAGATAGAATAATGCATAGGGGAAGAATAGAGGAAGTATGATTGGTAAAGGTTGCGCAGAAATAGAGAACATAATAATTGTAAGAATGTAAGACAAAGTAGGGGTGCAAGATATAGGAAGTAAATGGAATTATCCAGAAGAGAAATTAGCTTGTGAAGGTAGAAAATGTATTCACTGTAATTGGGAGGGGGTGAGGTTAGAAGTGGAAAAGAGGAAAATGATTATGTAATAGTGAGTGGAGACAGATATGATAGGGTGTTTTGAATGTAGGAGTGGCAATGAGAGTATAAATCTAGAGATAGTGGAGGCGGGTGGGAACAGGGGGCAAGGTAGGGGGAGTGGAGTGAGCCTGTAGGGCAAATGGAGTGGGCAGAAACAATGAGACTATGAACAATCAAAAACCTACCACCAACTCTGTAAAGCTATGTAGACAAACCACAGGATAGTGCACAAACACTGTTCAAATGATTTTTGTAGGAAATAAAATACAGGAGCAGAGATATGAAAAGAAAATACAAGCTCTAAAGAAAGAGGTCAGTATAACAGACTTTGAAAAGAGGGGGACCTGAAAACTGTAGCATTTGACACTAGGGCACACTCTATGTAATATGCAACAAACTATGTCTTAACATCCTCAATTATGATGCCTAAATGTCTAATGACATACACAAGCAGGCTGAGCAACTGCTGTTCTAGATGCTGCAGGTAGAATTAGAGATGCACAATGGCTGAATTAAGTATAGCAGGCTGTTTAAATTTAAATGCTGCCGACGGAAGATGTAAGTAGAAGTGCTCACGCAGACTAGAAAAGAAAAATACAATATAACAAGAGAAGAGAAGTATTAGAATTATAGATAAATGCACACATAATACTAATGTAACATTAAGGAATTACAAAAGCTGTGATAACTCTAGTGAAATATCAAACAAACATGACTACTGTAATGTTGACTACAGCAGGTAACATTCTCTAACAGTAAACAGTCAAATACGTCCTAGTACATGAAGCGAACAAGGCATTACAGAACATTCAATCCAAACCACTTAATAAACAGGACAGTTGCATTAGAAAGCCACAAAATCACAATATATAGCCAAGTAAGTAATATCTAACATATAAGAATCAAACTATTATAACAATACAATGATGATAAGTTACATAAAGTGCACACTAGTATCAAGGACGCCAGGGCAACTAAACTGACAGATTTGTAAATTGGTGTCTTTTTCAAGTCCAATATTTATAAACTCATGTTGGACCAGCAGAAAACAGGAGGGGTACAAGTACACCAAGATAGGAGTGGCTAATACAAACACAGCAGAACGAGACCGTGAACAATGAAAAACATATCACTAACACTGTAATGCTATATGGACAAACCACAGGTTAGTGCACAAACACTGTTCAAATGATTTTTGTAGAAAATAAAATACAAGAGCAGAGATATGTAAAGGAAACACAAGCTCTAAAGAGAGAGGTCAGTATAACAGACTTTGAAAAGAAGGGACCTGAAAACAGTAGCATTTGACACCAGGGCATACTCTATGTAATATGCAACAAACTATGTCTTAACATCCAGAATTATGATGCCTAAATGTCTAATGATGTACACAAGCAGGCTGAGCAACTGCTGTTCTAGATGCCGCAGGTGGAATTAGTGATGAGCGATTGCTATTAAGCTGGGTATTACTTTTACACATATGGGCTAAGAGTTTCTTCTTCTTACTGTGTAGTTTCTTCATTTTAGGATTCCAGTACTGGAGTTTATTGCTGAACTTAGCATTGCATTTATCACAGTGCAATTGTTTACTACTTATGGATTCCTTCTTACCTTCTGCATAGCTGTTGTATTGCCACTTTAGTGGTGGGACCCCACTCCATTCACCTCTGCTTTGCTCAGGCTCACTCTGCTCCCCTACCCTACTCACAATTCCCACCCACAGCTCCAACTCTACATTTAAACTATCCACCCTATACTTTTCACAACCTGTCTCTACATCCAAACAATCAGAACATAACCCAATAGTAGTTGCCATACAATTAGTACAACTAACCCATTCACTTAAAGTGCTGCAACACAGCTTGTCCTTTTAGAAATCATACTGCTGTAACTACAATTACTCTTATCCTAATAACATTTTAAACTATATCTTCAGCAAAATCTGTCTTGTGTGTCATACAAAAGGTTTACTATCAAAATATTGAATGTCAGAATGTAAACCATTCAAAAATGCAGTTTAAATGTGTGATGTGCTGCATATTAAGTAAGTTGAAATGTCGAAATGGTAAATGCGGTGAAATCACATTTAACATATTCAACATCCTTTTTCCCCTGCACCTTTTGCAACAGTGTAGTAAGTGTCCACTTACCCGCCTGTTTTTCAGCAGTACGAACGTACCAGTTCAGTACTGCACAGTGCTGAAATTCATGTTTTTGCAAGGGGGAAAGCCCCCCAGCACCCCCACACCCTCTGCAAATGATATATCCCAACTCCAATCACAGTACAGTGAGGAAAAGGTTAAATTTCCAGAACCACACTGTACCATGATCTCCATTTGTATCACTGACCACGTATAAGCGAATGCACAGTGGCATTCGCTGCAAAGGGCACTATCAGAATTGAAGGTCGGCAATATGGGCATCAGCCAACTGAACTTCAACATTCCTGTTGTCGACAGACCTTCATTCTTCATTTTGATAGTAAACCCATACAAAATGAGTCTGACTCAAACCCTACTAATTTGCCTCCTCAGCATATTAGCACTGTTTATGAACTATGATAGCTCCACTACATATAACTAACAGTCCTACAAACCTACACTCACTGTAGCAACATTTATCAAGTCTATCACTCGACACAGAAACCACACTCCACCAACAAACCTTTTTAGACTTTTTCAGTTATAGATATCTTAAAGCTAAGTATTTTACCATATGAAATCCAATAATACTAAAACAGAAACACATTTGGCTACATGCATTCCACCCAAAAATCAGTGCAGATATTTATCCAGATGCTAACCCTGCACAAGAGCAAACAACTCACACTAATCGCATAGTATAAATGTACCATTTTCTATTCCTCCCAATCTCCCAATTCCAACCTTCACTTCCTAAATGTTAATCTTGGAAGCATGTGCAAAAATCCAAGGTATACTTTCTTGGATTGCCACATATTATGCATAAATATTCATAGATACAAAACACATAAATGATAATGAAATTACCCACCTGGTTTCAATATTATTAGCCTTGACAGGACAAACAAATGAGCAGGCAGAATTGCCATCACCTGTAAGAATTCGTTAAACTTAACTACATATGCATAGGAGATACCACAATGTAATAACTCAGAACAACTGAAATCACACCTCAACATCAGTAACAGGAAAATACTTTGTTTAGCAGCCATATATATCCGATCAGGTAATAACAATACCACTGTGGAAAATATTCTGTACTGGATAACCCCCCTAAATATAGACTGGCAACTTATCAATAGCAGCATCCTATCTGATTCCATAAATCTATACAGCTTTACTCAGCCAATTACATCAGTTACTAGAGTGCACAAAAGCACTGGTAGGCAATCAAACTTACACTAGATTCTTACTACCAGACCAAACAAAATTAGGAGAGCAAGTAGCCTTCCAGCCAGCCTAAGTGACCATCTACCTACTTAAGCAGTCAGACATTACAATATCTAAGAAAAACATAATTTACAACAAAGGTTGTAACTCAGCAAACTTTGACAAAGATGGTTTTATCAAATCTTTAACAGAATACAACTGGAAAATACTAAAAACTATCTCTGCTGTTACACACTTCAATGAGATATTCCTAATTCTCAATAATCTTGCCCCTGGCCCTGGACATGCCAAAAGGGTCAAATCCAACCCTGTGCCATGGCTCAGACAGGAAACTAAGAAATTAATGTTACAGTGTGATAAATCCTGAAAAGATTGGCACAAAAATAGAATACTAAATATATTTAAACGTTTTAGTCACATAAAGAATATGAACAAATACTAAACACGTGACAAACAAACGTATTATAACATCCTCAAAAATAAAGATTAAAGCAGCCCAAATCTCTTTTGGTCATCCATAAACAAATTTTTACATCCAGGCAAAACTACCACTCCAAACTTTACATCCAAAAATACCACTGATTCAATTCTTACACAGTTTGACAACTGTTTTATGCAGACAATAATGTTCTTCATAAACATTAATACTTCTACTACCCTCCCAGTACGTGAAGCCTCTGCTAAATATCCTCAGCTATTTGACTTCAGCCCAGTACCTCCACTGTCAAAAAACTCCAACACACGTTAAAACCAACAACCCTAGCTGCTGAGCGCCACCCCTTGGGCTACTTAAAAATGACTTTGGTTGCAAATGCTTTTCTGTTCTTTATATTACTAACTACATCTATATACAAAAAATACATTTGTTTCATCTGGAAAAAATTCTTTGTTATACTTTTACAGAAAAGACAGCACATCTACAGAATTTAATAACTACAGGTCCACTGCAATCCCCCCAAATAGAAAAACTACTTCAAAAATGTATTCATACTCAGCTTGTATGTCACTGAAATTCAACTAATCTTCTTTCTGAATAATGAAATAACACTTGATAGTTCAGATAGACAAACTGCCACCCCCCCCCCCGAGTTGTACTTAAATACTCAAGCAATGTAGGAATGATTGTGAGATTATAAAAAATAACTGGGCAGTTCTGATGACAGATGAAACAGTTAGAAGGGCACTAGGACCCACACTGTATTTTTCTTTTCTCAACAATAAATCCTTAAAAAGAGAACTGTGCTATAAATATACCAAATGCAACAGTTTAATTTGTCTAGTTGTTAGGTAATTGTCCATGTGGATCTTGTCAAGCATGCAAACATAATTTGATTACAAGCTCTATTGAACAGCCCTCTTTGTGCTATCAAATCCAGTTTGATTTTTAAGCTGACTGCAGGAGTTTGAATTTGATTTATTATGCAAAATGTCAAGCATGCAGCAGTTTTTTATGTAGGAAAAACAAACCAGATGCTGAAAGACAGAATACTTAAACACGTTGGGGACATTCGCAACAAAAAACTTACAAATGCTTAAGCTAAATGTTTATCTGATTCTGGCTCTGCTCATTGTTTTAAATTTACTGTTTTAGTGTGCATTGAACATACCATTAGAGGAGGGGATATCAGAGACATTACTGAACATGCTGAACTTAGGTGGATTATTTTGTTAAAAGCAGATTTGCCTCCTGGTTTGATTAATAATTTTTCCATTAAACCGGTTTTACAAACACGTCTTAAGGCATTGATTTTATAATTTTTTAGAATGCTGTTATGAATGGTTTTCCCCTACCACTTCCCGAGTAGCCACGTGACCTGATTGTTTTTTATGATTGAGTAACTTGCATTTTAACAGTGCTACAGTTTGTATGGAGTATTATGGTCTGATGAAGCAGCCTCCAGCCATCAAAATGCTTACCTTTTACTTTTTGTTTTTTATTGTTTTTCTATTAAAGTTTTATATGTGTCAGCCATGGTGGTTGAGCTTGTTTTTACCTGTTGGAGTTGGATAGTATTTTTTGCCAGCTCGACCTTCAGTTATCTGGTATACTTCTCTTTGTTGTTCATTTTTGTTGTTTGGTTTTACCAGTGAAACATGGCTGAAATGCATGACTTGGAACTTAATTATAATCCTAAAACTACTTGTCTTTCTGGTATGGATCATTTGCAATGATTGTTGCCTTTTGAAGCTAATCCATTGATTTATGTGTCTACAAATGCTTCTTCTGATGACTCCAGAATGGATT
This sequence comes from Protopterus annectens, assembly GCF_019279795.1. Classification (NCBI taxonomy): domain Eukaryota; kingdom Metazoa; phylum Chordata; order Ceratodontiformes; family Protopteridae; genus Protopterus; species Protopterus annectens. The sequence continues at coordinate 582,870,260 of NC_056745.1, read as the reverse complement.
TAAATACATTTGAAGCATTATTGGTTGCACTGAAGGAGCTTGAGAATAAGTTGTTCAAATGTAAGTGTCTTCAATGGCAGTGCCTACATTTAGAAGCTGCACTTCATCATAAGGTCGTACCATGAGGCTTTTGCATTCTGAAGATGCTTACTTATGGTACAAGTTATCCTGAACTGCTGAAATACTGGCAATCAATTAACTTGCAGGTGAGCTTTGATTATATGAAGCTTCTTATTAACTTTTTAAAACCTGAAAAAGAACTTTTGTTATGCAAGATTAAGAAATTACAAACAGGCATAACAAGTAAATTTACATCTGAACAACGTCAAGCTTACTGGGATGATTAATTTGACAACATTTTAGCTTATGAGTCAAGGCTGTAAATGACACAAAGGAAGACAATACAAATATATTTACTTCATTTTTAGTAAAGGAAATGTTTTTTTTTTCCTGGCCTTGTGATAGAACCAATACTGCACACACTACTGATGGCTCTGCACATGAGGAAGAGACGTTATTACATCTGATAACAGTATTACACAGGCCCAGGATACTAGTGAGGCAAGTAATAGTACTAGTGGTTCTTTAACAATTCGACCACCTGAAGAAAGTGTGCCTTGTACCTCTTGCCCCCCCCCCCATTTGTCACTCATAGAACCTCTACCTATAGAGACAGACTACATGAAGGGGCGGTCCTGAAGTCGACCCAGAAGGGGACACATTCAGTCCTTGAGCCAGAGCAACAGAGTAGCCAGGATAAATACAAGGAACAAGACTCCAGGAACTTAATTTTTAATATTTAATTTTTTTATTTGACTTGTGATCAAAAGAGTCTGTTGAATCAAGGCCTGTTCTTTATATCAGCCAAGAAATCAGATACTACCGATACTATTATTGACTTGAAATTATTTACTAGAAATGCTAACTAAAGTTTGTTTCCTCAACAAGAAGCTTCTGCCTCTAATTGCTTTAAGAAACCAAGTTCCTTTATGCCTAATACGCATCCATTGATTGATATATTTGTTAATCTTCGTGAGAATTACTTACATAGAAGTTCTGCACGTCATGATAGAGCCTCCTTTTTTAATATGTCTCCAGCTGAATATGATGCACTAAAGGCATAACATGAAAATACTTGTCTTGATATTCATCCAGCTGATAAAGGTGGAGGTATAGTCCTTAGGGACAAAGAGCATTACTTTGATAAGATGTGTCAAATATTAGATGATGTCAACACTTATATGTCCCTTCTGAAACAGGTTGAAGGTCTGATTAATAATGTTGAGTTCTGTTTATGATTTGCATATAACTGGCCTGATCTCTCTACACTTGAATAACTATTTTTCAACTGAGCATCCAGTTATACCTGTTTTATATGGGCTACCTAAGGTGCACAAGAATTTGAATGACACCACCCCCCCCAAGTGCGACCAGTTGTCTCAAGCAGTGGATGGGTGACAGAGGCATTATCTATTTTGTGGCAAAATCCTTGCATTCTATTTTAGATAGTGTACCTAGTGCCCTTTAAGATACAAACATTATTTTGTATTACTTTTATACTTGGTATAAAGAACTAAGAATACTGAGCAATTACTTCTGGTTACTCTTGACATTAATTCACTTTTTACTATCATTCCAAATGATGTTGGCATTGAATATGTTAGAGCCTTTTTGTTCAGGAATAGTGACTTTTTTATAAACAAAGTGAGCTTGAAATGTATGCTTCTTGAACTAGTCCTAGAGAATAATGTGTTTATCTTTGAAGATGCTTATTATCTACAGTGCGTTGGGGTGGCAATGGGCACAGCATGTGTCAATTCGTATGCAAATTTGGTTTTAGCTCAATGGGAATATGAATTTATTGATTCGAATAATCCATTTGTGGACATCATCAGCTACTATAGACATTTAGTGGATGACATCTTTTTGGAATGGAATGGAACATCTAATACTCTTTCCTCATTTGTTGATTAATTGCATACCACAACTACCTTTCTAAGATTTACTTATCACTTCTCGAGTGAATCAATTGATTTTTAGATGTTACTGTATCCAAGGACATATGTGACAAAATAGAGACTAAGATTTTTAGGAAGTTTTACAAGAAGAACAACATTTTGCATAAAACCAGATTGTACCTCAGACACGTCACTCAAAATGTGCTGAAGAGTCAGTTGCGCAGAACATCAAGGCTTCACAATATGGTCAATAGTGCAGATGAAGTACTAACAGAGATGTCTGAATGGTTCTTGACAAGAGGCTACTCATATAATGAAGTAGATGAAGCGGTATCTGAAGTACGTTCCCAAGGGAAAACTAGTGCACAACCCTATTATAAGGAAAATAATGAAGCAGCACTTAATAGCTCAGATTGTCACTCCTCGAGTTGTACTGGGATACTCAAGCAATGTAGGAGTGATTTATGAGATTATAAAAAATAACTGTCCAGTTCTGTTGACAGATAAACCAATCAGAAGGGCACTAGGACCCACACTGAGTTTTTCTTTTTGCAACAATGATTGCTTCTTTTGGCTTTTCCCAGTTAGGTGTCACCACAGTGGAACTCCGGTCCGCTAATGATTGGCAGCAGATTTTTATGGTGCTGAATTGCCAGCCCAATGCCCAAACTTCGAATAAGGCACACCCATTCATGCATGCACCTACCTGCAAGTCTTTAAATGTCATTCAACCAAAGGGAGGACATGCAGACTCCACACAGAAGGCACTGTAGCTGAGATAAATCCTTAAAAAGAATAATGTGCCATATATAAATATATATATATATATATATATATATATATATATATATATATATATATATATATATATATATATATATATATATGTGTGTGTGTATATATATATATATATATATATATATATATATATATATATATATATATATATATATATATATATATATATATATATATATATATATATATATATATATATATATATATATATATATATATATATATATATATATATATATATATATATATATATATATATATATATATATATATATATATATATATATATATATATATATATATATATGTATATATATATATATATATATATATATATATATATATATATATATATATATATATATATATATATATATATATATATATATATATATATATATATATATATATATATATATATATATATATATATATATATATATATATATATATATATATATATATATATATATATATATATATATATATATATATATATATATATATATATATATATATATATATATATATATATATATATATATATATATATATATATATATATATATGTATATATATATATATATATATATATATATATATATATATATATATATATATATATATATATATATATATATATATATATATATATATATATATATATATATATATATATGTATATATATATATATATATATATATATATATATATATATATATATATATATATATATATATATATATATATATATATATATATATATATATATATATATATATGTATGTATATATATATATATATATATATATATATATATATATATGTATGTATATATATATATATATATATATATATGTATATATATATATATATATATATATATATGTATATATATATATATATATATATATGTATATATATATATATATATATATATATATATATATATATATGTATATATATATATATATATATATATATATATATATATATATATATATATATATATATATATGTATATATGTATATATATATATATATATATATATATATATATGTATATATATATATATATATATATATATATATATATATATATATATATATATATATATATATATATATATATATATATATATATATATATATGTATATATATATATATATATATATATATATATATATATATATACACACATATACCAAATGCAACAGCTTTCCTCTGTCTGATTGTACAGGTACTTTCCATGTCAATTTTGTCAAGCATGCAAACATATTTTAATTGCAAACTCTGCTGAACATCCCTCTTTGTGCTATCAAATCCAGTCTGACTTTTATGCTGACTGCAGGAGTTTGAATGTGATTCATTATCCAAATCTTAATCATGCAGCAGTTTTTTATGCAGGAAAAACTAACCAGATGCTGAAAGAGAGAATACTTAGGTGGATTATTTTATTAAAAGCAGATTTGCCTCCTGGTTTGAATAATAATGTTTACATCAAATCAGTTTTACAAGCATGTGGCTTAAGGCATTGATTTTATAATTTTTTAGAATGTTCTTATGAATGGTTTTGCCCTGCCACTTCTCGAGTAGCCATGAGACCTGATTGGTTTTTCTGATTGGGTAACTTGTACTTTTAACAGTGCTACAGTTTGTATGGAGTATTATGTTCTGAAGAAGCACCCTACAGCCGTGAAAGTGCTTACCTTTTACTTTTTTGTTTTTATTGTTTTTCTGTTAAAATTTATATGTGTCAGCCATGGTGGTTGGGCTTGTTTTTACCTGTTGGATTGTTTCAGAGCCAACCATGGTATAAACACCATTCTCCTTTACTTTACCAACACTATGAGCCAGCATAGCAACAGCAGTAATTAAGTATGGACCATATCCCTGGACTTATCTAAAGCTGACTCTTGGTAACATCTACTGAATGTACCACCCTCTATAGGTCTCTCTCAATCTTCTCTTACATGATTGCTTAGTTATCTATCTGGAAGGCAGCAAGCAGTTAAATGGCAATACTCCTCCTGTCTCCCATTTTACTATAAGTTTCCCTCAGAGCTCTAAACTATGACTCCTTCTCTTCAACACTTTTATAAACAAGTTTCATACTGCTATAGACCTAGTAAATGTAGTACAATACACAGATGATTCATCTTTAATATGTATAGCCACACAATATCCAAACTCCAAGATATTACTCAAATTTCTTTTTCTTTATTCGAAATCTAACTGAAAAATATAAACCTGCTCTTCAACCCCAATAAAAAATGATGCACTTCACCCAAAAACATTATTTCAATCAAAAACAATCTTTCTTGGTTACATTTGCAAATAATACTAAAACTGAGTTAGTACAACGTGTTAAATTTTTGGACATTATAATAGATGACAATCTTAATTTTGATTTACATAGTCTTCAAGCAATTAAATAGACACAACATAAATGTGGATCTCTTTGAACAAGGCAAAAGGTATTTATTGATTTATTTATGTATGTATTTATTTATTTTGTTTTACATTGGTTTACCGGGACAGTCTGACTAGATATATGTCTATTTTCAGTGGAGGCCCGGGAAGAAAAGCTCCAAATAGATAAAATTACATAGATAACATTAGAACGTATAAAACAAACTGATTATGTACAATGATTTAGTGGTGTTCCCTAAGTGGGACTCACACTTCACATGGTCAGACACAATTAAAGGCAAGAGACATCAGACTGGATACAGAGCTTGGTGAAGTAGTTACATGTTACAATATTTAAAGATTATGCGTTCAGTTTATAACTTAATCAGGGTTGGTACACAGGCAAAGCCAGTTCACTTTTAGATACTGTTTGAGGTTTGAGTACCCTTCATACCGAGAAATAAAAACCCTAGCCATATCCTGCCAACCAACTTATATGCTTCACCTATCCTTACAAACCTAAGCTCCAAACTAAAATACAAGTTAGCCTCTTCTGACAACAAAGTAGCTAAATTTGCTACCAGCTCTGCACACTGAAACCTCCATTGCCAATTTTTAAAACCCTAAAATGGCTCATGCTTCATAAATTACCTAACATACTCTCAGCTAGTTATGGCATACAAACTGATATATTATCCAAAAAATGCATCACATTAAAAATATACTATTGCTCTACACCCCACAAGAGACCTCCGTTCTGGAAATAAATTTCTACCAAACACTAGTAAAGCAAATAACTCATCAGGGGACTCCTTCTACTTCTGATAAATTTCCAAACTTTGTAATGCAATCACTATACAAATAAAAATAATTAACCAGCTCTCAGGCTATGAAATCTAACTCAAACAATACCTTATCCAATCTTGATCATGTTTTATCACCAGGTTGAGATCTCAAGAGAATCTTCTTATTATCCCCTCTTTTTTACCTGCATACTTGAATCAGAACACCCTCTAACAAAATTCCCTCCTGCACTAGAATCAATACATCCCTATTCACACACCTCTTATACACTAATTATCATCTCTCTCTCTCTGTAACTGCCCTATCCACTCTCTGTAACTGCCCCATCCACAGTTTTACCCCTCTCATGCATTCTCTATACAGCTAAGTTATAAACCTTCTGGATACTCCAATTTAGACGAGGCAGCCTATATAGAACTGATCTCTTACCATCCTCTCTCACTCAAATACCATTACCACTATCCTCCTATAAAATAATAATATCTCCCCTCCAACATAACTTCATAACTTGCTTCTCATCTGTACCATTCATTATATCATTTGTACTCTTAAACTTTTCTGAACTGAAATGTATGAGCACTAAACTTCTTTGCACCCATGTTCCTTCCCTTCTGTGCTGTAACAGAAACCCCATTTGTTTTGATTTTCCAGCCTGTCAATCTTCCTGGCTTGATCTTTTAATGTTCACTCACCTGACCATTTGATTAATTCAAAGGGAATAATATACACACATACACATTTTTTTGGTAGGTTACTTGATTAATATATGGCTTCTATCAGTAATCTATATCTGGTTGGTGACGGAAGGAGAGCAGAAAAATATATGTGCTGATCTACTCTTTTATTGGTGTATACAGTTTTTATATGTACAGAATCTAATTAATAGGGTATTAATAAAATGTTCAGATATAAATATATAAATAGATAAAGAGAGAGATTTGGCTTAATTTGCTACTTAAAAATACCAATGTGGCATAAAAAGCCAGAAGTACAGAATAACCTAAATTTAAATATTTTGCAATTCTGTCTGCCTTTTTGTCTAGTTACAATAACAATTTTAACAGTTTTAAACAGCTGCTGTTATAATCATTATTTAAAGTCTGCTTAATGTCATGCATAGCACTCATATTGAAAGAAAAGAAAAAAATAATTTATCCACCCAGTTTGAATCCCTAAAGTCACAGGATTTCAGTCAATGCAGACATCAGGTGTTATCATGTTAGATGGTCTGCACTTCTTTGTGGATACAATCAAAGTTGCACAAACTATCTGAATGGTGCAGAAGATGATTTGATAAGTTTAAATCATTCTGCGTCACCATTTGCACTATATTAGCAAATAAAAGGCAAAGAACAAGATTGTTGATAACCAAGTTCAAAGGTCATAATGCTGCCTTTGTAGGGGATAACTTTCTATACTGTAAGCATACAAATCTCATTCTTGAATACATTGTACATACATACAAATATTTCAAGCATGAGCATTAATGCCCTTCTAGCTTGCCAATATACCAAAACTCTTGTTTCCATAATAAGTATCCAGGCTGTTCTTAAAAATATTTAAACTAGTACTTGCTTTAATGTAATTTGATAGTCTGTTCCATGCATCAGCTACTCTGTCAGAGAACCAATTAGTACACTTCTCATTCGTACAGAATCTCCTACATAGGCTGTCAGATGATTCTCTAGTACTTTTTGTTAACTCCAAACATTCCCAGAGGTAGTTGTCACTAAATACCCTATATACCTGAATAAGATCTCCTCTTAGATATCTGTAAAAGATACTGTACAAGTTCATATATTTTAGCCTTTCATACTAACTTAAATTTTCACATCCATGGATACTCTTGGTATAGTTCCTTTGTACTCTTTCCAGTTTACTCATGCTTGTTTTCTTATAGGGTTTCCATTATGTTATTCCATATTCAAGTTTGGGTCTAATGTAACTAACAAACAATGACTTCATTATTTTTGATTTTCTAGACTTTATAAACCTTTTTATACAACCTATACTTCTGTGACTATCATTAACCAATTGGTTATGATTAGAAAATCTCATAGCTGAATCTACCATTATACCCAGGTCCTTAAATGAGTCTACAGTTTCAATCACTGTGTGCTGTATTAAATATTCACCTTTCAATTTATGCCTACCAAATCTCATATGCTTAGTTTTTGATGCATTTATCAGCATATTATTCTCCTGTACCCAAATGGTCAATTTAGTCAAGTTATTTTGCACACATGCCTTATCTGTAACACATGTATGCAGTTTTCCCAATTTCAGGTTGTCTGCATATAGACTGTAGAACACCTTAGATAAAAAAAATAGGTCTGAAAGATACAATCTAAACAGGTAAGGGCCTAGGAAAGAGCCCTGTGGGACACCCTGAATCAACTAAAGATTTCATCTGTCCAGTTGCTGTATGATACTTGCTATGTCCTATTTGTAAGCTATGAAGCTATTCATCTTATTGAGAGTACGCCAATACCTAGTTGTACTATTTATTGATCAGTGTTGTGTATGCCCCTGTCAAATGCTGAAGTTAAATCTATATAAATTACATTACAGCACAATTTTTCATTCATAGCTGTTATTATATTGTTATAGAACATCATGTTACAGGTGGTAATAGATCTGTTTTCAACATATCCATGCTGATATATAGTTTCACATCCTAACCTACCCAGTTCTGACAATAACGTCTGCAATATTACCTTCTCTATCATTTTTCCACAACATGAAAGTAGACTTAAGTATCTATATGACTCTGGGTTTGTTTTACTCCCCTTTCCCTTAAAAATAGGTTTAATACATATAAAAGATAATTTCTGGCACTCTGTTAACTCATTCATACCAATGGAGCTCGGGACATTTGTACTCTTAAGTCCTAATGATTATATTCTGAACTTTCTGACAAAATCAATTTATGACCTCACAGTTCGAAACAAAAATGTTCATATTTCTGGAGCCATACAGTGTTCTAAAGAAATACAAATCGCAAACTGTTCAGCACAAACAAATCGTCATACAGTTAATGCTTGTTATCTTCAAGGTCTTAAGCTGCATTTTATAAGTCATAATAAACACAGTAAATACAAATTTTGTAATATTTTGTAAAAAGATTATAATATTTCAGTAGACTCATGCTATTCACACATTATCAGGAGCATTTTGTTAATCCATCAGTGAAATATGAGAGTAAATGTCAACCATATGAAGTAGATCTATAAATATATATATATATATATATATATATATATATATATATATATATATATATATATATAGATGCCAAATGCAACAGCTTTCCTCTGTCTGATTGAACAGTTACTTTTCCTTGTCGATTTTGTCAAGCATACAATCATATTTTGATTGCAAGCGCTACTGAACATACCTCTTTGTGCTATCAAATCCAGTTTGACTTTTATGCTGACTGCAGGAGTTTGAATATGAATTATTATACAAAATGTCAAGCGTGCAGCAGTTTTTTTATGTAGGAAAAACAAACCAGATGCTGAAAGAGAGAATACTTAGGTGGATGATTTTATTAAAAGCAGATTTGCCTCCTGGTTTGAATAATAATGCTTCCATCAAACCAGTTTTACAAGCACGTGAATTAAGGCATTTATTTTATAATTTTTTAGAATGCTGTTATGAATGGTGTTTGCCCTACCACTTCTTAAGTAGCCATGTGACCTGATTGTTTTTTCTGATTGGGTAACTTGTACTTTTAACAGTGCTACAGTTTGTTTGGAGTGTTATGTTCTGAAGAAGCAGCCTACAGCCGTGAAAGTGCTTACCTTTTACTTTTTGTTTTTTAATGTTTTCCTATTAAATTTTATATGTGTCAGCCATGGTGGTCAAGCTTGTTTTTACCTTTTAAATTGTTTCTGACCCAACATAGTATAAACACCATTCTCTTTCACTTTACCAACACTATGATCCGGCATAGAAACAGCAGTAATTAAGTGTGAACCATATTCCTAGATTTATCTAAAGCTGAATCATGGTAACATCTACTGAATGTATCATTTTCTATAGTACTCTCTCAATCTTCTGTTACATGATTGCATAGTTATCTATCTGGAAGGCAGCAAGCTGTTAAATGGCAACACTCCTCCTGTATCCCAGTTTACCATAGGTTTCCCTCAGGGCTCTAAACTATGACTCCTTCTCTTCAACACTTTTATAAACAAGTTTCATACTGCTATAGACCTAGTAAATGTAATACAATACACAGATGATTCATCTTTAATATGTATAGCCCACACAATATCCAAACTCCAAGATATTACTCCAGTGTCTTTCTCTTTATTCGAAGCCTGACTGAAAAATATAAACCTGCTCTTCAACCCCAATAAAAATTATGCTCTTCACCCAAAAATATTATTTCAATCAAAAACAATCTTTCTTGGTTACATTTGCAAAGAATACTAAAAGTGAGTTAGTACAATGTACTAAATTACTGGACATTATAATAGATGATAATCTTAATTTTGATTTACATATTCTTCAAGCAATTAAAAAGACACAGCATAAACTTTGATCTCTTTGAACAAGCCAAGCAGTACCTTTCTTACCCAGAAATAAAAACCCTAGCCATATCCTCCAGAGAGCACCCCTGCAATACCAGGCAACAACTCTTACCACACGTTTTGGCAACCAAACCAGGACCGAAACAGTAAAGGTGGAAGAGTGTCCATATTCACCAAGGATATTCACAACACCAGACTAGTTGCCCAACACAATGCATCTGAAATTCTCCAGGTGCAACTAACACTAGGTAAGACTGCAGTTCAAATTGTAGCTTGCTACATATCCCCCACCATGCCCAAAGATTCTCACTACACCTTTCTAAACATACTGGAAAATACTAAGATATAACCAAACACCCTAATACTGGGTGATTTCAACTACTCTGCTATTAACTAGGAAAACTACTCGTGTGCCAACACCTTTGCTCAACGGTTCTTGGAATTCATAAATTCCAACGCCCTGGATCAACTAATCCTTAATCTCACCAGAAGCTCCAGTATCCTAGACTTGGTCATTACCAACATGGGAAAATGATGCTTCACGCCTATGGTCACCCCTCGTTGGTCAGGTCTGACAATAAGCTAATCACCCTTGACATTCACATACCACCCCCACCCCCCCAGTAAGGAAACCTCTGTAAAAAACTTCTCCAAAGCCAAATTCATGTTACTCATGTCAGAACTGACAAACTTCATGACACCAATGCAGATGGGTACTGAAAGTACGACTGCTGAATCCTATACTAAGGCACTGTACAAGCACATCCACTCGTGGATGAATCATGCCATCCCCAATAGAACCAAGACGCTCTCCTCCAAAAAAAGGAAGCCAGTCTGGTGGCTCCTTGCCATAAACTAACTTTACAACAAAAGGAAGAAACTGTTGCAGAAAAGAGGAAAATCCCAGGATGCAAAAATCTCCCTTACTGGCCTCAGTAAGAAGCTGAAATCCCACATAAAATCCTCCAAAGCTAGTTACAAAAATAAAATTGCCAAAGATTCCAAAGACAACCACAAAGCATTGTATAGCTATGTCAAGAATCTAAATGGCAATGCTCAGATCTCTGAGCTACAACTGAATGGCATTAAATATACTGATCCCAAGGATATTGTCAGTATCTTGGCAGACCAATTCAGTGCAAACTTCACCCCCCTCTCACCCGCTAAAGGGCTCATCTCAATACCTAAAGATTGCAAAATTCCAGTAATAATAGCCACACAGGTAAAAACTGCACTCTGCAAAGCTAAGAATACAGCATCCATGGGACCAGATGACATTCCAGGTTGTGTACTCCATGAACTACAAAATGAACTGGCACCTTACCTAAGTGTCATGTTTAATCATAGCCTCACCTCAGGCTTCGTGCCCACTGAGTGGCGCACAGATACAGTTATTTCACTCTACAAGGGGAGATCTACCTTGGATCCCGGGAACTACCCCCCATCAGTCTGATGAGCCTGATCTGCAAAGCCATGGAACGTATTATCACAGAACTTATAAACAAAGACATTGGCAACCTTCAAACACTGGACCACATGCAGTTTGGGTTTGTGAAGGGATGATCTTGTCTCCTGAGCCTGATTGACTTCTTCGAATCAATCTCCAGAGCTGTGGACAAGAGTAAGGTGGTCCACACAGCCTATCTGGACTTTGCCAAGGCCTTCAGCACCATCCCCCACCTGGAATCATAGATAAACTTACTAAGCCGGGCATTAATCCCTACGTCACTCAATGGGTTGCCAACTGGCTTATTGACAGAACCCACACTGTAAAAGTAGCCAACTCCAAATACAGCTCCAGACAAGTGACAAGTGGAGTACCTCAGGGTTCAGTCCTTGGACCGCTCTTGTTAGGCATCTACTTCTCTGAAGTACAGGCCAACACTAAGGGACTCTGGCTAACAACGTTTGCAGATGACTGGAAACTGGGAGCCATTATTGAATCTTCAAATGATGTGAATATTCTACAAAAGGGCCTTACAGAAACAAATGCTTGGTGCCAGAGCCATGGGCTCAAGCATAATTCCAAGAAATGTATAGTTATCCCCTTGGGAAAAAACATGTACCCATGAATTACCACATAGGTGGTAGTACACTAAACACTGAAAGTGTAATAAGAGACTTAGGGACACAGGTAGACAGTGGTCTCACCTTCGATAACCACATCGTCACAACAGTCAGGAAATCCTTCTATGTGGCACACCTCATCACTAAGGGCTTTTCATCCAGAAAAAAGGAGGTCATTGTCCCACTGTACTCATCCCTCATTAGACCCATTATAGAATACAATGCCTCGTTTGGTATGTACCTCTCAAGACATCTGCAACAACTGGAAAGGCCGCAGAAATACCTCACTAAAAGAATCACAGGCCTAAAGCAGATGCCCTATGCTAACCGTCTAAAAGAACTCCACCTATACTCTGTCACATATTGTCTACTCAGAGGTGATTTCTGCTTAACATACAAGGCCATGTCAAACCCAGAGCTGTTGGACATGCTACACTTAAAGAAATACCAATCCCTCAGAAACACACACTCCAGGGATTTAAACCTTGTCATCACAATGAACAAAACATGCTGAAGGGATAGGTTCCTGACCCAGAGACTCCCAAGACTCTGGAATAGACTGCCCATACATGTCAAGCAGAGTGCCTCTTTGACCCTCTTCAAAAGGAACCTTGATGATTGGATAGGAGATAAGAAATTCACCCTGGGGATCATGTCAGTCACCCTGATAAAGAGGGGGGGGGTCCAGGGAAGTAAATACCTTGGGAAGAAATAACCAGGGAATTGTTACGGCTAGGCTTGTATAGGCCCTAGGGCCGATAGCCTAGTACCAACCTATGAACCCATTTATATGCTTCACCTATCCTTGCAAACCTAAGCTCCTGATTAAAATCCAAGTTAGCCTCTTCTGACAACAAAGCAGCTAAGTTTGCTACCAGCTCTGCACACTGAAACCTCCATTGCCAATTCTTAAAACCCTAAACTGGCTAATGCTTAATAAATTACCTAACATACTCTCAGCTAGTTATAGCATACAAACTGATATATTATCCAAAAAATGCACCAGATTAAAAATATACTATTGCTCTACACCCCACAAGAGACCTCTGTTCTGGAAATATATTTCTACTAAGCACTAGTAAAGCAAATAACTCATCAGGGGACTCCCTCTATTTCTGATAAATTTCCAAACTTTGTAATGCAATCAATATACAAATAAAAATAATTAACCAGCTCTCAGGCTATGAAATCTAACTCAAACAATACCTTATCCAATCTTGATCATGTTTTATCACCAGGTTGAGATCTCAAGTGAAACTTCTTATTATCCCCTCTTTTTTACCTGCATACTTGAATCAGAACACCCTCTAACAAAATTCCCTCCTGCACTAGAATCAATACATCCCTATTCACACACCTCTTATACACTAATTCTCATCTCTCTCTCTCTGTAACTGCCCTATCCACTCTCTGTAACTGCCCCATCCACAGTTTTACCCCTTTCATGCATTCCCTATATAGCTAAGTTATAAACCTTCTGGATACTCCAATTTAGAACAGACATCCTAGATAGAAGTGATCTCTAACTATCCTCTCTCACTCAAATACCATTGCCACTATCTTCCTATAAAATACTAATATCTCCCCTCCAACATAACTTCATAACGTACTTCCAACTATACCATTCATTATATCATTTGAACTCTTAAACTTTTCTGAATTGAAATGTATGAGCACTAAACTTCTTTACACCCATGTTCTTTCCCTTCTGTGCTGCAACAAAACCCCATTCGTTTTGATTTTCCAGCCTGTCAATCTTCCTGGCTTGATCTTTTAATGTTCACTCGCCTGACCATTTGATTAATTCAAAGGGAATGATATACACACATACACATTTTTTTGGTAGGTTACTTGATTAATATATGGCTTCTATCAGTAATCTATATCTGGTTAGTGACGTTGGAAGTAGAGCAGAAAAATATATGTGCTGATCTACTCTTTTATTGGTGTATACAGTTTTTATATGTACAGAATCTAATTAATAGGGTATTAGTAAAATGTTTAGATATAAAGATATAAATAGATAAAGAGAGATTTGGCTTAATTTGCTACTTAAAAATAACACTGTGGCATAACAAGTCCGAAGTATAGAATAACCTAAGTTTATATATTTTGCAATTCTGTCTGCCTTTTTTCTAGTTGCAATAACCATTTTAACAGTTTTAAACAGCTGCTGTTATAATCATTATTTAAAGTCTGCTTGATGTCATGCATAGCACTCATATTGAAAGAAAAGAAAAAAATAATTGATTCACCCAATTTGAATCCCTAAAGGATCCCACAGGATTTCTGTCATTGCAGACATCAGGTGTTATCATGTTAGATGCTCTGCACTTCTTTGTGGATACAATCAAAGTTGCACAAACTATCTGAATGGTGCAGGAGATGATTTGATAAGTTTAAATCATCCTGCTTCACCATTTGCACTATATCATTTCTCATATGTCCACATTTGGTTATTCAGAGTACTTTTATTATTTTAGCAAATAAAAGTCAAAGAACAAGATTGTTGATAACCAAGTTCAAAGGCCATAATGCTGCCTTTGTAGGGGATAACTTTCTATACTGTAGGCATACAAATCTCATTCTTGAATACATTGTACATACATACATACAAATATTTCAAACACATGCATTAATGCCCTTCTAGCTTGCCAATATACCAAAACACTTGTTCCCATAATAAGTATCCAGGCTGTTCTTAAAATATCTAAACTAGTACTTGCTTTAATGTGATTTGGTAGTCTATTCCATGCATCAGCTACTCTGTCAGAGAACCAATTAGTACACTTCTCATTCCTATAGAATCTTCTACATAGTCTGTCAGATGATTCTCTAGTACTTTTTGTTAACTCCAAATATTCCCAGAGGTAGTTGTCACTAAATACCCTTTATACCTGAATAAGATCTCATCTTAAATAGCTGTAAGAGATACTGTACAAGTTCAGATATTTTAGCCTTTCATACTAACTTAAATTTTCACATCCATGGATACTCTTGCTATAGTTCCTTTGTACTCTTTCCAGTTTACTCATGCTTGTTTTCTTATAGGGTTTCCATTATGTTATTCCATATTCAAGTTTGGGTCTAATGTAACTAACAAACAATGACTTCATTATTTTTGATTTTCTAGACTTTATAAATCTTTTTATACAACCTATAGTTCTGTGACTATCATTAACCAATTGGTTGATATGATTAGAAAACCTCATAGCTGAATCTTCCATTATACCCAGGTCCTTAAATGAGAGTACAGTTTC